>NC_137507.1:15195000-15455000 GCF_041902795.1 Electrophorus electricus
TCTCGGAGAGGGCAAACCTGCTATGTCCTTAAAGCCCCTCGAGCTGTGGACAGGCTGGCACGGAGCTGGAACTGGAACCTGAATCCCAGCCAAGAATATGCCTCCACCACATCCTTTTCAGATTCCAGAAGCAGACTGCCTTTTAGCCTGCATTTAGCCTCTCAGCTACAAACCATATGCACAGAAGAGTCATAAATATATTACAAGCTATGTCACATTACAACAGAATTTGGTCATAATTACCTAAATCACTTAAATCAGACATAAAACAGCTTTCCTTATGATGCCATGAACATAAAAGGATTCACAGTTCAGCTTGTAAAGGTCCTTTTATAACAGTTCTTAGTGTAATCCCCATGTTTATCCACATGTATTCATGAAGGCTGCAAGACCAAAGGCTTCTATAGCACTTGAATGGTTACAAGTGATGCATGTGTCAGTTCCCATAGCGAACCCTGCAATAATCCACTATAGTGGTGGTTTATATACGGTATAGTAACATGATTTTACTAGGCATAGTGTTTAGACATTAAGTGCAATAAATATTCCTACTGTAAGTATAAGTGATAAGAAGACCTCCAGGAAAAGATTTCAGAAAATAAGGTACATGAATGCAATGATATAGTCTTGTGATGCATGAAAATTTGCACAACTGAAAACAGCCAACATGTGTAATTAGTCCCATTTTATGACCAGAATGACCTTCCTCTCCTTCTTACTGATGCTTCTGTGTAGGAAGGTTTATAGGAAAACCAGCACTGCACCTTATATTTTCAGTACCCAAGCCCAGCTTCTCTCAAATTCCCTGATCTCAGGATTCAGTCCTCATCTTATAATAGCCTGGCACTTTAAGATGTGTGTTTTTTAGGGTGTTTTTTTTGTCAAGGCCATTGTCAGAGACAGAAATGAAATTTCATTCTGCTTTGGAAGGAATTAGTTTTTTTGGCTGCTGTGCAAAATATGAGAATGAGAATAAAATGTTTTTTCATTAATTCCTCTGTCGATCCCTTATTTGATCTGAAAAATATTAGTCGAATTTCATGTGCACCATTTGAAAGGACAAGACACTGCTAAGAAAATATATGCTTCATTAATATAGAGTACTATCCTATATTTCCATTATAGTGGTCAACACTCCAGTAAAAAATCTATAGAAGCTATCTAAAAAAATAACAAAACCCCAAAAGGATAATGCAAAAAAAAGTGGATCAAGAAAATGGCCAAACATTTAGATTCACATACTGTTAAAACTCATGTTGAGTATGCAATATTCAGCATAACCAAATGCTGAATATTGCTTAACGATACATGTAGGCTACTTTTCTTAGGGCTTTGGGTCCTGATGTTGGCTTATATGCTTGGAAGGTTGACTTGCACAACTGTCAAGCTCTTGAGCCTTCAAATACAAGTCTTCAAATTTGAGGCTGACCAGAGAAGCCTGGCAAATGACAAAAACACAACTATTTTATTGCAGAAAAAAACAAAAGTTCTCTGGAGCATCCTAGACACGGCTATATGTGGAAAACACATTGTGGCCATATTTTTTGGGCATGGAGGAATTTCTTTGGCATGTTTGTTTGCTACTTCTCCCTGTCACTCATCAACTTGGGTTCACAGAAGGACATTGGAGGGAAATATTCCATCTGAGGCAACTGAGAATAGACAGAGTTTAATTTGCGCCTCCACAGCGCTAATTCATCACTGTGCGCTATCGGAGGGAGTAGCGAGGGAGATGCTTTCCTTTGTGTCTCTGCTGTCAGCAGACACAACAAAAGCTTTCATACAAATTTGCCTTGCCTGGGCCCACTAGTGTTTTGGATGCTCATCAGAAATTCTGTGCATTTTGAAGCCTCATTTACTCACCCATGTGGCCACACAGGGCTTTTGAGCAAATGAGGGAATTTCAAAGATGCACCGCTTCCATAGACAAGGTGGCACTCTATGTTTCACACACATACCCAATAAACTAACTGGCATCTGGCCATGACATCCTATAGCTACGTAAATGTGTTTTTTTTTTCAGAACTAAGTTATAAGTTATATCTTAGCTGTTTTTTTTCCCCCTCTATAAAAGGTGACCTCTTACCTTGACATGGTAGGAGAATAATATATGTTACCCATATGACTCTGTGATCTTTAACCTTCCAGGGTTAAAGGCCGGTTCTACTATTTTATGGCATACTTGATAAAAATTGAGGCACCGTGACACTGAATGTAAGCAGCAAATTAAATAATGCTGACTGTTTCTGGTTCCATTACATTTAAAATTGCAGTATTTGGTCCCTGTTTTCAGGATCTACATGATCATTGTCATTGGCAGTGACACTGATATCTGGCTAGATGCCGGTCAGCAAAGTGGGAGGTTTGACAGGAACAGAAGATAGTTGGCAATGATAGGAACCCTATAAAACACAACAGAAAAAGAGGTACCGATTATGACAGGAAATGAAGATTAGTTATGAGACAGGACTGAATGTCAGACGATGAGTGCTGCTTTCTGCATTATGTCACTTATCATGCCGGTTTCTCTGGTTACCCATGTATTCCTTAGCTGCTCTGCAACTTTCCAGAAATCGATGAAACAGAAGGTGTAACAGTGGCCCGAGTGCCGCAGGGCGCGGGGCAGGAGACACAGACTTCCTCGTCGGTGAAACACATTTATTAATACAAAATATATGGCACTCACACACAAAACCTACGGAAAACATGACTATACATCTAACATCAAACGAAGGCGCACACACAAATGGGAACTACACAAACCATCGTTATGGTTACAAAGATCTACAGTAACACATACGTAGTGACAATGACCAACAAAGAGAGCACACACGGGGTTTAAATAGACACACAAGACATTAACATTAAACCCTATATACATGTGTGCAATCCTGGGGGTGTGGTTACAAAAACAGAGACACAGTACATTTGTGAATCCCCCTGCACGTGTATCACGTGACTTATGGGGGGCAGAGCAGTCCGTGACAGAAGGTGAAGGTAGGTTTTGCTACTAGCTATATTTTCTGTATAGTTCAACATATTGTAAATGGACATTTTCTTAAACTGCAGTCAGTTTTATGCATTTTATTAGAATGGGATAGGATGCTCAGTTAAAGAAGTGTGATAGGATTTTAATTTAGAAATGTTCATAATAGAGCTTTTTGAAAATCACACTTCAGAGCATCAGTCATAGTTGGAATGGCATTAATATGTGACAAATGTGTGGAAATGTGAAGATTTTTTTTTTTTTTGTCATTCAACTGTCTACTATTTTTGTTTAACAAATGACGCAACATTCAGTTAGCTAGTATGGTGAATAAACCAGTAGTAGACAGCTAGTTATATCTGTATTGGTTCTGAAAGCCTGAAAACTATAAATAAGATTGTCTAACAAAATATAGAGCTGCTAGTGCTGCTATTGTAAATTATACTTTAAAATATCATTCTCAGTGTGTGAAACTGAGACCCACTCGTGTAGTCCTGTGGTTACAGGCTATATGTCAGCTGTCATCACCACCAGCACTCTTCTAAAACACCACACGCTTGCAGTAGACAAGGGGGAAACTTTCATTTTGTTGTGTTGTTTAACGCTCACCCATGGATATTCTGTTGGATTCTCTTGGATTTCCAGGTGAATTATGTGAAAAGGAGAAACCTTTCACTATTTTATTAAACATATTACATATAACCCCTGTTGTGAATACTTTCTTCACTACCATTGAATTAGATGACTGACCAGAAGCCTGTGTGTCATCTATTGATCATACTTGGGAGGCCAGTACTTTATTGAGAATGACCTGCATCATTGCAAAGGTTTCATAAATCATCAACCAGCCATTCACCATTCACCAAACTTTGGGATGTAAAGCCAGGGAAAAGCAAGGGAGGGAGGGATGAGTAGCGTTTCCTGGCTAGACTCACCGGAATACCATGAAGGTTGAACATGAAGGTTGGACATGACAGCCAAGGAGAGCATTTCATTGTGAGGTATGGACGTGCATGTATATATGCGGAGCAACTGTCACTTGCCTCTTCCCTTGCAAGGACAAGCAAGGAGTCGAGCACAACCTCCCTTATTTCGCTCGTACAGTGCCTTGGGAGACGTTTGGACACTTCAGCTCTTCAGCTTCTACTGTTCACACTTTTAATTGTCATTGTACATTTGGCTTGCTCTTCGTTCAGTTAATTACTAGAATTTGAGAAGTGTGTCTATTTTTGATACCTATTTTGATACCTTACGTACTCAGGAGGCTCCATGATACACACACCGATCCACTGGGATAAGAATGGGAAAGGTGCCAGCAATGGACTCTCATGCTCCTTGCACAACACCAAATGGCATGCACAGCTCTGAATAGCCAAACTGGAGAATTGAACTCTATCTGAATTGAAATCTATCTGAATGTAATTGAAGAAACCAAAACATAGGTTCTAAGTCCATAATATTGTTTCAATATGAGGGACACAGGTAGTTGGAAACATACATCAAGAAGTTTCAGAGGGCTCATACAAGGAATTACAAGGTGTTTGTACTTGTTTGTGTGTAAGAGGTCAGAGGGCAGCAGATTTAGAGGAATATTGAAGCATTCTCCATAAGGTACATGTTATCTGTAAAGAAGTACTAATGATACCATTATGTGTAAATGAACTCCATAGTATTGGTGAGGGGTCATATTCCTCCAAACCCACATGGCTCCCACTGAAGGTTTATGAGGATGAAATCTGAAAAACAACACTGGGGCATGATAGAATGCCTCATTAGGGGAGTTGCATCAGCGGATGAAATTCAAGCACCATATGCAGCAGAAGAGCATGCTGCTCATCTAATCTGCCTTCACAGATGCTGTAGAGGCAGGGCGGAGATGAAAAGACCGACATAGACATAGCAGATGTGTCTCAGAATCCTGCTTTCCTCTCTCTCTCTCTCTCGCTTTCAGATATATATATATATATATAATTTATTTTTTGACTTGGGATGCAAAGCCAGGGAAAAGAAAGGGAGGGAGAGATGATGAGTGCATGTGCATATATACACACATGCGCACACACACGCATGCGCGCTCACACGCACGCGTGTGCACACACACACACACACATACACGGGTGGGAAAAAGTGTTTGCCCCCTTCCTGCTATCTTATTTTTTTTGCATATTTGTCACACTTAAATGTTTCAGATCATCAAACAAATTTAAATATTAAACAAAGATAACCACAAGTAAACACAAAATGCAGTTTTTAAATCAAGGTTTTTATCATTAAGGGAAAAAGAAATCTAAACCTACATGGCCCTGTGTGAAAAAGTGATTGCCCCCTAAACCTAATAACTGGTTGGGCCACCCTTAGCAGCAACAACTGCAATCAAGTGTTTGTGATAACTGGCAAAGAATCTTTTACAGTGCTGTGGAGGAATTTTGGTCCACTCATCTTTGCAGAATTGTTGTCATTCGGCCACAATGGAGGGTTTTCCAGCATGAACCGCCTTTTTAAGGTCATGCCACAGCATCTCAATCAGATTCAGGTCAGGACTTTGACTAGACCTCTCAAGTCTTCATTTTGTTTAAGCCATTCAGAGGTGGACTTGCTGGTGTGTTTTGGATCATCGTCCTGCTGCAGAACCCAAGTGTGCTTCAGCTTGAGGTCACGAACAGATGGCCGGACATTCTCCTTCAGGATTTTTTGGTAGACAGCAGAATTCATGGTTCCATTTACCACAGCAAGTCTTCCAAATTCTGAAGCAGCAAAACAGCCCCAGACAATCACACTACCACCACCATATTTTACTGTTGGTATGATGTTCCTTTTCTGAAATGGTGTTACTTTTATGCCAGATGTAATGGGACATACACCTTCCAAAAAGTTCAACTTTTGTCTCATCTGTCCACAGAGTATTTTCCCAAAGGTTTTGGGGATCATCAAGATGTTTTTTGGCAAAACTGAGACGAGCCTTTATGTTCTTTTTGCTCAGCAGTGGTTTTTGTCTTGGAACTCTGCCATGCAGGCCATTTTTGCCCAGTCTCTTTCTTATGGTGGAGTCATGGACACTGACCTTAACTGAGGCAAGTGAGGCCTGCAGTTCTTTAGATGTTGTGTGGGGTCTTTTGTGACCTCTTGGATGTGTCGTTGCTGCGCTCTTGGGGTAATTTTGGTCAGCCGGCTACTCCTGGGAAGGTTCACCACTGTTCCATGTTTTTGCCATCTGTGGATAATGGCTCTCACTGTGGTTTGCTGGAGTCCCAAAGCCTTACAAATGGCTTTATAACCTTTTCCAGACTGATAGATCTCAATTACTTTGTGTGGCTAGAAAAATTGAACTCAGCTTTCTAAAGATGTGATAAACCACAGTTAATTTATCAATCACTTTTTCACACAGGGCCATGTAGGTTTGGAATTTTTTTCCCCTTAATAATAAAAACCTTCATTTAAAACTGCATTTTGTGTTTACTTGTGTTATCTTTGTCTAATCTTTTGTCTAAAAAAAGATATCAGGAAGGTGGCAAACACTTTTTCACACCACTGTATGTGGTGTTCCCCTGACAGTGTTCCCCTGTCTTTCTTTCACTATGCTAGAAGCTATGTAATGTATGCTGTGATGGGAAGAAGACCAGGAAGTGCACATCAGTACTGGGAATGTTCTTTAAAGACAGACAGACACACATACACCAACCAACAATTGGTGAGTTCTGCAGAAGAGCTAGCAACCATGTTTGTGCATGGCTGAGTGAGACTGAAAGGGATTTGTTAGCGAGTCTAGTGCCATGACCTCACTACAACACACAGAGAGAGAGTGAGAGAGAGAGAGAGAGAGAGAGAGAGAGAGAGAGAGAGAGAGCGAGCGAGCGAGCGAGCGAGCGAGCGAGCTCGAGATCTTAATTAACAATTCAGATAGCACTGCTGTTAAAGATACTATGAAATTATTATAGTGTTGCTATGGTTACCATATCAAAAATGATTTTCCCTATTAAAATCTCCTGTTGCCTTGTTATTTGTTATTATTATCCTAAAACTTCCTTATTATCCCATAACATCTATAACCCTAGCAGCTGCCTACAGTGGGCCAGTCAGTATATAACAGCACTTTATTGCAAAGAAAAGTATTTACAAGACTCATGCCACAGCAAACAAGCAGGAAATGGACTTAAATTTAATGGGGGAAATGGGGGGAAGGAGGTTAACCAAAAAGACACACACACACATACACACACAAACACAATCCAAGACAGTACTCACATCTACAAACCAGAAATAGACCAAATCAACACTTAACACAAATGAACCATTAACAACTATTTACAACATGCAATAAAAATTCAATTTAAAAGCTAAATTAGTCTGCAGAGAGATGCATGGCATTATGGGAGTCTTTATCGTGCTCCACTCCACTGAATTAACTGGCCCACACCCAGAATTCTGTGGCAAGTGCCATAATATAAACCTGCACCTTATTCTGTTATTCCTTATTTTAACATGAGGTTTGAAAACCTGAAGCTATAAAAGTGGACAAGGTTGGCCAGTTCACCAAGGACAAAGGCATGTTCCTAAAAGCCAAAGACATTTAGAAAACTGTTACTAAGGCTATGGTGTGTTTAAATTTACATTGTGAAGAAAAAAGTGAAGTCAATGTCCTTTAGCTGTATTAATGTTCATTTACTTGTAAGTTGTTCATTAAAAAATAATCAGTGACAATTTATCTTGCATTAATTTTTTTATTGATACTTAGTGTTAGCACGTTTCTCTGCTTTTAACTTTACGTTATGGATGTTATGGCAGGGATAGGGGTTTAATTTCAGAGGTCGATTGAGTATACATGCATGCCCACACACACACACACACACACACACACACACACACACACACACACACACACTCCCTTACATAGGGAGAAAGATAGAGTCAGAAAAATATTTTTAAAATAGACAAAGAACCTTAGTCAAGTAGGTTCTTAATCTCTGATTTGCCATAAAAAGAGGGAAAAAGATACAGTATCAGGACCAAAGATGGGTACATGAAAGCTCTGTAGGCACATCATCACGCGTCTAATCATAAGGTTCACATTTACCAATCAGGCAATGTAGAAAGGGAAGAGCACTGTCCTCAACCCACCCAGGTGCCTGATACTAGTGATCGCACAGCATGTTGACTGCAGACTGTCTCAGCGCAGGGCCTGTAATTGATTAAAAGGACAGCCGCTGCTCTTAGTGTGTGCGAGTGTGTCGGTGTGTGCGCGTGCGCTGCATGACAGATGAGGGAGCACATGCCTCTGATTACTGTCACAGCACTTGTCCAACATAGCTGAACAGATTGAGCGCTGCTCACTTGGCTGTTCAAGGATCGGATTTGATCCTGTAAACAGCTGGGTAAGTGACTGCAATTGGCACAGACGCACTGAATCGAAATCAGTATGCTCACTGTTGATCTGTTGTGGGAGGCCACACAAACCCCTGATGTGTGTCTAATGTGTTGTTACACTCCATCGTTGTGACAACAGCAATAATGATGCTTGCAGTCTTTAATCCTGCAAACTGAACAGTATCCAGTGTGCCCGGTTCCTGTGCAACGCCAAATCCTTTGACTGACTCTGGGCATGAGCTGCTAGTTGTCCAGATCAGATCATAAAAAGCCATAATATTGAGTTTTAGGTTTCGGCCAAAAAGGAAGCAGATAATGAATCACGCTCAAAAATGGAGCAGATGACAAGGAGCCAGTAAATCACATACTGACAAATCCTTCACTTTTTCGTTTGAATCTTTCCCAGCCATTTTTTTTCTAGGGTGACTTCGGTTTCACTTGGCAATGACAAGGTACTTTTGCCAAAACTGTAACATTTACAGCAGCAATGGAGCTTAATTTGTAATAACAGCAAGAGGGCAGAGGCATATATCTTGTCAGGGTTTTAAGCAGCGCCGTCAGGGCTGTAAATCCAAGTCTGGAATGTGGCTGTGAGAAAGGCTCTTCCAGGAACCTCTTTTAGATGCCATCGGATGGTGGAATATGTTGGCTGGAGGTTTGTGGCACGCAGGGCATGTCAAGGTGAAGCCTGATAATATATGCGCAGCACTACGTGCAAGCATTTTCCATCAGGTGATATGAAGGTTATCGCTCCTGCGACCCTTGTGAAAAAATAAACATGTCAACTGTAAACAAAGAATTAATTACTCATTATGATCTGTTCCCTCAGTTCAGGTTGAGTCAAGGTAATGTACATGTTTTATTATGATGATTTAATGGAGCATGCTAACAGCTGATTCTGTTTCAGGAGGGCAGTGGGTTGCAGGATGTTAACATAAAAGAAGTACATTAGGCCAGACTGTTTTTCGCCTTCCATTATATAACGCATCAGCAAAACATCAAAGTTCAGCATTTTACTCCCTACCAACCAGAACCATTTACACAGAAAGAAAATATTCCAGAAGTTTCTGACATTTAAAATATTTGTCAACTTTTGTATGGTTTCCTTTACAAAACTCATCTGCTGAACTCTGCTCTTATAAATAGATTTCACTAAGCAAGGTGCCAGATTTTGACGAGGAAATAGCTGGTGCTTGCAGGGGCCTTATTTACTGTGAAACATAAAATGAGTAACGATGCTGCTGGCCCGAGTGCCGCAGAGTGCGGCACAGGATGCACAAACTCCCTTGACAACGTTAAACATAGAACACCAATACATTAATAGACGATTACACAAAACAATGTTACAGCTAGAATAAGCAGGTTTGACACATATGTAGCGACAATGACCAACAAAGGGAGCACACACGACAGGGGTTTAAATAGACACAAGACATTAACATTAAACCCTGCGCACATGTGTGCAATCCCGGGGGGACGTGGTTACAACACAAACAGTACATGTGGATCCTCCAGCACGCGGCGGGCCGTACCACATGACTTAAGGGGGAGGAACAGTCTGTGACAATGAGGATATTTAAGGGAGCTTATTGATCACGCAGAGCTTCTTGGGGTCATGTATTAGGGAAGATACATTGGCAAAGCTCAGGGTATGAATCACAGAAACAATGCATTGACCTTTACACTCATACAAGTCAGTCGGATCTATTTGATTTGAAGCCATCTTGTAAAATGATAGGGCCTAACGGCAGGCATTGGGTCTCTCTAGCTAGAGGAACAAGGCAGCACTGTGCCACCCTGGCCCTGACAGATGCAGCCGGACGTTGGGCTATGAACAACGACTGAGCTGCCAACCGCAACTGGGGAAGCACCCAAAACACACGTATGGAGGGCAGAGGGGTGGAGGGACAGGCTGGCTCTGGGTGGAAAAACTAATGATGATAAATGAGCTACAGAAACAGAGCGGCGCCCACCAAAGACCCCAAAATACCCAGTAGCAGCTGGAAGGACAGACCGGTAAATACAGTGAGCAAACTATCTGGCTTTTACTTTCCCTTAAAGAAGCATTCAGCAGTTTTTATAGAAAAGTCCAGACTGCAATTAACCTTTCTTTCTTAATGCTGATTCCTTTGCTTTAAAACTGTCAGTAGGGAGGTGTGTTAGAGTGTGTCACAGGAGCAGGTAGGCTGCCAAACCACTCTAATATGCTACAAACAGTATCAGTGTCAAGGGCTCAAAAATATCCAGGATGAATGTGATAGATGAGAGGTAGGTAAAAGTTTACGTTTTACTCTAAAGAGATATTGTTTTTATCCAAATACTAGAATTTGTAAATGAATAAGTCTAAAAGTCGGGTCTCTGAAGAACTGGTTTATACAGTTAGTATTATTATTATTATTATTATATGTCACAGCAGAGAATCCCCAGCACTCCTCATGCCAGCTCACTATTCCCCATTTCTTTATGTGTATATTTTTATTGTCGTTCCCACTCTCCCTTTGCTTGGGAGCAGGTCTTGTTGCTCAACCTTTCTAAGTCATTCTGTTCCTGTTGATGATTGCATATCGACCTGTTTCACCAGATTCTTCATCTTTACTCTGAGTTTGCCTGTAAGTTCGCCAATGTATTGATCTTAATGTTAACGACTTTGGCCTGTCCTGGCATGTCCTTATTGTCCTGCACCCTTTATATTTATGCCTGTATCGACATTAAAACCTTGAGGATTCTGTTCACCTGCACTCAGCTCCGTAATTTGTTCTGCATGTGACAATTCCTGTCAATTAATTAATTTTCTTTGTGAGAGCTGTTAGGGACAAACAGGATCAGACACCTAGTGACTTATGACAAAAACAACTAATGATCCATCACTCAGGATACTGTATGAATTTGCATATTGATGTTACATAATCATTTTTAACCACCTAATTAACTTGGGCCTGCCAAAATTTATCACTGGTGATTAATAATGTATTCTCTAAAATATTGGTTTAATTCAAATTTCATTTGAGAAATTAAAGGGTAAATATATAAAAATATATCGAACAAATATAAATGACATAAGGCCTTCCCAACTTGGTGACATAACAATCTACTACCGGGTAACAAACTTTTTATCTGGGGGCAAAAAAAAAAAGGATATAGTATCATTACCATATCAGCAGTAGTAATTTTCTTCATTTTGAATAACTAATTACACAAAAAATAGACCGGTAAAACTTTATATATATATATATATATATATACTTTAGTCTTAGATCTGCCTATACTTGGTATTCTGAACCAAAAGAACCACAAGTAGTTTTAGACAATCCCAGATGAATGCTGTTCTTCATCTTTGGTAAGTGTATGCACCATGTATCTATAAACAACTGCTCAAAAGGAATGGTACACAGTCATGGGCCAGACAAAGAGAGAGGTTGACTGGAAGGTTTGTGATGGTATAGAGCCTGACATAACATAACCACCAATCTATTCATATGTAAGCATGTCACACCCATCCTTATTCTTCTACCTGTCCACATGGGGCCCTGCATACCTTCATGCATGTTATGTTGCACTGCCCAAATGTATATGTCTTTTCTGTAAAGGTTGATACTGTCAACAATACTGACTGGCACACAATTCTCCATAGACCCATCAAGAAAACATTCCAACAAATCAGCTTAGCTGGTTTGACAGTAGAAAATCATTATTAAGCATCTGACACCTCTCCATAGTTTAAATCCTCTGTTGTGTGTTCTATAGGGAATAACAACATACAAATATTTTTAGAATGATTTTACTAAATTTAGATTGGATCTGTGCATGACCCTCCCTTATTCTAATTATTTTTGTCACTGCAGGTAGTATGTGTAGTCCCACTCTGAGGTTCCTGTGTGGTACTCTTATCTGTTTATTATGGTTTGGGGTAGGATGAAAGGCGAATGTTTTGGGGGAGGGTGCTGGGTGTTAGGGTTAATGTTCCCCATGAAACATTCCCATGAAAAATAAGGCAAAGTACAGTGAACATAAAACCAAAGCTCTCAGACTTACCACCTGAAGAGCATCTTTTTGGGTGCGGAGCCTTCCAGAAGCCTGGGGTGCAGGAGGTACTCTTTCATCATCACCGGCTTTCCAGTCATAAGACACAGCAACTGAAAGGGAAGAGGGTAGGTGGACATGTTTCAGTATTGCAGGATCATCTTAATGAGCATCATAAGACCATGGCTGTAACACTTCAGAAACAAAGGTTCAGACCACATAAAGACACTTATAGTTTCTGTATAATGAGTTAAAACAACTAAAACTGTCAACATATTTTTAAACATGAAAGATTTTGCACAATTTTAGTAGATATGAAAATAGGCCAAATATTTTGATGGTTTTATGGTTGAAAGTTAACTGTACTTTGATTTTGCATTATCTTGTGATCTGATGTGTATTCTGACACTACTGAATCTGCCATAGGTGTTTCATCTTGTCCCAGAATGCAACAGAATACAACGAAGACAATGTGCACTGAAAGCTAATTATCATATCAAACAATACAGAATCAATTGGGTAGTTTGAAATTATCATATCAAAAACATCTATAGCACAAAAAACACTTTCATCATTAATTAAACAGTTTAAATTACAATATCCTTGATACTTATTTCTCCCTGTTGGAAGAGTCTTATTGTAGTCTCTATTAGGACACCATCTTGTAACAGAGTCTTAATAGGAATTTGAAATAAGAAGTTTTGAAATAAGAAGTGGAGTTGCACACAGGGGTTTATTACTAAACCAAAAATGCGAATCCCAAGCGAAAGTCAGAGAACAAGCGGAGGTCAGTAACAGAATAACACTAATCTAACAATTAGGGGCAACCAAAAAGAAAAAGCCCAAAAGATACATGTCAGTAAGAAACAGAGACAGGTAAGTATGACAGGTAAGTATAACAAGTAACTAAACAGTCTCAGAAATGCTAGGCAGGCTAAAACAAGACAGAAGGGATTATATATACAGACACATAAGGACATAACAGGAAACAAGTGCAACTAATATTCAGAGGATTGGGTGTGGCCAGGAGGATTCTGGGGAATGTAGTTCAGCGGACGTTAACTGTGGCCAGGAGGATTCTGGGGAATGTAATTCCACAGAGGTTGGTTGAAGGCAAAATTTGTGACACCATCTATAACAACTTCTTCCACAAACACTGGTGCTAACACAAGCTGTTTGCTTTACAATTTACGCTATGTATTTCTTTGTTATAACACAATTTTAAAATTCAACAGACACCAGTGTCTAATATTTTAACAATTAAATTATAATAATCATTTGGTGGCCAGTAATAATATTAAAGGCTTATATTAAAAAGTTCCAAATGACATAAGTGTTTGTTCCGTTTCCCAGGCGCACTCTTCTCCTAATTCTAGAAGGCAAATGTGACATGTTCTACTGACATAATGTGAATGTGTTTGAGCACTTCTTTGTTTTGCCTTTTTATAAAAATGTTGGTTTAAAATCAACATAGTAGAGGAGTTTCATCTTTCTTCAGCATGAACACAGTGGCAGCTGCCCACAGAAATCATCACATTTAGAGCTGTGGAATGAAAGCATTTAGGCTGGAGACTGCACTGGAAGATTTGCTTGGAGTTTGGAGTTTGTGATGCTGCTGTTTGACTTTCAGAATGCCCCAGTTGTCCACATGGCATTTATTTCCCCACATAGGAGGTTTGCTCATGAGAGACTCATGACATAAATAGATTCTCTCACACAAAAGCTGACTGGCCCTAATGCTGTTCATGACGTGCCTCTGTCCAGCCATGGGCTTGGGGCACCTGCTCCTTGTTATGGGCTTTGACTGTGCTGCTTAGCAACCAATGTTCATGCACCATTATCGCTCTTTGAAGTACGGAGCACACTACATGATGCAAGTCAAGTTTAATAAGTCTGAACGCCTTGGGACACCAATGTAAGGATATTTACAGAAGTTGCTTGAGAATTCCATTCATATTTCTGGTGAATAAAACAAATTAGAGAAACAGAACAGCGACTGCATGTTTTGTTTAGACTTTTTTGTTGGAAATAATTCATCCTACTAAGACAAACACACCTAAAACAAGACAGAGGAGACGGTAGGACAGGAACCACTGAGAGGACAGCCCTTATAGACTGCAGGAATACATCCACTGACGACAAATTTTCTCTAATTAAAATGGCAAGAATGTCAATCAATGAAAAACTCAAACACTTTACAGCTTCAAGAGCCTCCACAACTAGCTAAAGACCAAAATCACATCAATAAAAACATTAATAAGCACTATCTGATTTTGAATATTGCTTTTTGTGCTGAACTGAACAATTAAAGCCACCAAGAATATTGAATCATGAAGTAAGGAATCTGCAGTTGTATATGAACCAATTACATAACAAGGGATTGGCAAGAGCAAAATTAAACATTCTTAAAGGATTCAGTGCCTGCAAAGGATTTCTACATTCTAAATGAAAATATTTTAGCTTTCAAATCTATGAACATGTTCTAATCTAACAGGCACTGTACATTTTCAGCAGTTATATACTCATATGTCAGGCATCTCTAATGAAATGTGACGAGGAAGTGGGATGCCGAAGCAAGTCTCCATGACAAAACGTGTTTATTAACAACACAAACCAAACCGAAACAAAATGCAACAAGAACAAGAACAAAACACACTAAACCGAAACAATATAGCAAATAGCAAGAGTGGAAATACTGGCTAGATATGTCACATGTGGTACACACGGGATCAAACGCCGACAACAAGCAACAGTAAAACAATGCTTTAAATGCACGTACTAATAAGGAACATAACTAGAGATAGGTGTGACACATGACCAATTAACAAGGTAGGACATGGCGATAGACACACACACACACACACACACACACACACACACACACACACACACACACACACACACACACGCGAACATGAGGAGTCTAGGAGGAGGGGACCATGCCATGACAGCATTGTGTCAACAATCCCAAATGCTTAAAGTACATATAAACATTTTTAGGGGGCTTCACAAATGTTCTTGAGGTTTCATGCATAAATCGCACATATAATATTTGTGTGTTTTGTTTTGTGTCTGTATGTGTGTGTGACTTTCTAATCATCTTAAAGTAAGGTTTGTTGTTCTGTGTAATATTTGGCAGCCTTTGCTTTTTGTGGGTGCAACACAAGCTTTTCAGTAGAACTTGGATATATGCACTGCACAATGGCTGGATACAAGCCTAGGGTGAAACATTAAGAATGCAACAGATAGGTTCCACAGTAACCTCCAGGTTGCAAGTACTCATGAAGCAAGTAGCCTGCATGGCACAAACCATGCAAGATGATATAGTTATGCAACCGGATCTTTATATCAGTTTTAACTATTTATAAATTAATATAATTCCCATGCTAAATGTTGACATTCTCTAGTATAATTTTGATATTTAGATAATTTAGCTTACAGTTTTATCCAAAGCAACTTACAATTCTGACTGAACTTGAGGGTTAAGGGCCTTGCTCAGGGGCCAACTTGGCAGTGATCATGTTTGAACCTTCTCATTATTAGTCAAGCTACCACTGCCCTAACTGCCCTTACTAAATTATATTTGTATTTTTATGGTGACAATCAGACATTGCATTGGCATATTAAAACCAAAGTCTGATATGTGAAATTACTGATAGGCAGAATCATATACATGTATTAGTATCAGTGGGGACTATTTTCCTCTGGTTGGCACCTGTTAACAGTAGGATTACCTTGTCCAGGAGACATACCTGGAAAAAAAAAAGTGATAAAAAAAGGCTTTGGTGGTGTTTGGGATAAGGGTTGGGGATGTTACACATCATTAATACTAGCAGTCCAACTAGTAGTAACTTTTGTAGAGGTTGGAAGAATTCTGGTATAGTACAGTTTCTTGTAAAATAGGGCACTGAAGACAGCAGTCATTAATCAGATATGCAAACATGGTTTATTATTGTTAACATAACAGGGCTGGTTTGGTAAATTAGCTCATTTCAATACATCATGCCATGTTTACAGCCAGTGGTGAAATGTGCTTTCTGTTTGCTTTTAAGACATGACCAGTCATTAAAAGCATAGACTGAAACGACCTAGAATGAACCTTTTCGTACATGGTCATTTATTTCAGAGTTACTTACAGAGCTGTTTTGTGGTGGTTTGATATCATAGATTTATTGTCTAACCACAATTCATGCCATAATAACAATGGTAATAGCATAGTGGTAAATGAAGATACCAGGTGATTAAATGCAGTGTACATAGAGATATTCAAAATTGTAGTGAAGTACACAAGGTTTTCAGAGAAACATAACATTTTAGACATAGCTCCTCCATCAGCTGTTCAAGCAAAGCATCCAGGAAGCTCAGTACACACTGCCATCAGATCATGGAAATCCACCATCTGAATACTTTCAAATTAGAAAGGCCATAAAGGTGATGGATGTACAGGAAGTTTAACGAGGACAATCTGGGTTGGCATGATTTCACTGTGAAAGATCTTTGTACAATAATTGTGTTCCAGTGGCCAAGAGTTTTGTGCACATTTGCAGGTCTTGGGTCAGTTTCATAAATGATGGGATTTTCTTTGCTAATCCAGCCGAGCTAAATCTCTGCTCTCTGTGGGTAGTACAACCAGCGCAGCACAGCAACATTCACTGGACCATCAGTGGCTAATCACGAGACAGCAGTCACACTGGATAAGACACAGTGCAGCCACATATTTTCACACGGAGCTTGTTGATAGACTTAAGTTCAAATTCATTCAAATTGCCCCAAGCAAGCTGTTTATCTGTTTCACACAGAGAGAGAATTTGCAATTCACCCCAAAGAGCCACAAATTGTTTTGTATCCTATATAATTTGTTTGTGTTTGTCTTATTTGTGCAATCAGGATGAGTCTGTTTCATGAAGGGCATCCATAGACGAAGAAAAAAAATGTCTATCGTTGCTGTTACACCCGATGAAATAAATGAGTGTTTATGATATTTTCGGCTCTGTGCTGTTGGTAGTGTCTTTGCCTTTGCCTGTCAGTTCACCTCCTCTCCCCTCTGGGCTAAAGGAGGGCACAGACGCATATTTCACAGTGACAGCAGTGGGAGAGAGGAGGGGAGTGGGCAAATGGAAAACTGTTGGGGCATGACTGAGGGACACTGACATTAATGTAGGCCCCAAAATGATGCCATGGGATCTGCAACATGACCAGAATGTCATGAGATTAGAACCAATAGTGTTAGTATAGGAAATCTGTTGTAATATCAAAGCTTTGCTCTGTGGTGGTTTTCTGGAATATAAATAAGATTCAACAGTTGTATGATTTTCTATAGGTATGCAGAACAAAAGCTTTAAAGCTTTATTAAACTAAGTGTGTGTGTGTGTGTGTGTGTGTGTGTGTGTGTTTGTTTGTGTATATATATATATATATATATATATATATATATATATATATATATATATATATATATATATATATATCAACAGTATATACTTTTCTTTTAATAGAGCAATTGTTTTTTTCTCTGCATATCAAATGGACAGTAGGCAGAATGCATGCTTCCAAATCACAACATGTATAAATAGCAACAAGACAAGTATCAAATTATGAGGATTGATATACCCTGTCACCATGTGCATAAAAAAATTAGAAACAAGCAATTAGAACCAACTAGCTGACCAACAAATTCTTGTGTCTCTATTTACACACAAATTAAATATATAAAGTGACCAATCCTCCTCTCTCGGGGAAGTAAGGAATTCCTGTGAAATCTCTACCAGTTATGAAGAAAAGGTTCAATATGGTAAAGCTTATATTACTAATCATTTCAACATCAACTAGCACCTCAGTCATCCACAAGCACAACACAACATTGCTAGGTGTGAACCAGTATTGTATACCAATTTAAATGTATGTAATGCTTGAATAACAAATTCCTTTAGGGCTATCATAAAACATGAAACAGTAACCTGACAGTTAAGACCACTGGTATTTTGTGGGCAATTGGCACCACATCATTAATGGCAAGTATATGGCCCCTTGGTCATCTAAACTGATACTAATACCAAATAGTACAGAGGGCACAGACTCCAGATGTGTTGTCTTAAGGAGACGCCTCAGACACAGTTAGGTAGTGTGCAATAAAGGAGTGTTTAGACATATAGTGCAGTGATAAGAGAAGGAACCAGGAACCAGGGCAGAGAGATAAGATATTGAATGATGCAAACCCCTCCTCTGAAATATTTGCCCTGGCATTGCCCAGAGACCAAATGAGAATCTAAGGCTGATAAGGAAATGCCTGTATGCTCAGGACATGCCATAAGTTCTAATAATCAGCTAGGCACACGAAGGGGAAAATGTGCACTTAGTTGCAGAGTGGGGTCATCTGTAGCAGGAGAGATGGATGGGTGCTGCCAAGTGGCTCACAACTGCCTGCCTTTTAATAACGGCTGTGTCATTATGGACATTCCCATTCGTTTCTGAGAGAAGCCCAAGCACCACTGGGTTCTAAATGATGCAGATGATGCCTGCAGCTGTCCAAAACAGCAGACTTAGATGTGAATAGATCTGAGCTGCCACAGTTTTGAAACCCCCTCAAGCATTCAATGATCTTTAAGTAAGTGGCTGTAGCATAATCAAGTATAGTAAAACGATTTGGAAGCATGTTATAGATATTCACCTGAAATCACTTCAGAACACAAGAGGTTAACCGCACTTTTAAAGAAGACAATCCAATCATGCACATTGGCTCCCTGGGGATGCTTTTTGGCAGCTCATACTATAAATGAATTCAAGAAAGAAATAAGAGACCTTACAACAAAGCCTTCTCCTTAGACACACAGTGTGCTCCCTTTCCTTCTCTGCTCGTTCATTCTATCTCCTTCTTCTCTACTTCCTACCCCCCCCCCCCCCCCGCCCTATTCCCTTTGCTGTGAGCTGCACTCTGACATTTAACATTTTCAAAATAATGCCAGTTCAGCTGCCCAGTAATATTTGCAGGGCTGTTGGATTCCATCCCCCCAAGCGCAGACTGCCTGGGTTAAGGGACAGATGTCGCTCACTGTGACCTAGGGATGAAGAAAACCCCAGGATTCATCTCAAATCAACTCCTTTAGCAGTGGAAAAGCCCTTGAGGACATTCAAAACCAGCATGCAGAGAGGCCAAATGTGAATCGAGACTCAAGTAGCAAAGGAGCACAAAAATACTATTTCAGGGGACTTCTCATATACTCCAAATTAAACTCTATATTAAACATAAAGATGGGAGATTATATGTACTTTTGAAATAGAGCCCTTAAACACATTTCACAGTTGTTCAGGCTGTAACTATAATATAATGCATAATATTTTGGTCTCATGGAAATTTCCATTGGTTAGACTCTCAGAAGTCATTTTGTGACATTTTGATAAACTTGTCGCTTCTTATGGTAAAAGGGTTTATATTCCCAGCAAATGTGCACAAAACATAGTCCAATTCCATGTTGGAGCACACTTTTTAAACTGCTATAGTAACTTTCAGTAGGTGGAAGTGTTCCGTTCAACCCAAAATATTACTTGTTCAGGAATATCACTCAAGAGACTTTAGCTGAAAGCTAGGTTTATGAAATAAGGTCCTGCAATAGGATTTGATAAAGAATTTCTGAAGACAGCAGAGATGGCTCCACTTGTGTGAAGTGGACTGCCAAAAATCAGAAGAGCCCAATAACTGCAGTGATGAAAGACCAATTCAATCCTTTATAGCTGTGGGCCTTAACTTGATCTGTGGTTCTAGAACAATTTCACTGATCAAGTGGGGACGGTACTCAATGTGCAGTGGTGTCTATTAAGCTAATGGTTCTCACAGCTTCTTATGGCACTCTCTTACATGCACATTTTCCCAACACATGGTTCAGTTCATCAGTTCATTTCTGAGGAAATTGGAAACACAAACTTTATAGACCATATAAGCACACAACAATATGGATGGCAAAGCTCTTATACCCTGTGCAAAATTACTAGTCAACATTCACATTGTGAATGTGAATGCATTATCTAATGATTGATTGGTGACGTGTGATTAAAAGGTCCGATCTTTAAATGATTCCATCCCCCTGCACAGTTTTATAGCTGCTGGGCTGGACTGGGCTGGCATGAATTGACAAGGGATCAAAGGAAATGTCTTGTTCTTTAAGTGAGGTTTTTTTTTGTTTTGTTTTTTTTACAGCTCACTATTGTGGGCTGTAACTGCAGAGTACTGTAAGTCTACTGTTTGTCTAGACCTATGCAGATCTCTACTGTAAAGCTTCAATGTGAAAGAAATCTAAAAATACATAAAGATTGATTTACCACAATTTGCTTGACAGCTTGAAGTAGAGAGGTGATCTCAGTAGGAAATGAGATGAACACAGCAATAACATAAGCACTCCACCCCTCAGCTTTCATCCACAACAAGGTTTAGGCAATGAGAGTAATTTATCACATGCAAAAAATGTCCAGCTCTGTCACTGAAATACCCATCAGTGAGACTTCTCTTAGGGCACAACTACCTAAATGTTCTGCAGTTTCCACCATGCATGGCAATTATAAAAGGAGGCCAAATCCTCATTTGCACATTTGCATGCCCGAAAAACACAGCAGTATTAACAGGTGCACACTTAGCAGGTAGCCACAGACACAGAGGGTGATTTTTATTTCCATAGCATTGTAGACTGTGCCAGACAGCTCCTGCCTGTCTAGACAATAAGAGAACACATCCAAGTGTAGCACAAAATGTGCTTGGAGAGGTACAAAACAAGCTTTAGGTATCACCTGCTACATATGCTGCTATATTGCTAATATATTCCAGGGGGCTGTACCATAATAATTATAATTAAAGTGTGAAAGGATTCATTAACATTTGGATGACTGCACAATGCAGTGTATACTAGAAGAGGTTATCTAATTATAGGAAATGAATGCGAGAATTGGGGAGTCAGTCTGGCTGCTTGTCTGACTGTAATCAGAGTACTTTTCTCCCTAAAGCTTTATGTAAAAAAAAGTGACAACAGGAATTCATATATTTTCAGTAAACCACACTGAGCACAGCTGTGTTGTTCCCAACAGCACAATGAGTATTTGGCCTGCAGAGACAGAGACAATAATTAGATTACAGGTACATCAAAAATACAATGATTACTAGCAAGATTACATTACAAATGAATAAGGATCACTTACCTTTTTCCTTCTTTTTCTTTCCGCCTTTTTAAAGGTTCTTTTGGTATGATTGGTTCCCATGACTACTGTCACACAGCAACCCCATCAGAATTGAATAGAGCTGTGTTTAAAAGGTTTAAAATATGTAACATGCATTGCGTTGTTACCCAGAGTGTTTGGTTATTTTATTTCATTACCTTGCAATTGATGACTGGAAACAGACGTGTATTCATGAGATCTTTCTGGTCTGCTTCATGCCTTTCTTTTCGAGGGCATGTAAATATATTTCAATATCTTGTTTTGACAACAAAAACATGGGGGTTCTTTTGTGTGTCATGGACATCGAATGTACGGGAAAAAGGAGGAAGCAAACACATGTCTCCAACTGAAGAGTTGAATGAAACGAATAAAAATGAAACCGAACATCAAAATGTACTAATCAGAAGTAAAGAAAGCCAATTTAACAGTATTATTAATGACCAACATTTGGCCATGTGTAATGATACCACTGTCTCACAGGGCATAGAGGACACCATCGCTGCCCTTGGGATGGTGACACTGCACATCCCTGGAGCATGCTGGCCATCATCTTCCTCCATGGGGCTCCCCTCGCTGACTGGATAAGGAAGTATGTAGTCTTTTTGCTTGACAGAGACCTTAATGGTGACTACGCAGTGAGGTGTGGAGACAGCACCCAGTTTCTTCGAGGGGGACTCTCTCATGCCCCTTTTTGTTGCTTGATTCCCCTCATCTATTGGGCACAGAGATTGCGTACCCTACTTTGGCTGGGCCCCACTCCATGGACAGAGAGTGGAGGCATCACATCCCTATGTTGACTGAGCTCCGTCTCATCAACTGGACACAGAACTGGTGGTCTTTTACATTGATGGGGCTTTTTGATCAACCAGGCAGCCACCACCATGTTCATGCTGTTAAGTGAGCCCCTGGACAGGCCTCCTATAGCAACTGGCCAGCCCGCATGATGGTTAAAAGTGGACCGGTCAGCCCCTGGAGGCAGGGGGAATACCCCCCAAGAAATTCCAGTGAAGAACCTCCTCCCTGGAACCAAGGTGTTTCCAGACACAAAGCCCTCAGTCCCCAGAGGCAGTCTCCAGCAAGCTAATAGGTGGGACTTCTACCTCAGGCAGTGCTCAGGTCCCGGTGGGATGAACCTGACCCCTGGAGTGTTCTGTGGCAAGAGCTCCTGGGAACACCACACTAGCATGCCAGGCTGCTGAGTCTGCTGCTTCCAAACATTTTTGGGCATTCTGTCAGAGGTTTAGAACGTGCAGGAAAAAAGCAGGAAGAAAAGTCTTCAACTAAAGAGAAATGAATGAAAACAAAAATGAACATAAAGGCACACTAACCAGAACTAAAGAAATCCAATGTAACAGTATTATTATTGACCCACAATCGGTCAAAAAACACAAAAGGCTTATAAGGAATAGAATATAAAACATGACCACTCACATAGGGTGTGAAAAGAAAATGTGATTTTGACTTTCTTTCTAAGAACATTCCAAAAAACGTTACAGTAGATACAAAACAAATTTTGTCATAATGGTGACAAAAAGAGCAATCTGGCATAATAGCATGTTTACATGTAGAAAGTCTAGATCACTGGGGAACAATTATTAATAATTTTAAAAGGGACTTTCCTCAGTTTTATTTGAAAGGAGAAAATATTTCTGATGCACCAAAAGTTCCTTCCAATTAATGTTATCAATTTTTTTTCCAAAAACTAATACAAGTAGGGCCAAAACTTTGTAAAACTTTTGTTTATAAAAAGACATTAGTCTGTAAATAGAGTGGAAGAATTGAAAGCGGTTAGAGATTAAAATTTGCCTTTTGGGCCTTATTGAAGTCACATTTTGACACCATCAGGAACTGTAATAAATATATCAATGCATTTCGATAAAAAAACAAAGCAAAGCTGAACGAGATGAAGATGGAGGATGTGATGATGGACTCTATTATTGCAGTGTAGAACTGGACCAGAAGTGCTTGAGGCAGCCCAAATTTCTTGAGTTGACACCGGAAATATAAGTGCTGCTTGGCCTTCTTCATCACTGCAGTGCTATGTCTGTCCCACTTGAGATCTTGCTGAATAGTGATGCCTAGGAATTTGTAGGACTCTACTCTGCTGTCTTTGCTCTGCTCTGTAGGACTCGGCTCTGGAGCCATATATTTCCAGTAGAGTCAGTGGGGTGGGTTTCTTTCTGAGATCAATGGTCATCTCTACAATTTTATTTATGTTTAGCTCCATGTTATTAACTTTGCACCATAACCCCACCATGCTACTTCCTCCCAGTGCATGGACTCATCATTGTTTGAAATGAGACTGAGTAGTATCATCTGCAAACTTAATAAGTTTAACAGAGTCTCTGGCAGAGGTACACTAAATGGTGTAGTGAGAGAAGAGCAGGGAATAGAGCACCAGTGTTGAGGAAGAGAGGGTGTGAAATGTTTTCACCCACTCTGACACTGTTTCCTGTTAGTTGTGGATCTAGTAGCAGACAGATGGTGGGACATTGAGCTGCCACAGTTTATCCAGTAGAAAGTCAGGAATTATGGTCTTGAAAACAGAGCTAAAATCCACAAACAACACATGGGCATAAGTGTTATTGACTCAAGGCAAAATAATATGCTTTGCTCAAATCTGTGGAGACAGCACCAAAGGAAAGAACTGAACAAAACAGCCCTAATCCTACTTTATAGTATTTCATTAACCATCTGACTAATCAAATACATAAAGTGGTACCCATCTACTTGCTTAATGTGTCTAGACATGCAAAACTGCATGATGACACGTACAGGCATGTCTAGACTTTCCTCCCCTAAAGCTGCTCCCCAAAGTAACGACTCATAGAGCATTATGGAGGCACTAAAACAGATCTTTCCCCTTAAGGATAAGTTAAATAATGAGAGAGAGAGAGAGAGAGAGAGAGAGAGAGAGAGAGAGAGAGAGAGAAAAGAGAAAGAAGAATGAAAAAGAGTGACAATAAAAGACAATGCTACTTCACAGTATGCTGCTATATACACTGAAAGGTTTACAGCTTTTATCCAACATTTAACTTGATAAACAGAGACAAAAAGGCCATGTTGGCTTTGTGGAGAAATAGCTCCTGCCAAAAAGGAGAATAAAACCATCTTTAAAGGAGCAGCTTTTTAAAGGAAAACCTCCACCCATATTCATCCTGGTAATCAGTCTCATCAAACCTGTATATTGCACCTGTGCACACTAATTCAAAGGTGCAATAGTATATTTTAAAATTTTCGATGTAAAAGTATATTTTTAAATGTTTAAATAGACTATCAGTACATTCCAACAAAGTGCCACATGTTTGGTTTAAAAAGAAAAATCCACAACCACACCTAAATGTGATGTTTACACTGGTGGTGCCTACCAGTTGGACAGGACAGTAGAGATAGGGTATCTTAAGTCTATCTTATCTCATCTGGATTGCTGAGGAAGGGATATGTTGAATATGTACCACTCATTTTTAACAATTATTTTCTCCTGAGTTGTTCATGAATTTGCACAGAGAACGTCCAGGAGCTTGTGGGAGCATGGTGATGTCCATATTGGCTGACACCATAGGGGACCAAACAATTTTTAAAATAATCTTCCCAACTCTAATAGGCAAGAATCCTTCTGCCTTTATATGTACTTTGCTAGTAGCAAAATTACACTGCTACAATCCCAAAGGAATCCTCATAACTCTTTTGCATGTACGTGATTTATGCTATGAAATTAGTTGGCAACAATCAGTAACGACTTTCAGTGTTACTGAGCCGAAACCATATATTATACCAAGGTCATATGCACAACAATTACCATTTATTGATGGTTATTTAAAGACATGAATTACAGCACGGTAAATTATTCTTTGAGTAAGATGGATGAGGCTGAGACAAAGGTGAGAGAACTCCCCTTATGATTAAACAGGGATGTTAAAGAATCTACGTAAGTGTGTAAAGAAATCCCCCGAAAGAACAGATTGTGCCAAATCACCTCCATTACTAGTTACGAGAGATTCTGATACTAGTTGCTGAGTCAGGTTTTAACTCTCTATTCACTATAGACTACAGAGCAGATGCTCTGTAATTATAATAACAATATTAATAGTCATAAAAATTACTCCTGTGCCTCCAAAAATGATTTTAGTCAAGTGAACTGGGCAGAACCGTAGATCTAGGTCCATTGGTCCAACCAGAAGTGAAGAGTATTACTCTTATCTGATTAACATGCAATGTCAACTGTGATGCAATGTCAACTGAGTACTGTGCAAATGTCTTAGACCACCATGAGATTTGCTGTTTTAGCAATGGTAATGACCATATATAATTATTTCTCAGTCTCTTTATTACAACACAACTATAAAATACAGGAAATTTGTATTTTATTAAAAACAGAAAAATCAGAAAAAATAGGCTATACAGTGGCAAGAATTTAGTGTTACCTCCCCTTACACTTACACTAGATTTAAGACAACTTAAATCTAAACAAAAACTCTAGCAAGTGCTAAAAGAAGCTTGTTATAATTTAGCAGGCATTGTTTTTATTATACAACTTACAATTATGAATACAATTCAAGCAATTAAGGATTAAGGGCAGTGATGGGGCTGGAACTGGCATCCTTCTAATTACTAGTACAAGATCTTAACCACTGAGCTAATACTGCCCCTATATATACCAAAAATATTATTTCAGAAACTTCAGGACCGTCTATACCTGAATAGATCAAGATGTGCTTAGTACCAAGGGAAGACACACTAAATACTTACTTTTGCCTGTCGAAGCCATTTTGTCCTGAAAATTGTATTTTAAAAACTTTTACCATAAAAAACATTTTAAACATATTTCTATTTGTATCTTAATAAATAGTAACTACACTCCATGAATGCTTGGCAGCACAAATAAACTAGCTGCTAACAGATGGAAACCCCCCCCCCCCCCGAATGGTTAACCGAACATGGTCCAGAAAGGCATTGGCAAGAGGAGCACTAGCTACTACTGGATAAAACAGTCATTCAAGACTGTAAGACCAGACAGACCAACCTGTGTGTGGCCTAGAATGACTACAAGAAAGCGGGGCTGTCCCAACACAACCATAGAGGTCACCGTCAAGTGCAGGATTTACCAAGGAGATGCCCTGTCCCTGCTGCTGTTCTGCATTTCTGATGTTCACTGAATCCTCCAATGAAATCATCTCCAAGAGTGGCTATGGATACCAGCTAATATACAAAGCAACCATCAGCCACGACCTCTACATGGATGACATAATTGGATGAGACATCAACTCATTAATTCATTTCACCAGGATATATGGTAGCAACACCAGGATATAAAATAGCAACATCAGAATGTCATTCGGACTGGATAAGTGTGGTCAGATGGTTGCAAGGAGAAGAAAGGTAGTCAGAGCTGAGGGGATCATACTACCAGAAAGCAACATAGCAGGTGTTGAGAGCAATTACAAGTACCTTGGAATCCCACAGACAAATGGAAACCATGAAGAAGCCACAATGAAAGCAGCCACAGATAAATATTTCAAAGAGTGAGGCAAGTCCTGAGAATTCATCTGCATCAGAAGAACAAGAATCTGGCTATCAACACCTATGCTGAGACAATCCTGCACATGTCAGTGGGATGCGAGATGCTAGCAGGCAGAGCATACATGGAACACAATAACCAAGTGGCTGGCATAGTGTAAAGAAACATCTGTGTTGAGTACAGGCTGTATGTTCTAAGGTCTATGTGGGATAAACTCCCCAAGGTGATGGAAAATGACTGTGCAAAGATCCTGTGAAACTTCCAAATACAGAAAGACAAGATGGTAATGGCTGACCAACCGGACATAATAGTGGCGCACATACAGCAGAAGAGTGCCATAGTGATAGATATGGCAATCCCAAGTGATTTCACCAAGAGAAATACCAAGAAATACCAAGGACTGAAAGAAGAGCTATTATAGATGTGGAGGATGAAGGCAACACACTAGGGGCTGTGACCCCCAAACTGGGAGAATGGGTTCAACAGATCCCAGAAACAACATCCACAGTCTCCATCCAGAAGTCCTGGGAACAGCTAAGATACAATGTACATCATGAATATTAGCCATCAAGCTGAATGAGTATATTTGCAAGAATATAAGCACTGCTCAGAAAGGGACTGGTATCAACACCAGAGGCCCAAAGCACCAGCTACCGATTGATTGAGCTGTCTTCAAGGATTATAAAACCAAAAAGACTAATCTAAGAACTGGATGGTTCAACCATGTATAAGGCAAAGCAAGGCAAGGCAAGTTTATTTGTATAGCATTTTTCATTATAGTGGTATTACATCCTGAGATCCATCACCTCGGGAAGGTCTTTGCCAAAATATAAAAATAAAAACATTACAAATATAATTTATTAAAATAAAGTGAACTGAAGTTATGAAGTAAATGAACATAAGTTAATTTAAAGAGATAAATGAAAGATTAAAGAGATTTAAAATAAATATGATTAATACAAATATAAAGTGCATAAAATCAATTAAACATATAAATAATAAATTAAGAATTAAATAAAAATGCACTGTAGTACTTAAAAGTTAGAAGTGCAATGCTACAGGATCTAAGGGAACAGTGAGCCAAAAGCTTGGCCAAATAAAGAATTTTTTTGTTTTGATTTAAAAACTAGTGTTGAGGCTCATCTAAACTCCTCTGACAACTGGTTCAATTTTTAAAACAGCATAATAGCTAAACACTTCCTCTCCTTGCTTTTTTTTTTTTTTTTTTTTTTTTTTAACCTTAGGCAGGACTAACTGACTAGTTCCTAATGATCTGGGACTCTGCCCAGATCATAATTCTGCAGCATATCAAATAGATACACCAGTGTTCCTACACCATTAAACAATGTATAGACCAGAAATAATACCTTAAAGTCAACTCTGTAGCCACTGTAGCCATGTAATGACTTAAGAATGAGGATGATATGTTCTCTTATTTTGCTCCTAGTGAGAACTCTAACAGCTGCATTTTGAATCAACTGAAGTTGTTTGTCTTTTTTGGGAGTCCCATTAGTAATTCATTACAGTAATCAACCCTGCTAGAGGTAAAGGCATGGGTGAGTTTCTCTAGGTCTGGTTTTATCAGCAAATCTCTGATCTTGTTGCTGTTCTTAAGGTGATAAAATGCTGATTTAGTAACTGATTTGATTCAGTAATTGATTTTATTGACTGCTTAAACTGAGATCAAAGTCTATTAGTATGCCAAGATTATGAGCTAACTTTGGATTTTAGGTTTTTCAAGTCCAAAAAGGAAGCTAGTCTGCACCTCTCACTGATTTTGCCAAATATAATAATCTCCATGATTTTTCCAATGAACGGCACATTTGAAATGGGTCTGTAGTTATTAAACAGAGTTGCTACCCAATTTTTCTTTTGTAATAGAAGCTTCACCATTGCAGTTTTTAGTGAGTTAAGAAAAATGTTTACTATATGAAGTATGTCGGCTGCTATTGAGCGAAACAGATTCCTTAAGAAGCTAGTCAATAAGGCATCAAGGCTGCAAGTAGATGATTTGAGGTAATTCACTGTATCGATGATTGATGTATCGGTGATACTAATTCAGGGGCCATTTGTGTTCACAAATCTGTTAATTTGTAAACCATTGCAAAGAGTATTTTTATATTGTTAATGTTAAAATTGATAATACTTGAGAAAAGACTGTTGGGGATGGAATAGAGAGCAAAGGTGTCATGGTAGTTGAGGAGCTTCTCTCTTTCTTTGAGCTTTTGGTGGTAGAAAACCTTGACGCTTCTTAGGGGAAGGTCAGGTGGATGGAACTGGAGATGATTTTACACTGTACCTAAAGGCTGGGTGACAGGGAAAGCGACAAGCTCATTCCATCTGATACCAGTTTCTCCACTGTTGTGGGAGGTTCAGGTGGGGTGAGGGGGGAAGCTGATAAGCTCAATCATCTTCATGGCTCACATCCAATGTCTGCAGCTCTGCCAGGCCACCCACAGTCAGGGGAAGATCTTGTGGCTCTGGAGTGATAAAATCCGCTGATGCAAGAGAGTCCTTGGGTGTTTGTGCCAATGTGTTGTCACTAATGGGGGTGGATAAATTGCACACTGAGAAAATTAAGTTCTCTGTCAGAGTTTTGGCACCCTTTTTGTTTGTGTGTATTCCTTCTTGCTTAAAAAACTCTCTTCCCAAAAAACAGGTTAAAGTTGTCAGTAAAGTTCAGGCTGTTTGACCTACAGCTTTTGTTTAGCCAAGAGTTCAATCCAAGTAGCATTGAGAATATATTTGTTGTTCATGCAGGCAGAGGACCAATGACAAATGTTTGAACTTTGAGCTTGCTAATTGTGTTAAAGAGGTTATAAAATCCCTTTTTAATAACTCACACTCCTGCTTTCTTGCTGACATGCACAATAATTCACTTCACTCTTGTGTAGTCAGCCAGTATTGGTGGCAGCTTTTCATTTAACTCAGAGACTGTGATGATCGGCTCACATCGAGCTAGTTTCTGATATTTCACGCCATTAATAAAGTCATCCCTGATGACGAGGGTGTCCCCTATGTCCCAGTCTGAGGGCCTGTGGCTCTGCTAGGGCACTCAGGCTGGCTGGCACTTACTGCTGGCACTTACTGTTCTTTCAGTGTTAATTTCACTGCCTATACATACCTAAATCCACATAGAGGCTTTGCAGTGGATCCACATAGAGGCTTTGCAGTGGATCCACATAGATGCTTTGCAGTGGTTCAAATCTGATCTGCAAATGATCTGGTTTAGTGCTGCAGCATTTGAGCAGCAGTGTTATCTTTAACATGAGCATTAGTAGAAGATGAACAGGTAATGCTAGTGAAGATAGACAACAAGACTACAAAGCTATACATAGCACGTCATTTGTGTTTGGCTCCAACCCACACCCACTGCTTATTTCAATCATCTGTACTCACAATTGCAGTTCTGTTCATGCGTTCTGCTGGCCTAGCTCTGTGTCCGCTGCTCACTGCTCCACTGATTCCCCAGTCAGTAATCTGCTGCCAGCACTCTCACACTCTGATACTTCTCACGCAGCATAGGAATGCCAGCTCTTAAACCTAGATAACAAGCTTTGAAATTTCATTTTCTGTAGAAGACTGCAACAATTTTGACAGAATGTTTTCTGAAACCTAAGGAGCCATTTTCTGATCTGTATCTTTTGGTATCCAATGGGAATTTTTATTGTTCCTTTATCTTTAGCACTAATCTTAGAAAAAAGAAAACCACAAATAAAACATCAACTTTTCATAGTTTCATAGTTCTTCTGACCTGCCTGCAGATAACGAGCTCAGACACTTAGAAAATGACTTCTGAAAATGGAGAAAAAGGAGAGCTATGCAGAAAAACATTTGAACGACAAGGAAACAGAAAATAAAAAAAAGAAAGTATATGACTCAATGCCATGCACATGAATACTTGAAAGCCTAGCCCTGTGTAAAGTCACTAAGACAGTAATAGCCTTCAGATACAACTCAGTGGAACATTGGAGCACAACACTAGAAGCCAACTCAAAGACAATTGTCCAAGAGATCATAAAGTGTTGTGTACACCAAGAAGATGCACTGTCCCCACTGCTGTTCTGCAAAGACCTGAAACGTCTCAGCCAGATCATCAATAAGGGTGGGTACGTGTACAGTTTCGGGAGAGGAAATACCATAAGTCACCTCTCAAGCTGATGCTAAGATAGAAAGGACCATTGACTAATGGATCCAACATCCAAAGACTGTACACTTGCCAGTTAAAGGCGGAGGGGGCCTACAAAGTGTAAAATGCACTGTAAGGGATCAGACACACAACATCATTGAATACATACAAGCAAAGGCCCTCAGGGATGAGCTGATGAGAAAGTGTCTTAAACAGATGTGGGACACAGATACCATGAAAGCAGAGGAGGTGCCATGGCTGGATAAGCCCCTCTATGGAGTTTAACAGTCACCAACTGGGAGTGTGTGTGTGTGTGTGTGTGTGTGTTCATGCATGCATGTCCAAGTGTGTGTGAGTTTCCCAAGTCAAGTCAAGAATCAAGATTATTTTTCCTGTAATTTCCGCTATATACAGGTATACAGTGAAACGAAGTTTTGTTCCTTCAGAACCATGGTGCAACACAAAAGGAGAAAATAAGTGTAGACAATAAATACAGATAACATATAGGACAACACTGACCAGTACATGTCACCAAGTATATTTGTAAAGGATGTATCATATTATATTTGAACAGATATACATGCAGCAGCCTGTACACTAATTTAAGAATATAGTATTGTTCAATATTAGGGAGAGTGTTCAATCACTGGGAGTTGAGGAGTCTGAGGCATATGAGAAGAAAATGTGGCACAGTCAGGTCATAAGGGCCTGAATGCTTCGGTACCTCTTCTCTGACACTAGGAGAGAGAAGAGTTTGTGTGAGGGGTGTGTGGGATCATCCACAATACTGGTAGCTTTGAGGAGAGAGCATATGTTGTAAATATCCATGATGGAGGGGAGAGGGCCCTCGATGACCTTCTTGGTTGTGCTCACTATTCTTTGCAAGGTTTTGCGGTCTGAGACAGAGCAATTCCCAAATCAGGCAGCTGCTCATGATGCTCTCTACTGCCCCCTGTAGAACATGGTGAGGATGGTGGTAAGGGGATGCATTTTCAGCCAGTTGAGGTTCTCTGCAAGATGGACACCAAGGAACTTGGAGCTTGTAACGATTTCCACAGAGAAGCTGTCAGTACTGATGTGAGAGTGATCACCACATTCTTTCCTGAGGTCAACCACCATCTATTTTGTTTTTTCCACATTCAGAAACATGTTGACTTTGCACCAGTCAGCCGCTGCACCTCCCTATATGCTGACTCGTCATCCTTGCTCATGAGACCCACATCAGTCATGCCATCTGCAAACTTGATCATGTGGTTGAGTTGTGCATTGCTGTACAGTCGTTGGTCAGCGGAGTGAATAACAGTGGACTAAGCACACAGCCCTTGGGGACCCCAGTGTTCTGTGTGGTATTGCTGGAGACATTGCTCCTGATCCAGATGGACTGGAGTCTCCCAGTCAGAAAGTCCAGGATCCAGTTACAGAGGGAGGTGTTCAGGCCAGGAGACTCAGCTTTTCAATCAGATGCTGTGGAATGATGGTGTTGAATGCTAAACTGAACATTCAAACATATGTGTCCTTTTTGTCCAGATGGGTAAGGACCATCATCTGTTGAATGGTTGGGGCGATATGTGGACTGTAGGGGTCCAATGAGGGGGGCAGCGCTTATGCAAAACATGCATAAGTTTTGTGACTGTTTCTGTTGATGTTTTATTGTTATCGTGTATCACTTTAATATAGTGAATTAACCTTAAGGCTTATAAAATTATTGTAGGATATCATCTGCAATAAAACTGCTGCTAACAATCCACATTCATTTGACTTCAGCTATATTGTTCCTTGGCCTCTGTCTGGTAGAGTGATAAAAAACACACATTCCTTACCCAGCCTCCCCTGTCTGAATCAGCTTTTCCATAAGCACTAGCAGATCTTCAGCCTCAGAGGACTAGAGTAAAGAGCCATTAGCATGGCTAAAGGAAAAAAAAAAGGTAATCAAGATACTGAAAATTAACAACAGAAAAGTGTTAAACTCTCTCAGCAATGGGACTAAATAGTTTTGCCCTGTGTGAATATGTGAGCTATGATACATGCTCTTGACACATCATAATGTGTTCCCATGGTAAATAATGACTACTTCTTCTACTACAATGATAACCCTGATTTTCATTTTGTACTTGCATTAGAATGCTCTATTTATCATTACTTGAATCCTGGAAGTCTGGAGACAAATATTACATGTGCAGACACGGGTATATGGCCTACAAGAATGATCATTTACAGACCAGTGTGTTACTGAAGCTAGTAAACACTATATGGCTCAGAGACTGATAAAATCAGGTTCTGACAGCTCAGAGGTTTATAGTAATCACCTCTGGCTTCAACATGGGTCACATGCCACCACACTTCTTGGTCATGGAGTTTGTGTATATTTTATCATTTTTGATGAAGAATTTGGAGGTGGGTATCACTGGTGTGTAATATTGAGTGTCACAGCACTAAACAGAGAAGGGATCCTCAACGAAAAATCCTCAACAAATTGAGAGTCTAACACAAGTAATACCTTCACACTTAGCAGAGCTGACTTACTGGGAGTACTGAAAGATGCTCATTTCATTTAGGGTGTACACCTAGCGAGCCTCAGGGATGAGCGAGAAAGCACAGAGTGCGGCGTCTGTGTCAGGTGGTGTCAGCATTTAACAGAGGCTCCTAAATGGAAGTGACAACCCCGACGCCTCTGCGAAAACGTTCTGAAGGAGAGGTGAACAGGAGGTTGAATATTTTTCTGAAGTCTTCAAATGAGCTCATTCTACTCAAACTAGCTATGTGTGTGTTGACAAAAATAAAAAATAAGGAAAAGAGACATGCAAAATACCTTTTGGCCCATAGCTCACCTCCTCTAAGTAATCAGGCTGACACACGACTCGGGGAATGAGGTGCATACGAACGTGCTAATGAAAATAATGATGTTGATGTCAATGATGATGGTGACAATTAGATATTCACGCAGAGCGGGTCATTCCTAATAAACTGTCTTTTGTTTTTGGTCCAAGCATGCATGCAGGTCAAGCAGGAAGCAGCTGGTTAGAGGAAACAGGAGGAAATGGAGTCATATGGTGCTTTGCTTTAGGCAATCTGTGTGCCTGAGTGAATCAATACATGAGCTACAAAACGAATTCCTTAACAAGGGGTCACTGTGTAATTCAGATGAAATATTGTATATGTTAAATGCTGTGGCTTAAAGTGCATGCACTGACAGAACCAGACTGATTTCTATTTCAAGTTTTTTGCATTCCAGCAGAGGTGCTGGAATTTCAGTGATACCAGTGGTAGTATGTCATTACACCCTCTATACATAAATATGCATGTATATTTGGAAACAATGGGTCATAATGGCAATGGCAAAAAATAATAAAATAAAATAATAATAAATAATAAATAATAAAATAATAAATAAACTTTTCATTTTAAATGGGATAATTCAGAAAGGCTATGAGAACATGCATTGGGCAATCTTTTGTCTTTCTAATGTAATCAAGTCACATAAAGATGAAAATAAAAAAGATAGCTAATCAGAATCAAAGGAAAAACTACTAATTCTCTTTGACATCAAATAAAACACATCCCAGTCACAGAAACTCTCACTTGAACCTACACTCATTAGCCACTTCATTAGATATGCCTACATTATAGTTGCATTTTATATATTGCATTTTATATTTGCAGGTTACAGATTATAGTCCATCTGTTGACATGCAGTTCATTTTCTGACCACTCCACTACTGATGTCTGGATATTATTTTAGGCAGTGGACAATTCTCAGAACAATATTAACAGTGAGCTGGTAAAATGGCATGATCTGGGTCACAGGCATAGCAATGTTTCTGGGGTTTCTGCAAATGTCACTGTCACTGCTGAGCTAGGAGTGGTCCACCACTCATATATATAACTTCCAATATAAACCAATATGTTTTAGTCATCGATAATTATCAAGATTATGAATGAGTAAGTCACCCCAAACACTCTGTATCTCAAAACACCCTGTGTCTGTAATACATTCTTCTGATGGTTGTCATTCTCCTTCATGGAAAGTGAATCATGGATAAACAGGTCAAACCACCAACTGCAATTTTGGTACATGGGTACAGGATGTGCAGTCAGTTAGCTATGTGCTCAAAGAGCCAACTTCAGATCTCTAAATGCCACAGGTATTGACTTCTAAAAGTATGATTATGGTAAATAAAAAAAGAGCAGACAACATCTTGTCTATTTTGAAACACCAGTGTTTGATACAAGTAACCAAAGGGCAAGGGGCAAGTGATTGGATGAGACCTGGCTTGGTGACAGAGGATCTCTGGGTGGCATGGTCAGGGGCGGAAGAGCTGACAGGCGTCAGGCACTCAAGCTGCTTTGTATTGTTATATCCTGACCGAGTGAGACGTGTGGAGAACGCTAGCACTCTATGCTGCTTTACTTAGAAAAGTGACTCTGTGTGCACCTGTTGCTAGGCTGTCAACACATGCAGCTCACTAGCTGAAATGTGATTAGAAGCCTCCTCAGCTCATGCTGGGAGTTGTAGATTGACTCACAGAGTATTAAAATAAGCTTATAAAGAAAACAAGGTGAATCCAATGTATTTTAACTGCAGATGAAGTTTGGCTAATATGCTAAACAGTTCGTAAGCAGTATAGCACATACCATTCTTATTAAACAGAAAGCTCCAGTGAAAATTAAGATTGGTCTCAAAAATGCAAGAATGTGATAAGCTAATTTTAGAGAACAGGTGAGGGGGGAAAAAGAGCAAAAGAGATTTGCTAGTGTTACATCACGATGGTAATTCTTCTAATGAAGTGTGGCCCAAACTTGGCTGTGTTTGGGAGATGAATATAATCATTCCTCAAAGAAAGGTCTGGCTACCTTAGCTTCTAATGATAAAAGCACTTCTGAAATTGTTATTTGGTGATGGGACTATATTAAAAACTATGAATAATTCTAAAAATATACCGAAATATTTTAGCACACTGAGGTAGGACCAGTTCTGAAAAGAAGTTGTGAACCTTTTGAAAAAATGTGAGGAGAGCAATAAGTAATGACTTTATGAAATCTTTCACTGAAGCAGAGTACACCAACCATGCTATCTTTCCAACCAAAATTGCAAAAGGCCAGAAAATGCCCAAAGGGATGTGTCATTATTAATATTCATCACCTGGAGATACTCAAACTCAAACTGGAGATTCCTCAGCCTGTGCTTCTACTGTGGTGACATTTAAAATGACAAGCCACATGTGTCTTTCCTCTCTCAGGTCCTTGTGTTGGCCTTCAAAAGCTATATGATTTGCAGTGATGATACTGTATATAGAACTGAACATGCAAAAGCAAAGAAAGTGAAATTCATATTTTGCTATATTTTTGCAGATTAAACATGAAAAGATGAAGATTCATTGTTATATTTTGTATGGTAACTAGGTTTGTGTCACTAAAACAAGACCAAGTCACTTTAAAATCATTCTCATCTTAAACAGATTCCTATGTTAATATGTGGTTTGTAATTTGTGTTATTAAAAAAAAACATCATGAGCAACTATTTTAAAGGAGAATTTAGAAAAGTCTGCAGATATTCCCAAATGATAGTCAGTGATTTTGTGAAAAAAAAAGGTGAATTGTATAAGGATTGCAATCTCTCTTCTCTGCAAAGCAAAGGCAGGCAGCTGAAGCAGTCCTGACAAACCCATTCTACACTGCTAAATGCAAGAAATGGCAAGGGTCACCACACTACCAAAAGAACAGATTTCATTTCAAACACTAATGTGAAAAGATGAGACTTAACTTGGCTTATCTGAGCAATAATTTTTCTTTACATATTGCAGAACATATTGCGTTTGGTTCTCTCGTCCCAACAATGTCAAGGTGTAGCAGGTCAGCAGGGTTAGTGCTGGCTAATCTAATATCATATCTAGCCTGCTGGCAGGAAGTTACAGAGGGCCAACGACTCATGGTTGTTGACTGGTTGGGTGTGGGCACATGTTGGAAAATCAATTATAACACCATGTGCACAAACTCATGCTCATGCACATGCTTGCACCCACAAACACACCCACACCCATACAGGCACTGTCTATTTTTAAATAACGCCTTTGCTCGAAAGGAAGGTGAGTGTCTGTAGCAGGATTCCAGTAGGGTGAGATGTATATGAGGAGGGGTGCTTCCCAACTATTTTAGACTGGGGGAAATCTTTTGCGCCATACAACTGCTGAGTAACCGAAAAGTCAGACTGAAGGTTAAAAAAAAAGGTTGAATACAAGCTGGAAAGAGAAGAGAGACAAAGCATCTGTTCATTGAAGACCCAAGTAGTTTTTCTGGCAAAGTTCGACATACTGTAATTTAAGCATTCAGTTGTACCCAGCCTGTCAGATTTAAGGCGTGCTCATCTCTCTCTCTCTTTCTCTCTCTCTCTCTCTCTCTCTCTCTCTCTCTCTCTCTCTCTCTCTCTCTCTCTATCTATCTATCTATCTATCTATCTAGCTAGCTATCCATCTTGCCCTCATTTTGCCTTTACCCTCTCCTTTTCTTGTCTCTTCCTCTCTCTCTGTTCCTATGCACACTCCTCGGTTTGTCTTTTCATTCTCTTGTTCTGTTGTCATTCTTTGCCCTCTGCCCCTTTGATCCATGGGAGGAGTAGAGCCCGACAATGACGGGACGGACAAATAATCATCTAAGTGGCTGTCATCCAGAAATAATTATGGTCAAATAACAGGAGAATGATCAACTTGAACTATTTAATTATAACATACAGGTTACGTTTTCTTTTGCTATTTATAAAAATATGGATCTGAGGGTTGCACAATACAGACAACAACATACAGGGGAATACTGCAGTTTTCATATACCTCATTAATGTTTTATCTATTATTGGTGATCGGATTTAAGGATATTTATGTAATTTTTTTAAAGTAAGTCACTGTAGGTACCTCTATTCATTCTAAATATAAGCTAACATGGGCAACTGTCATATGTAACATATATGTTCACAATGTAGTCTTAAAATTTTGTGTACCTGTTACCCCTAGAGCAGTGGAGTAACAGAAACCCACTATAAAGAACCCACGCTGCGAAATCAAGGACAAGTTGTCTACAGTAGAGTTAAATTTAGTATTGAGCTGAATGTGATCCAGGTGAGTTAATCCAGTGCTGGTGATCCCACTAGGGGGAGGGACCCTTCCCTCCCACTAGGCCAAAGCATGAGCATCCATCCATTAGCAGAATGTATGTCCTTCCATGTCTCCCTCTCCTTTAAGTTATGCACTCTCAGCATATACCTCCATCAGCGTTGCTGGCCTTCACACTCTTACCCAACGGTCACACACTGGGACTCATTCACATATGGGTCCCTCCTCCTTGCTCTGTCTTCTGCCTGTGGGGCTATGTTCCCACACACCACGCTGTAATGCCCATAGGCTCAGCACCATTAAACTCACCCTCTCATATCATCACTCCTCTGGCAGAGCCGATTATTTCTTGGGATTTTATAGAGCCTGTTTTTTTATAAAATGAAGAAAAGCACGGTGAAGGTTGCCGTTCTGTATATAAGGAGAGGTCATGTGTGAGTACGTCTAGACCAGACAGGATCTTTGTATCCACTGCACTCCCACTACTTTGTTTTTAGTAAGCAATGAATAAGATAAATGTTACAGTCCAAAGACCATGACTCAGCGGGACATTATTATGTGGACTGGCCACCGAGTCAGTCGCATCGGTTTTCTGCTCATTTTCACCATTACGTGTCTCCACACAAGAGAACAATAGGATCACTGTAATGAGCAACATATGGAACCATGGAACAGGAACAGACACCTGGGCAACTAAATCAAATTCCAATAACTAACCCACAAAAGCTCAAAAGTGTGATAACTAGTTCGTAATGCTACTACTAGCAGCTCTGCACTAGGATAAGAGATTCAGGGAGGAAGTCTGCAGAAATTACACAAGAGCAAAGAGTAAGTGAATAGAAACAGAGAGATGAAATAAGAGAAAAGGTCAGAGGACAAGGGAAAAAGACAGGGACTTCTTCATATCCTCCCCATCACACCACCTGTATGCGATAGGGGCACTTGATGAAGGAGGGACTGTTCAATATGCTATCTATGTGGCTCTTAGCCAGACGATCGATATTTCGTAATCAAGATGGGTATTTCTGGATTTATCAGCAAAAACGCTCCGTGTTTTTGAAGTCCTTGGCTTTTTTGAAGTCCACACTTTATCCTTTTTGACCAAAAACAGGCAGGGTGTACTCAAGCTACACTTCCTCTTTTACGATAATCAATAAACTGTACAACCCGTTCTTTGGAGACCTTAGCCTCGTTTGTATTCTATCAGGTGTACCAAAACAGGGCTGTTAAAAACAGTGAACACACTTGCAACACATGCTAACCTCTTCCGTCTAACTGCTCCTTTCTGGATGTCAATGATCACCTTTTATTACCTTTGATTACAAAGAGGTCTTTGTTGTACATGAGGCAGGTAAGGGCTGTAATGCGCCAAGTCTATGACTCATCGATTGCTCTTATCTCATTCTGATCCCATTGTGAAGGCTTCTGAAAGTGAGGCCTCTGTTCAAATCAAATGTAGCACTTAGACAACAACATCTTCCCTTATGGCCATTATCATTCCCACACCCTGAGGCACTCAAACTGATGGAGGTGGGGGTGGAGCTTGATGTCATAGTTATCCACCACGTGCAGCTTGATGTTCTGAGTGCAGAATGCGGAAGCAAAGCTTATACAAGCTACACCAGGACTGCTTAGAAACAATAGCAAAGCAGCATTTTCTAGCCAGTACAAGGTGAGGGTTTCATAGAGCATCACCATGCTTACCTAATTAAGAAAACAAACAAACAAACAAACAAACAGCTATTATAAAGCAAAACAGTCAGTTTTTGTAAATGTGGTCATTTTTGAGTGGTGAATAAAAAGTCTAAAAATCCCTTTTTATTTCACTATTGCTCCTAAAGCCCATAAACCTTGGCACTGGCCATGCCCACTGCTTATGAGGTGAGCATAAGTTAGCACTCTATCAGCATGATACTTCATGCCATGGCACAGAAATCTGACACTAGAGTACATGAAGCGGGAGAAACATGTCAGAGAGACATTGAGGTTGCCACACTGCGCTGCTTTAAGAGGTCTAAACTGCAGCTGCAAAGTCACAATGTTGTGTCTTCACCCCAGCAGTACATGCTCATGCACTTTTTACTGCTATATGTCTGTCATAGCTACAGTTTGGAATTTTACCGGTACATTTGTTATCAATTCATGTGCAAACGCAGTGGCTTCTGGCCCTGACAGTTGTGCAGCTGACCTTTGGAAGTTTCAATTACAGAGTTCCAGCAGTCGGGCTTGCCATCCATGGTTGGGGGTCCACAGGGAAACAACTAGCCTTGGGAAGGATGCCAGAGTTCCTCCATTACCACTGATATGAACGTTATGCTGCTGACCTGTACAAGTGCTTGCTGGGTCACATAGTGAGAGTCTGGCAGTAAGAATCAGGTGGCTGTCTTGAAACACTTTGGGAAAAGCTACAATGATAAAAATGGTAAAAAAGAAAAAAAAAAAAAAGGCATACAAGCTGCTCCAACAACTACATAAAGAAATGCTCCCCTGGGGAAAAAACCTGGATGATCAGTAGACAATTAGACTTATCAAAGAATCTTTTACTGCTATTACATATAACACACGTATTTATGAAAGGAACAAAAAACGATTTTTTTTTATCTTTTAAATTGCTTTGTGGTCAGAACCATGCAAGAAGTGTGCAGTGTGCAGATTTTGTGGTCAAGATTAAGCAGCTGTAACGGCCCGAGTACCGAAGGGCGAGGGGCAGGATGCACAGGCTCCACTGACGTGGACGAACATTTATTAACATACAAACACAACGGCACTCACACGTATTACAAACAAGGAACATGAAACGATTAACGATAAACAGACAGGATAAACAAGAATACATCTTACATTAACAAATTATGCCAACAATAACCGACAACACTGCACACAACAACAAGAGTTTAAATGCACAAAAGACTAACACAATACAGATGTGTGCAGGTGTGGCTACGAACATGACCCTCCCACTGCACGTGGTGGGCCAAACCACATGACTCACGGGAGGCGAGTGTTCCGTGACAGCAGCCACATTCAATGAGCATTCCCTTGTACTTAGTCATGTGAAAATAGAATGTTTTCTTAGTCCTGCTTGGGTGTGTCAGATTCCATCAATGATATTCAAGTTTGAGCATTCTGCTTCAGCTTGCACCTCACTTATAATTTCTTTTCTAGACCTCCTTGATTAGGGTCAGTCAGACATAAGTGATCAGGTATTGTGCTTGTTATAAAGTCTGCTTCCTTCATCATTATGCCTGACAAGCTGTGTCCCTTACATGCCTGGACTGATGACAGCTAAGGATAAGGCAAATGTTAATGTATGAATGGATCAAGAGAGCAGAAAATTTCCTAGTGGAAAGGGAAGTCATTTTCAATCTAACAATATTGACCTTGACCTGAACAAAAGAATTGCTAACATAATTCACCAGCAGAAGTGGATCCTACTGCATGATTCTGTAGGACTGTTACTCGAGAAGCTATATACTGGCCTGCTGATTTCAGTGGTTCCGGATTGCTAATTTATTTAACCAGTAGCCTGTGGCAACACATTGCCATGTAGAGGATGTTACTGAGATTACCAAAAGGTATCTCTATACAGGGCACCATAGCAACAAACCAAAAGATTTATTCATATTTCCAGCAGGTTCTTGATGGTAGCAAGGAAACATTTCAACAAGTTTTAAAACTGGACAGATGTGAAACCCATGTGTGTTATTTTGGACTTAACTTCTCTGACAACACTGCTTCATTGCTTTCAGTTTTTGTATGCCACTGAACTTTGGCTATGACAGTTTCTCTCATGGATGCTAGTAATGTACAACTTTAATTGGACAACTTGTAGCAAGACTGAACTTGCTTCTATCTGCCCGTATATTGGAAGGGGTACAAAGCACTGAACAGTTATGAAAGAGACAACATTCACATGATTGTGTCTTATGAAGATATAATAAGTATATGTAGGGATAGTTTCTCAGACCCAGATAAGTTAAAATAATACTTTACTGGTTTAAGGAAGTTGCAAACATCACAGTACTGTACATATTACACAAGAGAAGACAATTATTGACTTAACTAATTATGAAGGTGTTCCAAAGACTGCAAACATCAGTATTGCACTAAGAAACATAATAAGTGATAAAACATTAAGTAATAAAACATATGACAACATGAGTGCGAAATATCTATATACATAAATGACTATGTACATGACATAAACAAGAGCTGCAAAAGTAATTATTGCACTAATGGAGTATATAATTAAAGAAACTCAGTAAAAATATTATTAACATTATGAGCCACAGTGACAAAATTGGTCAGTCTAGAGAGTAGAAATAAAGAAAACTTTAGTAGCAGGTCAGATAAAAGTAACAGTGAGAATAAGTGCATCATAATAGTATAAACGGTAGTATGAACTGGACATGTAAGAGTATAGTATAGCTCAACACAGTTCAGACAGCAGGAGATCCGTAGTGTCCCTGCAGTGAGGAGATTTGTAGAGTCTTATTGCAGCGGGGAGAAAAGATCTCACACGGCGCTCCTTCCACTGAACGTGCTACTCTGTATATCCACTATAGTGTACAGAGGGTGTGATGCATTGCCCATAATGACCATCAGCTTATTAAGAGTCCGTTTTTCTGCCACAACCTCCAGAGTCTCCGGTTAGACTCATACAACAGAGCTCGCCTTCTTGATCAGTTTGGTCAGTTTGATAGTGGCACTTTTGCTGATACTGTTGCCCCAGCACACAACATCATAGAAAATAGCACTAACGACAACAGACTGGTAGAATGTCCAAAGGAGTGCAGGCCTAAACCTAAACCTAACCAATGGTAATTTACCATTGGCAATGCAATTTACATAAAGACTAGCATTAACCCATGACTGGACACCCACTCATTAAGTACTAAGACTTAATATGGAATTATGGAATGATTAAGTCTTTGTGTCTTTATTCATAATTCAAAATTACTTTAAGGTTTTTTTTTTTCTTTGCAGGGGCCTAATGTTAATTAACATATGTAGTTATGATGTCCAAAAGTGTAGTGAGTGCTGATTAATTCTGTAATTAAACAGAGGTCTCAGGTGGACTATGCTCAGGGTATCTGTGTGTTGAACGGTGGAGTGAGCAATTGTGAATTATGCTATTACAGCTAGGCTTTGTTTTCATATAAGTCTGAGTCTTATGTCTTGTAACAAGTTTTTATCGGTTGAACTTAAAAAGAGCCCATTTGTGTGTTTGAAAGTGTAACTAACAGGTAAAGAAGCAAGAAGTTAAGATAATAACTGTTATAGCATTTCTTTTAGTGTTAGACAAATGCTTTAAGAGCTTCCCTCTCCATAACACAAAGCCTCATGTAATCATTTTTTATGGACTTGTGTCTGTGTACCAGAACAAAGTACATGTGTACCCGGATGTCTTTTAAATTTACATAAGTTGATATTTGCTTACCGTGAGTCCATATCAGTAGTGATTTCTTAAGTCCATATTAGGAGGATCCAGTGACTACACTCGGCTATGTTTTAAGATTCAGACCCAACTGTGAATATTCCACCCCTAAAATCGACTACATTTTCAAACTGAGGGAAATATGGCACAGTCTATTGTACCCTATTGGTCATGGCACATTAACCAAACAGTTGACTAATCATGTGCTGAAGTCAAGCATTTGGGATTTACCCTAGTGTGTGCTCAGGCACTTCTTAGTGATATGGGGAATTTAATGCAGTGGCATTGTATGAATCAATTAAGTGCATGAACTAGCAGAATAAGGGAGAAACCCATTACACAAGGGAGCGACTCAAATTAGGCATGTGAAAATATAGCAACAAGCATCAATGAACTGGGTCCTGGCACAATATTTTGCAAACACAAGAACTGCAACATTTACAAAATGTGGCACATGCAGCTTACTGCACCAACCAGCTTCCAAGCAGCCGGCACCAAGGCAGAGAGGGCACCTCAGCATGCAGACACCATTGCGAAAAACACAGTACTATGAGGTGGAGTTTGAGGAGGGACCAACATGCCAAGCAACCCCCAAATGAGCGACTGGCCTGCTGGCAGTGTAGAAAGCAGTGTGCCAGTTAATGTGAGCTTGTGCCACACACAGGAAGTGGCAATGGAAGTTTCTCAGTGAAGGGTGAGCCTGAATCGGAGAGGACAAGCCTCAACATTGATGCCACAGCTAGGAAGACTGGGCTGCTGCTCTGCACTCTGGATTGAGTGCATTGGATTGGAAGACAGCTCTCTGCCCTCATTGACACTGGCCCATCAGTATGCTGTGCAAACAGCATACCTGATGGCTGGAAAGCGACGAACATCCAATTCAAGTTCATTACTGGCAGCCGAATCATGAGAGGGTGGGGGGTCTGAACCAAGTTTATGAGTTCTGGCTTGCACTGTCTTGCAGCTGGGACCATGCTCAACCTCAGGAAGCAAACGCTTGACAAGTTAAACTGTCTATAGCAGGTATCAGCAGAGCAGAGGCAGAGGGTCTGGGCTCTCTGGCAGTATGGCCCCTGAATTAGGCCAAGAGAAGCTGAACACACAGCACCAGTGCTGACTGCAGAATCTCAGAGGGCCATGGGCCGTGCACACGAGCAACACCCTCGTCAACATCAGCAACACAGCACATAACGGAGAAAGCTGAAAGCATAGTGCAAAACCATCTCACTGGGGATGCAGGGGTGGCTATGCCCCCCACTGTGAGAAGGGATGTCGCTCCAAACTTCAGTCACCACAGAAGAGCCCTTGAGCACTACAATATTAATTATGTAAATACCATTTCCACTATTGCTAAACCTTTCTGTTTACTACTGAACATTAATCCTCTAATGACATGCATGTTCTTTTTATGTACAGTAAATTCTATTAAGATCTTAAATTCAATTAAGTTTAACATTTAGCCATTATGCTCCTAAACATATCATTACTAAATGCTATAAATTTAATAAATAAGTAATACGAAATAAATAATACGAAAGTAGTACGAAATCAAGGGAAAACGTGTGTCCATTGTCACGATTTATTACATAAAGCAGAAGCATGCAGCATGAACTTTGGACATATTTCTTTTATTCCTTCCTTTTGAACAGATCATTAGGATTGGCAACAGGTGTTACACTGTAATTTCCCTCCCATTCTAGATCCAAATGTCCTCTTCAACTCAAAGCGCCCCCTTCCACTATCAGGTAGATCTTGATTAAATTACTCAATGGTGTCTTAAATTGAGCCTGTCAAATGTCATCACACAAACATATGATAGTGAAATGAGTGTGTAGCCCCAATTTGTCTGAACACCTTCAGATAAATAGAATTTACCTGACACTTTTATCCAAAGTGACTTACAATTGACTGAGTATGACGTGAGGGTTAAGGGCCTTGCTCAGGGGCCCAACAGTGGCAACATGGCAGTGGTGGGGCTTGAACCAGCAACCTTCTGATTACAAGTCAAGTACCTTAACCACAGCTTTTTTCACCGTTACATCCCCAGCTTTGTCTCAATGAATAGCTCAAGCTAATGTCCTGTTGAATGTCCTCTGTCTGTATACTTTCATCATGACTGGACAACCTGTTTCCATCCTAATTTTAAGGAGACTGCATAGGGGTATCAGTTTGCACATGTAGTGGTAGGAAGGAGGAAACAGTAGCAACAGGGTTACCAAGGATACAGACAGTGCCTCAGGAAGAACTGAATTCATTTCACTTTGGACCTCCATTCCAGCACAGACAGAAGCAGCATGATGAAGCCAGTCCCTTCTATGGTGATTGGATGTCATTCATTTGATGGGTATGACAAGAGAGTGCATTGGGAAAATTACATACTTCTGAGAGGCTGAGCCTTACAATATTCATCTTTGACCCTAGAACATCAGGACTTATTACATGCAATATATTATAATTTGGAAATTCACTAGCAGAAGGTGTACTGGCAGTGAATGCCATGGCAGTCAATTCACTGGAATACCAAGTGAACCTCTAATGGATTTGTCTTGGTTTATGCCTCAACACTTTTTTTTTTTTGTCCACATGAAATCATTTAAGAATGTAAAGTTGATACCTTTTTCTAGTTGTCTATTCAATATTAAACTAGAGGAACTAGTGACTGGAAAGCTAGAGTACTGAAAAAGTATTTTAGTGAAGGTTGCTGACAAATCAAATGTTATGAAGCAATTAAAGAATAGCTTGTATCAGACATCTCCTCGACTAAAGTAATGCAAATAAATGACTTACAGATCCAATTTCCTGTTTTGTTTTGTTTTTTTCCAGGACGCTATCAGTAAGCGTACCAAGGCAAATCTAAATCATGTAACTGCATGTACAAAGCTATCACACAGTCACACCAGTTCTTTCTGTCCTGTGCTGTTTCAACAGAAGCAATGAATTAACTGCCATCAAACACACACACAGACAGAAATCTTCTTTTGGTATGTGCACATGGACCAACACTGGCACACTACATCACACAGACCATGTGATTTGTGACTTTCCTTTCATGACTAGCTGTTGAATCTGCCTACATGGCACCTCCAGTAAAGGTGAAAGGCACCTATTCCCAAACATCATATGGACTCATTGTTATAGAATCATCAAATTAATATTTTCTCTCTCCGTTGCATCCTTCTTATGTGAATATTATGCCACATCAATAAAAGTTTTGTTTATCACTCTTGGAAATAGCACTATAAATAATTAAAATATTATCACTAGCATCTTTATTGCTGCCTTTGTTTTGGAATTTACTAACAAAATTATTGTTGCAACCATCACAATCAATAGTTTAATGACCTGTCGCCTTTATTTTCTAAATATAATTAATTATACTGAATTAGCCTTAAACTATGTTTGTTCTACTTCCTCCACTATCGTCTTCATTACAACCAGTTGAAAATGTTCAAAAAGGACTTGTAGCAACACTTATAGAGTAGTAATAGTCTGAATTGAAAAGGTCTTAACCTTAGAACATGACTATAAGCTCCATGTCTTCGCCAGTTCTCCCAGACTGGTTGGTCATGGTTGAGTTGTGATCAATGAGCTATAATTCCTCAGTTATGTAAAAGCAGTGACATGCTAAAAATACGTGTGGGTCTTTTAGAACACAGCTTGGAGGTCAGACTCTCCATCGGTCAGAGCTGCTCCTGCTGTTACCCCAAGTTCACAAAAAACAACAACAAACCCCCCCCCAGCAATGTCCGGAAAGGAGAGAAGCCCTCCAGGGGATACTCATATCACAGCACCGATTTAGAAAGATGCAAAAAATAATATGATATAGTACATCTCAGTGTGACCACTGATTTCAAAAAGGACAAGAAGTACAATTGCACTTCTACTGTAGTCTTCAGAATTAACCTGAATATTACAAATGTTACAAATATGTTACAAATGTTCCTGTGCTTACATTGCACCATCACATTAACAACACTGGCACGGATTTCCTTTTCCGCTATGATTATTATTTGACACAATAATTACTCAATTAGTAATTATGAGTTATTAATTAGCTCATAGAGGTATTACATTGCAGAATATGCTTAATTGATAAATGCTATGGAACTGTATTCACTTTGCAAATAGGTGTCTTTTTCCAGCTCCGACAACTACATAACGTGACACATTGTACATGTAATGTCCTTAAAACTGGTTGTGTCAGTGGTTACAAGTGGGCAAATTCAATACATTAATCACATCCTGACAACTGCTGCAGCACATATGTGGATTGATCCAGCAGCAATAAGAAGAGCAATCAGGCAGCTGGACTACATTGGGTCAGGACACTATAGAACATACTCCGTGTGCATAGATACGGGGTCATTTCTTGGAACTCAAAGCCGTTTTATTTGTGACAGGAAGTAAAGGCTTTGAGTTCTACTTTGCTGTAACAGTAGACACATGCTCTGACTACTGAGTCACAGAATTAAAAGTGTTTCACAGAGATGGTGAACAGAGGGCCTCTAAGTAGAGGAAGCAAAGAACGGACATTAGGCAGAGTTAAATCGAGTCAAGGACATATTGCTTGTGTGAACTCATGAAATTAATAAGAATATGTTTATAGCAGAATGGGAGCTGATCAGGTTTAGAAAATAATGTATGTATCTAATATATTGTGTGGACTTGCTTAGGCAGAAGAGCAAAATACAGAAACATGTAGATTTCTTGGCAGAAATGTTTATGTTCCTCCATGAATGTGGCTCAAAAATACAGAGACAGACATTAGCGTAGAAGTTCATTCACTTTTGCAAACAGAAGGTTCAGAGGAAAAATACATCTGGTTATATAATGGTGAGCAGTGTTTTATGGTTTATCTTTCATGAAGTGCCATCAAAACTGATTGCTTTTCAAGTCAAATTAGAAATGGTAATTGATTTAAAATTAAGCTGACTGAGAGACATATCAGCATTCTGAATGTAGTACACATTAGTCATGTTAATCACACCGGCGATAAACCTGAACTAATGAAAACTGCAGGAGGCAAACAATATAAGCCACAGAGTGCTTTTAGAGGCTTTGTTCTAAAAATCACGTTTTCTTCAATGTAGCCCCCTTTCTCTCTTATTACTCTCTCTCTCTCTCTCTCTCTCTCTCTCTCTCTCTCTCTCTCTCTCTCTCTCTCTCAATTTCACTCACTCACACACACACAGAGAGAGAGAGAGAGAGAGAGAGAGAGAGAGAGAGAGAGAGAGAGAGAGAGAGAGAGAGTGTGTGTGTGTGTGGGGGGGGGTCATTTTCAATCACCCTTCCTATACAGTTCATACACCTTCTTTCTACAGTACCACAACAGTCCAAATATATAATATACAATGCACTTCTGCATTCTTTTTCAACAAAAACTAGCACCACACAATACAAAATGCACCAACCACCTTAGTCTTTCCTATATGTTCTATGGTATCTTAAAATGTGTACAGCATTAAAGAGATTCAAGCCCTTGATCTGTAAACATAACCAACTCTGGATCTGACAAGCAAAGACTCCTAGCATCAAGCAGACAACTCTTCCAAAGTAGGCAGTCTGTACCTGTGACCTACATTTGTGGATAATCGACATGATTTGCATTATTATACTGGTTCTTGGCGCACACACACACATGCAGTATGTACACAGTGAGCAATTGCATGGGTTCATTATAATTGGGAAAGCAGTGGCATTACTATTAACAGGATCTATTCCTGAGTGAACTCTATAGGCTGTACTCTTATAAGCTGTATTATACAAACACAACTGTGTCATAAAAAATTTCGCTTCTACTGTGTAATAATGCACATTTCTGCATTAGTGCATATAATTATCTCTTTAGCAAAAAGAGGACTTGGGAGCAGTACATGTGCATCTGTTGCAGTGCATCGGTTAAGGAGGGAGATCTTCTCTTTTTGAGCTGGTATTTGCAATGCTGCTGTAACTGCATTGCTGTGCTATGCAAAGCAAGCATGTCCAGACTCTTTTTAAGTGAAGACACAAATATTATTATATTCCTAATGATAACACCTGAGTTTTTTATGGCAAATAGAAAGGTTATTCAAGCCAAGTTGCTGCACATGTGTTACTTTCTCCACCAAATGATAACTGACAGGCATTTCTGACAGAAGTAACCATCGCTTCACTATTAGAGCAACTTGCCTTCTGTTTTATGTCTACTTACCTTATGTGCATATTCAGAAAATAATGCTTGCTAGACCAGTAGAATATCATCTACTTTGATGCACTTTCAACTCCATTATCAGCATATTACCACCCCCCACTGTCATTCCAAGACAGCAGTAGTGATCCATGCAATTCCCTGATGAACTCTTAACCTGACTGACTGCGGTGAGAAAACCATCAATGATGCTTTTCAAAAATAAATAAATAAATAAATAATAACAAAAGGTACCTCCTTAACCACTCTGGCTCTGTGAACCACTCCGGCTATGAGTTTGTTAGGAAGGAGATGCAGTCACCTGTGTGGATGGTGTGTATGTGTGTGTGTGTGTGTGTGTGTGTGTGTGTGTGTGTGTGTGCTTGCACATTTTCTGAAATTGCTGATTTGCTGGGAGCTATTATAGCTGCTCAGTAGGGAGGTGGACTAATCGCCAAACATAATGGAAATTTAAAACAATGAATGATGACGTATGGGATGGGCAAACTGCAACAAACACTAAGAGGTGAAGGCTGGGCCGTTGAGCTAAACTGGAACTGGAACTGGATATGCAAATTTGAATAAAACAGACCCCCACAGTTGTTTTCTTATTGCCTAGGAGGGTAGCAGTCTAAAATCCTTTCCAGACAATATTGATTGTTTATGCAGAGTGCTAAACTACTAATAAAGGATATTCTAGAATATAGAAATGTGGAATCAAGCTACAGTACAATACAGTTTTTGTCAAAGAGGACCTTTTAAAGAGGCTGGAAGACAATTTTTCTCTCGTCATTCCTTGTTCTTCTCAGTGCTGCAAATGTTTGTCACTGAGAGCACAGGGGCCTTCTGCAAACTCCAGCATGTCAATGAGCTTAATTAAAGATTAAACCTGTGAGGCTTAGGGACTCCACTGTGATAACACAGGGTCTTTATTCCAGGTGAAGATAAGGGGGATTCCCCTCTCACTTGGAATTAAATAGAGGTGAAAAAATGTTTAAACTGTTTCTGAGATTTTACTGCACAATTTACTGGGAGCAAATTATAAAACATGCCACAGTACAGATAAAAAGAGAGCAACAGAAAAGAGGATGGGAGACTAAGAAGTTCCTCTCTACAATGTTTTAATTGGTAAGAATATGGGTGTCGTTTCAGCTTGACTTTCGAAAAGCACTATGATGTTTATGTTTCTATTTTAAAAAACAAAAATACATGCATGAAAGGGTTAGTTTTGCATGAATCCATGCCCAATTCTTTCTCTAAATAGCAACAGTTCATATCAATGAAATAATTAAATGAATGCAAAGTAAACTACACAAAAATGTGGAGCCGTTTAAGATAATTAAATTAACATAAACTCAAATGTATTATATTCACTAATTTTACATAAGTTTACTTTGCAGAATATTACTAAACAAACATAAAACTATTTCACAGTCCAATAGGATATGACTTTTCAACATTTGGTGTTACTTAAACTGTTTTACCATGTCTCTATACCGTACAGCCTACAATAGTTTTAGGTAGTTTGCCTCAAAATCTTGAGAGAAACTAACATTAGACCACATCTTTACCAGACAAATCTTTATCCAGTCCTAGGTATTATAATCATAGAGTCACTGGCCAGGTAGCCATGCATTTTAGATTTCTGAACAGTGATGTTTGGGAAGTGTTTCAGGAAGTGTTTCCTATGCTATATCTATGTTCCTCTGTGGTTTACAAGACAGTCAAATAGACTTACTTTCTGTAAACATATCAAATTAAGCATTGTAATGTAAGAACTAACATAAAAAATAAGCTCTTTTACAATGTTTTATAGGTTTGAATAGCACATGCTGCATTGTAATTAATCACATATGCATCAACTTACTGATGTGTGGCAAGTTTTGAAAACACCTCTAGCTATTTACTTTTGATTCTTTCAAAAGCATGTTTGATAAATATGATAAACAAAGGCCAGCTGGACTTTATGGAATTTGTTGTGTCAAACATTACATGGTTAACCAATCATAAAACACACAGTGTTTGCATGAACAAAGTCTTTTACATGTAGGAAGAAAACACTAGTTCCACTTATCAGTGGTTCTGCGCCCATATAGTAGAAGAGTTTATAGAAGAAGCCATTATTCAGTTTTAATGTCAACTGTAGCCCTCATTTAACTTTAACTTTGCATACATAAGTATTACATTAACGTTAAACATTAATCTCCTGTCAGCTGTCATTTTAAATAGTGTAGGAATAATTCTCATCATGAAATAATTCTCATAATGGAATTTTGGTAACCAGCTTCAGGATGTAGTTAATAATTAGGATGGCAAAATCAAGTTTAAGATAACATTAGCTAAGTCGCTATCACCAACAAATGTACATCAGACACAAGTCACTATTGCAAACAAATATACTGTCACAAACAAGTGACTATCAACAACAAATGTATTGATTCTCATCTTAGTAGCATTCAGCCAGTATTACAACCTAGCGAATAATTATATATATGTCAACTGTGGACATGCAGAAGATGGTCATGACTTAGCTAACTACTGTCAGCTACTGCTGTAGGCATATGCATGAGCAGAAATGTACATTAACAAGACTCGCAAGTTAATTAATCAATTATTTTTGTTTTATTATTTTGGTCATTGATACAAATAAATCTGTTTTTGAAAGTTTCAAGGAGCACTAGGAATATTAGACTTCCCATTTGTTTATGGAATTTTTTACAACGTCATGAAGATGAATGCAAAGCTTACTTATACAGCAATTTTTGGGTCATCTCCCCCTGGGACAGAATGCCTTGTCCCTAAATGTATGTGTGTGTGTGTGTGTGTGTGTGTGTGTGTGTGTGTGTGTGTGTGTGTGTGTGTGTGTGTGCGTGCGTGTGTGTGCTAGCAGCTTGCACCTAGGTCATGCACCCAGGAGTAGTGCTTTCCGTGGATCTGCACGTTAAAGACCCCCCTCACAGTCACATCTTACATGACATGCAAGTGTGAGTCTCCATCAGACATTCCACACGCATCGTGGGATGATTCAGCTTGATATGTGGGACAGGACCTTCAAGAGTCTTAAAGGATTTCAGAGTATCTCAGTCGTCTATTCAGAGCAAGTGTTGACCTAAAGTAGAGTTTACAGTAAACCATATAATTTGTGTAAAAGTATTTTACTTCAAAAGCCTACCTTAACGTATCTGTTTCTTCTTATATAGGGCCTACTTATGAATAATAAAGGATAATTGTAGAGTTAGTTATCTGCAAGTAATACTTTCACCATATCCTTTTTTGAACGAGACGGAATGCCCTCTGTGCATTGGAAATGTAAAGAGATATTTCATTTAATCGCTCCTTTTTTTGCAGCTGTTGCTGGAGGTATTCCATGGGAAAGCTCTCCCGGCCCGCGGAGAAAAATAGCTATTTTCGGTCTTTACGTCATTCTTTTCTACTTGGCGCACAACTATCTGTCTCCAGTGCCGTGGACTAGTGAGTCTCCATTTGATTTGGACATTTGAGTAAAACAAACTAATTGATTAAGTAAACTAACTGACCAAGTTTTCCCTGTCGCTACTATTATGATAAATATCTCGAGAACGTTGACAGGTTTCATGTTCTCCCCAGAAGCACCCGTCTTACGCACATTTTTTTTAAACGTTTCTATTGCTCAGTCGGATTGTTTTGCAAACCGTCAAACAGCAATGTGCAGAATCTTACACACGTATGTAACCTGAAGCTACAATGTGCAATAAACTGTCATCTAGAAGATGAAGGAGGCTGTAAATATGAGAATATCGCTGAGTGAACTAGTTCTTAAAATAAACACAAGTCTTAAATGGCATGTCTCTGAGACCTATGTAAAAAGGTAAGGTAGCGTTACAGTTCTTGAGGTACGCATTTACATAGGCGTTTTTTTTTTTTTAGAGAATTTCTGGTATTGTTGGAGCCAGTCAGTGGGTTTCACACGAACAGGTCTTGACCCCACATAAGCTACTGTTAACTTGAAGCATACTATGTTTTCAGTCAAATAGGCTAAGTCGATACTTGAATAGCCAGACATCTAAATTTGGTTAGCGTTTACAATAAAACAAATAACAGATACCCCCGCGAGTGTGTGTCCTCAGTTCAGCTCGAGCGTCTACCCACGTCAGCCTGGGGAGGGCAATGCTGCTTAAAATGCTGTGAATGTGACAGCCAGTAGTCCAGACTGCCAGCGTGTGGAGGTAATGGGTAAAAGCGCCCGGCCACTCGTGAGGAAAATGCAAAAGAAAACAACACAGACGGGAAAGTAAGTCTGACACAAGAAGGCTTACAGGCAAACGGACAGCGAGCTGGCCGTTCTACAAGTGCTCGGACTTCTCGGTTCTTCAGGACTGCATAGGTCAAAACGCACCTACATAGCGAGGCACTGGGGCACAATACGAACAGGGACCGCGGTGCGAACAGCGTTGCCCTTTAGGGGGGAAAGATGACAGTGGTGCCCGGGGAGAACCTAGATGAGACTGTGGCACTGGCAGCCCTGTCCCAAGATGTCTACGATCCCGAGAGAGCGGACCAGGAGTGCTGCGAGAGGGTGGTCATCAACATATCCGGTTTGCGCTTTGAAACCCAGTTAAAAACCCTCGCGCAGTTCCCCAACACCTTGCTTGGGGATCCCAGAAAGAGAATGCGCTTCTTTGATCCACTGAGGAACGAATACTTCTTTGACAGGAACCGACCAAGCTTTGATGCCATCCTCTATTACTATCAGTCTGGTGGCCGGCTACGGAGACCTGTTAATGTACCAGTGGACGTTTTTATGGAGGAAATAAAATTTTATGAATTGGGAGAAGATGTTATTGAAAATTTCAAGGAGGACGAGGGGTTTATCAAAGAGGAAGAACGCCCGTTGCCAGAAAATGAGTTCCAGCGCCAAGTCTGGCTTTTGTTTGAATACCCCGAAAGCTCTGGCCCCGCCAGGGGAATAGCTATAGTTTCCGTGCTAGTTATTTTGATATCCATCGTCATCTTTTGCTTGGAGACTTTACCAGAGTTTAGGGAGGATGCGAGAATGTATGAGGAACACTATTTAGTGAATGGGACCATGAGCGCAAAGAAACCAAATCCCTTTACAGACCCGTTCTTTATTGTGGAAACGCTCTGTATTATCTGGTTCTCCTTTGAATTGCTGGTGAGATTTCTTGCGTGTCCAAGCAAGCCCGCCTTCTTCAAAAATATAATGAATACAATCGACATTGTGGCAATTATGCCGTACTTTATTACCTTAGGTTTGGAGCTTGCTGAGCACCAGAGTAATGGCCAGCAGGCAATGTCTTTGGCCATCTTAAGAGTCATTCGTCTGGTGCGGGTTTTCCGAATTTTTAAGCTATCGAGACACTCCAAAGGACTTCAAATCTTAGGGAAGACTCTACAGGCGAGCATGCGAGAACTTGGTCTCCTCATATTCTTTCTTTTTATTGGAGTCATATTGTTTTCCAGTGCCGTGTATTTCGCGGAGACAGACGATCCTGATTCGGGCTTCAGTAGTATCCCCGAAGCGTTCTGGTGGGCAGTGGTGTCCATGACTACAGTAGGTTATGGAGACATGTGTCCAGTCACCATCGGTGGCAAAATTGTTGGTTCTTTATGTGCCATCGCTGGCGTCCTAACAATTGCGCTGCCAGTGCCCGTAATCGTGTCTAATTTCAACTACTTCTACCACAGAGAGACGGAGCACGAAGAACAGCTTCAGTACACTCATGTAACATGTGGCCAGCAACAGCCCTCGTTTGGTGAATTGAAAAAGAGTGACAGTAAACCGTCCCTCTCCAAATCAGACTACTTAGACTCTGAAGACGCAGATTCGATTAAATACACTAATTGCAGCCCCCACAAAGCGTACACAGGAAAGCTTACTGATGTATGATTGTAAAAATACGCTCTAATGACAGAGAAACGCGCGTTTCTGTGAGTACCCTTCTCATTCTGCGCTCTGGCTTGAGTAGATTTGGCGAGCTCTAATTTCCAGCATCCGTGTGGCAAATTACCGTGTGGTAATTTATTTAAAAATAATAGCAGTGGAATAATAAGATGTGAAGTGGATCGTTCGGGTTTCTTATTTTTTCAAGCTGTCTTCCATGTTTGCGATTAATAACAAAACGCAGAAGTAAAAAAGAAACTGCACCCAGCCTCAAAATATAACCATAGAAACAATACTGAACAACCAAGCCCAACCTCGCTAAATAGCACTTTACTCGTATACTCTTAGTAATGTATAATTTTTTTGAGATATTAGCCTCTTTATTTGTGGGGTTAGAAGTTTACATATGGTTTGTCTTTTTCTTTTTTTTTTTTGGAGCGAAGAGAAATAATAGGACCAATTTGTCTAAAATGTTTATTCTGATACGGGCATTGCAATTACAAGGTCACTCGGAGAACCGACCTACCCCTTTTAGTTATGTGGTCATTGATTTTACTTCGCTGTGGTCAGGTATGGTCAGGTATGATAAAGTGACATGTAGCCGCGCCATTGTTTAAGGTATATGCGTCGTGACTGGTGCGAATGTTTGGAGAAATGCATATACCCCGCAAAACAGTGATAATTTGAATTGGTAGGTAAACAGCAAAACGCGTGATCTCTGCTAATGAAAACAATAAAAAAAATTAGACAATTATTATTAACCACTTTCATTCTAAATGTCATAAGAACACAGTTTGTTCCACCCAGAGTCCTTGAGGTACAATTATAGTTTACAGATGGCCTATCTTAATTCTTAATTATTGCTTCAGCAAATATTCCCTGTGAATCTTATTTTAATTAAGGCAAAAGACCAACATTAAAAAATCCAACTGGTTTTCAGAATTTAAACGTCTTCTTTAACTTACAGAAAAGGTCTAGCAGGGACTGATGCATCGAGTTTTTGAGACGATGACAAAACTTGGAAGAACGTGCGCATTAATCTAGTCTTAGGTGCTGAATTACAACGTTTCTGAACCTAGAGCGCCATCTAATGGGAAAGGTGTGTGGGTCTTTTTGCAGACAAAGTGTTTCTATAGCAACCTTCCAGACTGTTCTGAATTTTTTCTCATAAGGCAATGTTCTTTTAAATTATTTTCAGATATAAATAGTGGGTGGTTGTGGCTTTTAATTGTGCTACTTCATAACGCCGACTAAAGTAATGTAGATATGCAAAAGAAATTAGATTGACTAGGCTTTTATCGGCAGCTAGTCCCCTAACAAGATTTTTTGCAATGTATGTATAATTGTAACAAAATAAAACTGGCTTCTTTCGTGAGTAGTCAATGTGTAAGCTTTCGAAGTGGCACGGTTGAATTCAGTCGGCCACTTTTTTCGAGAATCGTGACTTGGGGTGATGGTGGTGTGAGGGGGAGTTGGGTGGTGAGGGTTTAATAACGCAGACAAAATTATATCCCACGGGACAATGGATGGAAATGAACCTTTTGAGTGCACAACTGCAGCTGATTCTGAGAAAAGCGATTCTACATTTTCACTTTGCAATTGGTTCGCGAATTCAAAGCGTAGGACTATTATGACTGGCACTAAAACTGTGTCGTGAGGAGCTGAAACTCGGAATCCTATTGGCTGGATTAGGAGCATCTGCAACGAATCACTGATGTCAACTCAAAGGAAAATGGAAATAACTGCAGACCTTTGGCTATGGCACATGATAATAACTGTCTCAACCTTGAAGTACCGACGTCCTCTTTCTGTGGAAGAGATTCGTACAAACAAGGTGAGGTGTGATAAAGATCTTTGCACAGTCTATATCGACGACATGTCGTCATGTTGTTGTTGTTGTGGTGTTGGTAGTGGTGGTGGTGGTAGTGGTGGTGGTGGTGGTGGTGTGTGTGATGTAATTCAATCAGAAACAGTGTAAAGTATACAGCCACGTGTTTTTAAACATGGCCATAGTTATTTATTTAACCACTAGATGGCAGAATCTACCCGCCTATGTCACAGAGTGCTGATGGAGCGTTTCTTAAATCCCCCTGTCCTACTATAACTAACCAGAGAACAAACCAGAGAAAATTGTTACAATCAGTCCAACGACCTCGCGCTCACGACTGACTAAATTGTACCACCTTAAATAGTATTTCACCTGAGAAATAAAGGAAAATAAATGCAGGTTTAAAAATAAAAATGTATATAATGAGCGGAGCACACGATATAAAAAGCTTGCATTTTGCTGATTAAAAGAACAGGAACTGAAGAATGTTTTTATTTCTTCTCCCTGTAGTTGTTCATAAAAGCTATTCATCTCTTCAAATTCCACTGCAGCGTCGTGACTGCAGTGCAGCCAATGGCCACTAGAGGTGGTACTTTCTGTTGTAAGCAAACAAAGGAAAATTCGGTACATGCAAAAACAACTGTCACAAGCTGTTGTCTTGTAGGAAAAATGTACGAAATTTGAAATAGTTTACAATACCAGTTAACATAAATAATTTTCTATAGACTATTTTCTGTGGACTACACAAGCATGATAACGGAACAAAGCACAGGTGTTAAAGTATCAATTGCAATAGTACACCAAAACCAGACCTAGTGTTCTCATGCATAGCTAGGCTTTGAGAAGTCAGAAGTGCAGCAGAAATGCACTCTCCCATGGACAACAGCGGCCCTTGTTACCAGGTGATACAACTGGCATTCTCTCAGTCCTGGTTCAAAAGTAAAGATGATAATCCCTTGATGATTTTGAGATTAACTCTAACCTAGCTGGTACTATTTCTCCACATGCGGTTTAACTGAACACTCCAAATGCACTCAGATAAATATAATCTTTGGAAGCATCTGAGGGATTTATACACAGTAATGTTAGTAGTTTATGACGGCCAGTTACAAGGACCACTGGTAACTCTGAAGATGACAAAATGAAGTGGATTGACCTTTAAGTGAATGTTGGTAAACATCAATATTCATGCTGTTTTCATTAAATAAATAACCTAAAGTTATTAAAGGAATACTTTTGCCATTAGCGTCATCGTATGTTGTGACCAGCATTCTTATGTATGTTGTGACCAGCAAGCATGTGTATGTTTTTACCAGCATTCACATATATTTTGTGACCAGCACGCACACGTATGTTGTGACCAAATGGCCTAGATAATCAAGGTGAAGCAAAGAACATTGCTGGGGCACAGGTATTCCATGGGGCTAATGGGTGTGCATGTTCCATGAGGTGTGCTGCATGGTGCTGGCCGGCATGTGTGCTCCATGGGCTACAGGGCGTGTGTTCCTGAGTGGGTGCATGCCCTGAACCAGGCGGCCATGGGGGACAAAGATAAAAAAAAAAAGGCACAGCATACTAAAACCAAACACTTGTTTCTCTTTTCGCCCAATAACACAGCTGTGTTATAACAACCAACTCCTCTTTTCCTGCTCATAAATAGTTTAAAAATAAAGTTGGTTGATTTTTTTAATATATAATTTTCCATTTGTGCTTCAATCCCTTAGACAAAATTAGGTCAAGTAAAAGAAAATAGTCACCTGCTTGAAATTCAGCACTGTACTATTTAACTGCAAGATTAAGTGATTTGGAAGATGACTGCTTTGTCTCTGAATGATTTGTGATTAAAAAACATCAGTCTGAATCAGGTTGTCGGAGGGATAAATGAATGGCAAAAGACAACAAGTCAAATGCACTATTAGCAGATGCACACTTTCTCTTTCGCCCTTACTGCACTCATCATCAACTGTACTTTCCTGGACTGACAGATTCACTTTGCCAAAAGGGCATGTTATTTCAAGCAGTGGATGCAATGGGTCCCTCATAATCCAGGGATTTAAGGCCCTTACAGTTGATGAATTAGCATCATGTGAGTTTCAAATGTCTTAAAACCCCCTCCTCATCCTTTAACACTCCCTGGCTGTCAGCTGTGTTTCCACAGACACTAGAATTATTTTTGTTTTTTCTGCTACCATGGTAATGAATTGACAGTGACCTTGGCTACATGATAGCAGACACTGTGGAATTTGTGGCATTACAGGTCATGGCATTAATCACAGTGATTGTGGGACTGCATTGTTAAATCAACAATACATATTCTGCAAAATTTTTAAAAATTGAAAATTTAATTAATAAGGAGCCTTTTCCCCCAAAATATATATTTAATTTTTAATCAAAACTAAAATTAATTGAAATCACAGGAAATATATAACATATAGTGCTATGAATACTAGGGGTAGGGGGAAAATGTTTTTGCAATGTCAATACCAACTGTTTATTTCTTGACTGTTGTGTCTCACAGAAACAGTGATTTTGTGAAGTCTCATTCCAACATCTAGGTCTGAGACTTGTATTAAGAGGGGCTCTTATACTGCAACAGTTATTATATTTTGTGTGTGCTGGAACTAAAATATCTTCCCAGTCTGCAAACAAACTTAGTGGAGCACTGATAGAGTATGGCTATGCCTGCCTCAGTGCAGGGCTTGGATAAAGAGAAGGCTGAAGAGAATAGGCCTCACATCGGGCAGCACTGGCTCTCACTCTTTCTCTTTGCCAAAGCAATGGGAACACTTTGCAGCCTGCTAGGTCGCTAATGCTGTGGGACAGTTCTGTTTCAGTGGCATATTGTCGATTTCCTCAGAAGCCATTAAGAATTATACAACTAGTCTGGGGAGAGAAGACTAAGAGTATCATTCATGTGGAGATCATTCTGTCAATAACAGCAAACCCAAACTTATGCTTATTGTGGCGTCTTAGAACACGCCCGAGGCTTGAGGAATGAACGGAGCCAGAGAGAATAAATAGCGTAGCAAAGGTGAGACACAGGTGACACTAGTGAACTGATGATGAGGATCTGGTGAGGTTGTGCCGGGGAAGACAGGAGTTGCAGTCATGGAATGAGGGCAGTTGTTTGACACTTGTAATTGTGATGCATGGAAAATAGCGGATTTTCATGATGTTAATATTAAATAATTAATATAAACGTGTTCTCCATATGGGAGTGGAAATTTGTACTGTTCGGTTTGCAACAAATAGCAAGTACGCTACAGGACATCGTGACAGTCGGCCAATCCATAATATACAATAAGATTCCTTGTAGGAAGTGTAAATGCATTTTGATTTTCGCTTCCCTCTTAATGTCACAGAAGAGCATTGATTCACATGTAGCAGCACCAGCAGTGTTACACTTATCAGAGCCTGGCAGTGGTGTAACTAGGAAAGATCATTCTAGTCAATGTCTTTTGTCACCTGGCACTGCAACATCTGGCTAACAGTTGCATTTAGTGGTTGAGTAAGCACACTTTAAAGAGGTAATAATCTCTCTAGTTGTGATTAGACAGGTGAATGTTTCTGCTTGAAGTATTCTAATTGCCTTCAGAGTAGCACAGAGACATTTAGACCTCGTTAAGGTTAAGTTAGACAATGTGGTCCTACCCGCATGTCTGACGTTTCCAGTTCTGGAATAGAGCACTGTTTTCTTTTGGTTTACAGGAGCGGAGAGAGGAACCTTGGCACAGGTTTCCTGACCAACACAAAAACACCAAGGACAACCAGCCAGAACATCAAGCGCCTGACCACCCCGTGGCTCGGAGGCCCAGTAGACCAGGCAGCAGATTCACACCTCAAAAAGCTATGAACCAATGAAAGAAAAAGAGCATCAGCATAGCTGAGTCAACACAGATGCTCCAAAGTGACATTTGGATGGCTGTAAACATTTTTTCTTGCTGAAGTAGACAATGCCTCAAAGAGTTTTGATAGAGGGATGCTGTTCACTCATGGACGATGTGCCTGACAGGTGGTGGCTTACAGATGTGCTGAGCTAGAGGAGAATCTACTTGAATCAAACGTCATATTCATATATGCTTTGAGACACTAAACATGTTCTTGATGTCTTTTCGGAAAGAATGTGCTCTAAAGTCAAGGGTCTGTGTATGTGTGTATGTGTGAGTATGCTTGATTGTTCTCGCAGGTTAAGAGCAAGAATATGTCATATGTTGCATATCATCTGCTATACCAAAACAAATTACTGCATGCTCCACATAAGGCATGCAGATGGAAATAACATCAAAAAAATAAATAGACATTTTCACTCTTGGTTAACCAATGTCTCAAAACAGCTTTAGATCTAATCATATAGTAACATGGGAACAATAACAGCATAAATTAAAAATAATGTCTTTTGCTTAACAGGTGTGGTTAGCATTGTTAAATCTATATTTTTTTAAGGTGTCATATGTTTTATATGGAAATAAATAAGTTTAACTGCTGACAGGTTATTTTAAAAAATTATTTTTACTAAATAATTTTATTCTTTCTCATGGATTATTTTGCCTTGTTGGAGCAGCACCCGTAAGAGCAGATAAACTGTGGAATTGTGGTTGTTACAGCGAACACCTCAGACCCTCACTCCTCAGTGAAGGGTTGACACAGGCCAAAAGCTGCAGCCTCCCGACTTTGTCTTTCTTTCTTTTTCCTTTTATAATTGCGATTGCTTGCATAAGTTCGAAATAACCTTTGTATCAGAAAATGCTGTTATCACCCATCGTATAAAACATCTACCTCAATGCTGTGATTGTTTCTCACCAGAAGCTTGGCCCTGTAAGAATGGTGACTGTGGTCCATGTTTAGTCCAGGGTGATGTGTACCCTGCCGTCGAGTCGGGTGAAGCTATGAGTTGTGGTCCTTGAAATAGCTTGACCTGATTGTCATTGTTCTTCTACATCCTTGAGGTCTTTTGTGTGTGTGTGTGTGTGTGTGTGTGTGTGTGTGTGTGTGTGTGTGTGTGTGTGTGTGTGTGTGTTGCGCGCATGCACGCGTGTGTTTGCATGTCAGTCTGCTCAGGCCCACTTTAGTGCCTTCATGGCACGTCATTTTGTCAAGTTATGCAGTCTTCAATACAAACAGCTACAAATAATGGTACCTGACCTTAATCAACAGGTAATCCATTGTTTAACAGTTTAGTGGCACCAGCCACTATGTTTAGGAAAACCCACATCTGTATTCACTTATAAGCCTATTGTTCAGAAATCACAAAGACAGCAAACAGTTCTTTCCTTTCCTATGCACATCAGTGTCCATAAGTTACCTTCAGTATCTGTTAATAGATTGCACCACCTTATTACATTAATAAACAAGACTGAGTATGAGAGCACCATCACAGAAAGACATGCATTTCTCTTACTTACACTTCAAGGTCTGCCTGGTGGAAGCAGGACACAATCGTTATGTTCTTCTTATGTTACTTTTCCCATTTTCTTTTCATTTTTCCACTATTTTTGATAAATAAATATTTATACATCAGTGTTCTGATATTTTCCCACTGAGAGTGCAGGTGTATGAGATGGTGAGCACTGGTACTCTGTAAGGATACCCCTTAAAAAAGAGTTATTGTATAAGGGAAGGTGCATGCAACAAACATGTATGACTGGGAAAAGAACACATCAGCTCATCATATTATTATACAGGAATTAACTCAGTATAAAATTAGATTCCAATCACAGTGTAGAAGCATTATATCCAAGCTATATATATAAGCCTGATTCAGAAGGAGCAGATTAGATACAACTACAAATACTTATAAATTAATGATTTAGCTATATATCCTTAATTAGATTTAACATTAAGGACCTGTTTTCCTATACATATTAACAAACATTTACATTTACATTTACGGCATTTAGCAGACGCTCTTATCCAGAGTGACTTACAAAAAACATGATGATTAAGCAAAATTTGCAGATATGCTTTATTTATTCAATTGTAATAGAAAAATCATGAATATTTGTCACCTACATAAGCACAAAGAACGATTCCTACTTTGGCCTTTAGATATGCTATATAGGTTTAATGGTTGTCAGTAATACAATTCAAACATCTCTATAGGTACTCCCCATTATATTACTCAAACACTTCATAATCTAGTCTTCTCAAGCCCTTCATAATCTGCTAAACACTCTTAAGGGCTTCATATATTTAACCACCGCAAAATGAGATTAGCCAACTGTTATGCAGCATCGCTTCCACCAGATAGCAACTGGCCCTCCTGCAAAAAGTAGCTAGGTTTTCTCGTTGTTATTACACTCCTGGGTCCCATAATCCCTGTTTTTAGTGAAGCCAGCATTTGATGTGTTTGACCAGGACTACACACCGTCACGTTCGGCTTTGCAACGCTCATCTCATGAACACACTCGTGACTGCAAGCAACTGAATATTGTTATTGAGAGGCATGAGAATGTTGGCCACATCTTCAAGATGGAACGTGAGCTTTGATTTGAACCTGGCTAGTGGAACCAGTCCTGACCATCTACACAGCCTGACCATTTACAAACACAAAATCTGTCTCCAGTATCAAGGATACTCGCTTCATTTCATAGGTAACTGCAAAGACATTTGCACAGTATGTTCTTCCATTTGTTTTTAAAACAAGTTGCAGAAAAGAAACCATGTGGCTTTCTAGGGTTGGGCAGTGCTATATGTCCATGGATATTTCATGGTGTTGTTGACTGTATGAGGCATGTACACAGAGATTTAGTGAGAATATCTGCATTTAACTACAATGTGCAATGCTACTATAGAGGTCGTAGAACTATGTATATTTGAGATATTTATTTACCATCTTGTAAATCAAGCAGTAGATTCAGAGTGTGTGATGCAATTTGAAAGACCAATTCATTCCCATATACTGTTATATACTACAATATTTTTGAAAGCTGTTATGGACAATGATGTTGAACACAAAAAGTTCACAGTTACATCATTATCATTAGATGCTTAAAAAAGTACATAGTTCTGTATGAGCAATAATGCATGTTATAACCAAATCATGAAAAATCATACAAATCATAAAATTAACAAAATAGTCAAACTGCACACATTGCAATGTTGTTTAGTTGTATTTGTATATATATTTTGAAATGGTGCCTTACATATATCATTTTATTGTTATCAATGTCTCCTTACAGACTGCAAGTAGCTACAGATACAGATAATGTACATAAATGGGAGATAGTGTACCTAAAAGCTGGCTATGTTCTTTAAATAACTCAGATCCTGTGGACTGAAAGGTATCAAGAGGCTTTGATATAGCAACAACAATGACTGATGAGCTTGATCACATAGTAGAGGTATTACCTCTAGAAGTAAATAATATATGAATGTACTGAATGTAAGTCTTTCAGGATTGTATTCTAGAAGGACTCCATTTCAAATTGTGCCAGGCAATATAACCCACTGGATATTTATTACTTGCCCCCAAATTTCCATCTAGAATTCACAATGCCTTATGAAGAGATCCATGACATAAGGACCAGAATGAGCACATCAATGCACAGTTATTAAAAATGGATGGTATTCCAGTTGGTGAAGCAGCATGTATGGGTGTCTGTTCCTTTTTGTCTTTTTTTAAATATTTGTGTTTACGCCAGGTAGGCCAGAATGCTGCAGGAAGCAGGAGCACATGTGCATTCAAAGCTTCATCCTTTCAGAATTCATTCAGCTACAGACTAGCATCTTTCTGGAGTGAGCTATGTGATGTCAGTGGAATGACCAACACCACAGTATTCTTAAAAAGAGAGATAGAAGGAAAAAAGAGAACATTTGCAAATGCCACAATTCCCTAAGAAATTGCTAACTATTCATCAGACCTTTGGTCCAGTGTGCTTTCAACCTGGGTGTATGTGTTTGTGTGTGTATTGTTTGTGTATGCATATACGTGTGTGTGATTGAGTGTATTTGTGTATGTGCATATATTTGTGTCTGCACATGTGCACATTACAGTGCAGCCTTGTCAGTAAAATAAGCACTGTGCAGTATTTTACCATACATGCAGTATGTGCTCTGAGAAGCTACATACATGAGATAAGCAGTCACTGTGTTGCATCCTGCGTCTATACTGAACCATCACTCGTATTGTGAAAATGTAGCAGAGACCTTCAAATTAAATGGCTGTTTTGTACAGGTGTCTTCTGTCTTGTGTTCTTAACATGACTGGGTGATGAATTAAATGTGTGGTTTAATATGTAAAATGTGTGAAATAAATTAGTAAATTAAAAAAATGTTATTGATAGAGTATACTATACAAATAATAATGTATATATTTATGAACTGTAAGCATATATGGTATATGTACGCAATAAAATCCATTTGAATATTACTGGTGTCTCTGTCTTCTTCTGGGATATTGTGTCATGGTTGGCTGAGGCAAGTAAGAGAAAGCTGAACAAAAGATGTGTAATTATTTTTTCTTCTTGTGGTATAGTCTGTATATATCTGCCATGAGTTAAAATAGCAATAAGTATAATGACTCAATCTTGCATCAGCATCTGCACTGCACATAGCTATAGCAAACTGAATTATTCAACATTTCTCATTCATCAGACAATTCTTCCACTGATAACATTTTTAGTGATTATAACATACTTTCAGCTGATGCAAACCTGAATCATGAGATTTATATTACAGTAAAAACAAAAAACAAAAAAACAGCAACTGCAGATGCAATGGATAATATAGCCATTTCAAACTAGTCAATTTAGATTCATAGGTCTGCTAATAATTCTAAAACAGTTGTAAGTCTAGTTACAGAATTTAAAAGGCTAATGCACTTGAATATATACAGCAACCATGTTGTTAAGAGAGCTGAGTATCAGAATTAGTGGGTGCACCTGGCCCTTCCTGAAAGGAGAGCCATGTCAAAGAGAAATAAGGATGGAGAGAGTGAAAAAGACGGAGAGGGAGAGAAAGAAAGTGTGAACGTGAGAGAGAGAGAGAGAGAGAGAGAGAGAGAGAGAGAGAGAGTGTGTGTGTGTGTGTGTGTGTGTGTGTGTGTGTGTGTGTGTGTGTGTGTGTGTTTGGGGGGGGGGGTCTTGATCAAGTGCCCCTCTCCTCATTTAAAAGTAATGATTTCACTTAAGGCTGCCCATTACACAAGAGACCATGTTAGAGAAGGATGATGCTGACTTCCTGAGAGAAAGCATGAGACCGGCTGACCACAACCCATTCAAACTCAGACTGTCTGAGAATGGCTAAGTGTCTTGTGGTTAGTGTGACACTTCTATTCTTTCTTTCAGTTCGGTGATATCATGAGCTGATGCAATCTAGGGTGCTAAACATCTGTACTTCATCCGAGGACTCTCACTTCCAGGTAACGAAAACACTAGGAATCAAATAGTTTTACTGTCACTATGTGAAGCCACCTGATCATATTGTGTGGAATGCAATCTCTGGCTAAGTCTGCTTTGTTGAAAAAAGCCTACAGGAAGATTAGAACTCATATTAAAACATCTAAACCACAATATAAAATGATGCAAGACAAGTGTTTATTTACTGCAATGAAAGCCTGTATCTAAAAGCAACTGCTCAACTATACACTGTATGGTACAATGACCACTTGTCACTTACAAATCAACAACGGAGATGTGTCGTTGGTTTGCAAGATTCATTTGAATGGATTTATGCATGAAAAACATCACTTCCTTGCCACAGGTGCATGTGTTAAAGCACATCTTACAGAAGGCCCTTTAGGGAATCCCCTTGAAATGCTCGGTGCCCGAGAGGAAGCGTGTCTGCCTTCCCTGCCTCAGCTGCTATTTTTAGAAATGCTGTTTTCACAGAGGGGATCAGAAAATCTATTTTTGAACACTCCCTGGAACCCACCATGTGGAAGCACTGAGGAGTTAACTCCCTTTTTAAATTCAGATGTGATGAAAATCCACACAAGGACAGATCAGTGCAAGAGAAAATGCCATTTCTAAATTAAGGCTAAAGAAACAGAGTAGGCTTTTGAACCACCTTCTCTCTACTCTCTATCTTATCTATCTACACACAAGGAGCAATATGGAAATTAGCTCAATATAGGCCATTATAAAATTATCTTTCTAGGGTCAACGTGAAAACGGAAGAGGGCATATATAAATTTAAGGCAGGCATTTGGTATTTTCACATAATGCGGAATCTACCACCTATACTATATTAGGTAGGACTGATGAAATGAGCCTACATTTGTTGTATTGACAGTGCATTGCCTTGTCTTATATTTCGAGGCAACATGAGTCTCAACACTACATTTCTCCACACAACCAAAACATTTCATTTTACCTCAACCCAACAACAGAAAATTTACATATGCTGAAAATTACATGTGATGATAGATTAATATTTCCAATATCTTGTGATAGAAACAAGGTTCAAATCTCTAGTATAAAAGATTCTTTTTCCATGTGATGCAAGCTGACACTGTCTCAGACACTAGCTACAATGAATGATTACTGCAGACCCCCTCTGGATTGCTGGGCTAATTCGGTCTCAGACTGAGTAATTAGGGCAAATATCCCACTATTCCCACAGGTCATATGTCTTTGGCAAGGTAAGCACTTTGAAAGAACACTTCAGCTCACATTAATGTCACAGTGAAAGTGGGACCAGAGATAAAGGGGACTGGACTGACTGACTGTAAAAACACTGCCTCCGTTGGTTGAATTCCAGACATGTGTGTGATCCTTATCATGTCAGTTCTATTTAAGCTGTGTACCAAGTTTTTTTTTTTTGGTGTTTGTTTTAGAAAAATGTTGCTCTCAAAGTTAACATAAAATTTCTGTGCTTTCTTTCTCTCTTTCACTCACACACACACACACACACACACACACACACACACACACACACACACAAATACACGCACACATACACACACACACACAGACACACACACACACACACACACACTTACACACACACACACACACACACACACAAATACATGCACACATACACACATACACTCTCTCTCTCTCTCACACACACACACACACACACACACACAATCACACACAGACCTGCATCGCCCTCAGCAGTCTCTGTTATTCAAACTCATTTCACTCAAGCAAAATGAAACCATTTACAGATCAATTATTAAAGCAGTTTGAGACAGCACATCCTACAATATGGATGGATCTGACCCAAGCACACTGAAACAGAACACTGCTAAAATGTTAATGCAATCAAAGATGCATCCCCTCCCATTCATCTAGGCCCCATCACCTCTTTAGCCTCCATTACGACATGCACCATTACTTCATCACTCCATGAGAGCTTCCCACGAATGACAGAGGACATAAGCCCAGCTGATAGGCACACAGACATGGCAACAGCCCAGGCACACATGCACATGCCAGTGGCGTGACAACATTGCTCACTTTGAGATGTGCATATGAGGAGAGAAAAACTTCCAAACACTGCACAGCTGTGAATGCCATATCAAAGGCCCTGTCATCATAGACAGTAGAATTACTGCACATGATAAGAGAGTAAAGAGGAAAAATTGGTCACAGAGTAACAGTGAATTTTGATAGCATTCAGTGTGTAGCTGTTGATTAAATATACTCTGTCAGGTCCTAGCTACGACCAAAGGGATAAAGCAAGGTTCAGCTTTAGGACCACTGAAAATTACCTAGATAAATGGAGCTACTTTTTTATACATTGCTGATCAAATGTAGTCACCTGAGTCTGATGATAAGGAACAGCTCCACCACATCACAAGTGTAAAGGCATCAGGAGTTTCTGAAATGGGACATGTATGCAGGCACATGTATACACATTTTCCATGAAAATCAACTAGAGGTGAACACTCATATATGACAACATGGAAGGGATTTGAGTCCAGAATCTAGTGAGTGCATATAGTCACACAGATGGAGCATATGGTTCACATGAACAACGAGAATGAATACATTTGAACTCATTTATTAATTGTCAATTCGATATTAGTATTTTTCTTTATACATTTTGTTACATTTAACTTGAAACATTTAACATGAAACTCTTGGTAAAACATCACATTAGATGGTACACAATGCATTACTACAGTGGCATGTTGGCATTCATTGTTTGGATGAAAGTGATTAATGAACTTATTATATTTCATATTATATTAATATATTAAGTGTATGACATTACCAACAGGTCAGTAACTTTCCTGTGGGCTGTATACACAGATAGTGTATGCCCAGCTGTGATGCCATTGCAGCTGTATGCAGTCTAACTTAAAATTATTTGGTTTTCTCTTCATGTGGATAACAGATGCAATAACTTTTAGGTGGCCTTTGAAGATGACTCTATGGGAGACAAGTCAAATACTGGAAAATTACACAATTACTACTAGCTGGAACAATAAATAATTAAATTAATTGATAACACTCAGAAGCATGTCAGAAAGATTCCTGTCAGTATATAGAGGAACACAATGTCATTAAGCTACTTGTATTTTTTGTGGTTGATTATAAGGATGGGTGATTAGAATAAGTAGTTTAAACAATACTGAACAGTTGGTTCACGATGACATACAGGTTTACTATAAATACAGTCCATTCTTGTTCAAAGACCACATTCCAGTTACTAGCAACCCAAATCACATTCAGAACACTGAATACAGAAAAAAAGCAAAGCACTGCAGAATACAGCTATTTCCCTCATTCATTCGATATCAAGTCCAAGTCCACGTTCCATGTGATAAATCCTGACTTCGTCAGTGCATGCCTGCGTACATGTGCACCCGCCCCCTTACTTTCTCTCTCATGCGCATCCTCACGCTCCCTCTTTCTCACCCAACACCATTGTGTGCTCCATCCATTGGATCCCCCACCCCCGACAACAGTCACTTCTGCTCCCTTTCGATTGGCTGTGCTAGGACGTGTGGCTAAGAATAGCTGCCTAGAGTCCAGCCTCAGCAGCCCCCAGGGCATGAGTGTTCATCCTGAAAGGCGCTGCGTGAGTCCCTCTCTCTCCCTCCACGCATACTACAAGGCTTTATAAATAGCACTCAGGCCTTATATAAGCACCTGTGTGCTTGTGAATGAGACTCCGGGGATGGTGTCTGCGTGGTTGGGGGGAACTACATTCATGCATTCTGCTCACATAGTGCATACCACGAATGTGGTGTGATGGTGCCACACTGTGTGTGTGTGTGTGTGTGTGTGTGTGTGTGTGTGTGTGAGAGAGAGAGAGAGAGAGAGAGAGAGAGAGAGAGAGAGACTGTATGTGTATGTGTGTGTGAGATCGAGAAAATGTGTGTACATATCGCACATTAAAAGAACAGATACAAAAATTATTACAGCATTCATTATAGCATTCTCCAACACCAAAAACCACAAAAATATCTAAAATGCTAGCAGGACACATACACAAATGACATAAAATCGACTAAGTGCCATATGAGCTATAGCATTCTCCTTTAACAGCGTGTGCAGGATGTCGCAGACGCTCCCGTTCATACACTCTGCTGTTGCTAGGGAAAATCAGAGATCCGGAGCTGCAAACCAGCAGGTCTACAACATGTAGTAAAATCTATTCCATCTGTGCATTAGCTCTGTGTGAATTCCTGTATCCATTGATTTTTAGAGATTTACTTGAACACGTTGCTATCAATTAGAGCACTTCAAACGCACCAAAGGAAATATGAGATAAGGAGTATAGTTTCTACCTGATGTAAATATGGCTTTACCTGATTTAAATGCAAATTTGATAATAATATCAATTATTCAATATCTGTATTGACAGAGATTGTCACATGGTTATGCATATTACTCTGATGAACTAGAGTGGTTACTGCTTTCTCTGTATGTTATAGTACATTGTCCTATTTCATTCCGATAGGGTGGTCAAGATTTGCAATGCACAAATGATAAAGACATGAGGCAGTATAAAATTCACTTCATGGGGTCAGAAGTCCCAAAATGGATGGTGGCTCACTTGAAGGGGCTTATGATTGTTGTCAATATCCAGTTTAGGAGTTTTTGCTCTTTTACATGAGATTTAGCCACAACACCAACTGGAGATAAAATTTATACATGTCGACAAAGTTAGAAAAACATGCCTTTTAATTTAATTGTCAATCATACTTTGATGGTCAAATTGTCCAAAGAAATTCAGGGGGGATGGAAGGGGGTGAAGATGTTGGGGGCACTAAATAATAGATCTCATGCCTGTCTGAATTTGAACTACGATTCCTGCACCTGCTGAAACAAATACCCCACTATGTAAGGGAGGAAAGTGGTTAGATTGCCCCCTACTGTTTGCATTCAAAATGGAGGTTAACATTTTGACCAAATCGTCATTTAGTGTGAAGACCTCATTTATACATAGAAATCTATAATCAAACCTTAGGTACAGTACTCACCGTGTCTATAAACAATCTTGTTTATTTCCAGTGCAGCCAACCAAAGTAAAAGGAAATAATTAATTAAACTAGTAATTCTGTGGAACTGTAGCCAGCTATCCAGGCAGTGAAATGTAGCCAACTATTCAGGCGGTGTAGTGAATAACACTGCACTCTTCCTATGCATATGTATCAGCTAACAACAAATAAGGTTGTATGTGTGTGCATGAGTGCATGCTGGACAAAAGTATTAGTATATATTTATAGGAGCAGGGCAGATCACATAAGAAGACCATGCATTTGCTCAGTGATCCGTTCATATTCATGAAAAGGAACAGCAAGATGACTCAGAATAAAAACCACAGTCGTGAGGAATAAATCTCAGTCTGTTCATGTTCACTTTCACTTGAGCTTGTTTGTGCTTCTTCTGTTCTCAGATATGAATAATGAATAATTCTCAAACAAAAATAAGTCTCATCATTAACTGGTTAGTACCTGAGTATACTCACCCATCTCTAGTTAAAGTCTGCGATGTCTCATGATTAACTCATTGGTACCTATGTAAACTCAACCACCTCTAGTTAAAGTCTTCAATCCCAGACAAGCCAACAATTACGTTACAACTTAGTCTAGATGTATGAGACCATAACACAAAAAACACATGATGTGAAAAGGTGAATAGCAAGTGCATTATAAGGTGCCAAAATAAACATAGAAACATACAGGAAATAGGTGAAACAACCTCAGGAGGGACCAAGGCCAACAAAACAAACAAGGCATGCTAGAAAAGAACAAGACAGCTATCAATACTCCACATAAGAAAACACACATACACTACACTCACTCCCTATCACCAAAAACAGAGACCAAACCCACTTCCCAAACAAACTTATATGTAAACCTATAAAGATATTTATTACAGACTTGCTCTCTGTCTCTCTCTTGTCAGAGGAAGAACATTTAACTCGAGGGCCAGAGACAGAATATAAGGTCATACACAGATTTAAAGAGTTCAAAATTACACAAAGTCAAAGCAAGCCAAAGCGTGGACACCACAGCATATCAACACCACCACACAAATCTCTCTCCTGAAACAACCTGTCTCACTTCCTCTTCCTCCTTTTAGTTGAAAGCCGGCAGGTTGGTGATCCCGGCACGGAAAGGTAACAATGGGACTGGATTCAAGGGCGGGAGGAAAATCACATATAATCCTGGCACAAACCTGTAACACAGAAACAAACAAGCCAGGGCAGCACACACAAATGCATGCATAACAAATGTCTCATCATTAACTCATTAGTACCTGTGCAAACTTACCACCCTAGTTTAAGTCTACCACATTTATCTTCTTATCCATAAACATGACTACATTTTTGAAAATGCGCTGCAAATTCTTATATATGATGCAAACTCAGAAAAAGCATGTAACTTCAGAAAGACTGCAAACCTAGTCACAAAACACTGGAAGTGTTTCCATGGGACACTGAAAGGGGTTGACTGTCATAGTTACTGGTGCTTTACAAAAAGCTTTAAAAATCCCATTCAACCTAACAAGATATTGTAGCAAACCAGTTTTGTCAAAATACCTAATTTGCATTAAGATTATGTTCTTAGCTCTTAATTTAAAAAATTTGCATGCTTGAGGAACGTCATACCATTGAAACAGGGCAGGAGATGTTTTTGTGAGTTAATATGGATAGAAACACGATTGATAAGCTAAATGACATTTACCTAGACAAGCGTTTTAACATTGACATCATGCTAGCAATCTAAATATTTTTTTCACCTTCAAGAGCTTCAGAAAAATTCTCTTTATGTCAAATGGGATTTTACCAGTGTAAACCTAGTAACAGTTGCTATAAAACAATATATTCTAAAATTATGACATAAAGGAAGATATATTAAATCATATTAAATAGTAAAAGCATAAACAGTTAGAGAACATCTAATAAACAAACTTTAACAGATAGAAAGATAGAAAGGTTTGATTGACAGGTGTACAATACCTATGTTGGATTAGCAGGTTGCTGGGTTGTTACTAGGTCAGTGGTTCATTCCATATCATATGCCTGTGATAAAACCAAGATAAGTATAGCAAATTTATAAATATATATAAATAAAATACAAATCATTGTTATAGTATGCCACTGTGAGTCTATCGTTGCCACCCTGAGTATACAGGATGCCATTGTGGCTCTATAGGTGCCATTGTGAGTCTGTGAAGCCACTTATTTTCCCTGTCTTGCTTTTTCTACCCTGCTGTTTGTTTTGACAATATATTGAGGATTTGCCATAATATTAGGGCAAATTGAAACTTATTTGTGCCTCCTTCTGCTTATCCCTTCCAGTGTTTACAAAAGGGGTAAGTGTAGCCTACTTTATAATTTACTACTCATTTGGGAAGTAGGGCATAAACACATAGAAAACACCTAAAAAACACAAAACAATTACTTAACTCATTTAAGTACATACTGTATGTCCATAAGAAAAAAGTACATAAGAAAAAAGTACATACTGTATGTACAAATCTACAACAACATATTTCCATCTTTTTTTAGCAAGTAGTACTGATGTCTGGACGTTTTGCAACAGGTAGCTAAAAGGTTTGTTCTGCCTTAGGGTTTCGTGCATCAAATTAATCCATTAGAGAAAAGCTTGGTATTTCTCATCATATTTCCTACTAAAGAGTTTGTAAGCACTTAAGTGGAAATGGTCAGTGACCTTAAAAAGATGAGAGGCGGCAGTAAAATGATTCAGAAACATCTCACCACACTGTGCTCCACTGAGCTAAAGCTTGTGAATACAGTGCAGCCTGCCAAAATGCATAGCTCGATCATTTGCCTTTGCACATGTACTACTGAATTGGCTAGGACACCACTTGGCAAATTTAACAACCGAAGCATAGTACTCCTATAATACTAAGAACGAATACCACTGTATGTTGTAGGGATATTTTCGGGAGCTATGGTGAAAGGGCTGTGTGCACAGATTAATATGTGAAATAGCAAATGATTCATTATCATGTGACTGTAATTAAGCTTTGCTACATTGGGTCATTAATGTTAATGCTCAAAAAGAAGGTTTCAAGGTTTCCAATTTAGAAGATGCTTGTGTTCACAAAAACCTACTAGAACCGAGCCCACACAGTGATATCAACTGCAATAAATCCTGGTGTTATTAATACCAGTCAAGGTTCACCATTGATCGCCAGTTTCTTATACATGGAAACAAATTAAATGTGGTCTAGGTGCTTGTACTTGTGTCAGGTATGCTCTGCATGACCTTGTCTTATGGGCTAGTATGATAAACAAGCCTCTAAGAGTCACAGCAGTGCTCCTGGCTCTTCAGGCAGGGGTGGGTGGTGATTTTCTCTCTCCCTTCCTCTCCATCACTTCTCTCTCCCTCCTCCTCTCCCGCCTCCCTCTAGATGCCTGGTAGTTCCTGGTTACCATGGAGAAGTGTGTTGAATGCGCCATGCATTTTCAAAAGCCTCTCCCGTTCTCTCACTGGCTGGGGGACAGCCCCTTGCTACAGCGCAGTGCGGTGCACACCAGCTCCAGCCCCCGTTGCACCAGCAAACTGAGAGGGGGGTGTAAGCGAATCAGCCTTCCCCGGGACCAGCATGCCAGCTCATGGCCTGGCTGACATAAAGGAGGCTAGGTAGAGGGGGTGGGAGATCGGGTTCTGGTGTGCAGGTTTTTGTACACTGGGACATGGCTGGGTGGAAGCTCAGAGCTTCCCTTAGCACTGGGTGTAAAAAAGAAAGATAAGACAGTGACAAATATTCCATGTTCTACTCATGTCAAATATGACAACTGCAAGCACTGGCACACAGTGAAGCAGTTTAGCTGGGCATTACATGTGCAATATTTATTAGATGGTAGTTCCTGCATACATACCTGCATCTTCTTTTCTAAAGCTTCACAGGTCAGAGGTACTGCATGTATTTTTAATGTAGGGAGCCTTTGTGACAACGATTTTTAAAATTTTCATGCATAAATTTTCACTAATTGTGCATGCCGCCTCATTTTTTGGAAATGTCCTAAAGCCTATTATTACAATGAATCTAATTAAGTCCATAGCAGACGAAAGCTGCAGAAGTATGTTGTCTCTTGTACAAAATGAATTGTTTCTAGGTTAATGGTGCTGCTGCTGCTGTCTATGATACATATTTATAATACTGTTCTGTTATTTGCAAGTTACTGGTACTCACCTTTGTGTTATAGACAGGTTTTTGCACCTTTTACCAAAATCTACCAGTCAAAGAAATCAATATACAAAAATTAAAATACTTAATTCACCACATGAGGTTAAATACCTTACTGTGTTCAAGACACAAGCCTTGTCACTGTCCAAGGTGCTGAAGTTAATCTTTTTCTTGAGAATTTACCTCTTTCTGTGACAGTAAGGCTGTTACCACCTAGTACTTATAACTAATCCCATGAATTAAAGAACTTTCTGCCCCCAAAAACTTACAAAGAAGAGGTCTCAAAGTTAAAAGCTGATTTCCAGATTTCACATTCCGTTCTATACAAATAAAATGAAAGACTATATTCTAAAGAATGAATTTACACAACCTGAGTGACCTGTTATATTATGTCCTTCATGAGTGTGCCTAGGATGCTCACTTCTAATGCAGAGATTCTAACCCAATGTCAAGATGAAATAGCGACCCACTCAAGTCAAGGCAGTCCAAGCGTGCATGTCGCACTGACCTTACTCTCTTAAAGGATATTTGGTTTCAACTCATCCCTGTACATAAATTTGTGTAAAGAAAATTATTTTTAATAATGGCGATTCCAGTCATCCGGTGAATACAATTGGAAAATGCATATTCTGTGCTGCTGAAAGCTGTAAGTGGGCTATAGAAAGGTACTGATAGGAAACTGTAATACACCAACAACTGACAAAACTTCTGAATATGTGTAAGCTGAAAAAAACAAACAAACAAAAAAAACCATGTGTTTCATGTTTACATCCGAATAATGCACTATCGATGATTTGGCTGTCAGTTTGATGCTCTCGTCATATCATCGTATTTACTGTAAGCAGCAATTAATGCTTAAAATCAAGCAGAAGAGCCATCGCTTGCTCAGTTATTTCTTGTTTGTATGATGTGAAAAGCACTTGTGGTAACGCATGTTAGTACAGTCTGTCTGCATTGCGTCGGAAACCCCCTCCTCTCTCTCTCTCTCTCTCTCTCTCTCTCTCTCTCTCTCTCTCTCTCTCTCTCTCTCTCTCACTCCGCTGCGTATGTATGAAAACCTGCAATATGATTTAAACATTTCTCACGGAGTAATTTTCGCTTCGTGCTGATTAATTTCTCCAACCTTTTTTTTTCTTTTTTTTTTTTCTTTTTTTTTTTTTTTAAATTTACGCTCTTCACTCATCAGCTGTGAGTGACCGCGTGTTTTGTCCTTTCGACTGAACCAAACGAGAAACCGTGCTGATGCGGCATGCGCCGAGGAAGGCCGGGCTACTCGCCGCCGGTGTGCTCTGCTCGCTCAATCACACTAACGGTTTTTTTTTCTCCAGCGGCAAACGCACATTACGCTTGAAGCGCAGCCGCGCGCTGCGGTCAAAAAAGCGCGGATATCTAGTCGGTGCTGGTTACTTTCTATCGAGCGTTGCCTCTTCGCACTCATCCACTTTCTGCAGCATGATTTTATATATCCTGTCTAGAGATTTGATTTGCGTCGTTCTAACATTTTCTTCCGCAAACTTGCTCGGATTGCGTTTGAAACCACACTATTCAGGAACGCCGTGAATATTAAAGATGACAGTATAGTGTATTATATTACAAGAACGCTCGCAGTGCAGCGCACGCTGTGAGGTGATATTTACATTTAAAACAAAGGGAAAGTTGAAGCACCAGCTGCAACCAGCGCGGACCGCATTCCTGCACCTCTTAACAGATCACGATAGGTAAGTGTTGTATATAACTGTTTACTGCTGCATTGTTTTATAACCATAATTCATTGACGATTCTGTCTTAGAAAGCTCCCTAACAGACCAACCATGCCATACCATTACTATGCTATACTGTCAGTACAAGGTGCAATCCAATGCCAGTTTATTCACTCTGAGCACAGAAGGTGGGCAGCAGCTTGAAACTTGAATGCTGGTGCATAGGAGTTGCGCACAGAGGAATGGTCTGTGTAGGAGGCTTTTCTGTTTTTTTTTTTCTATTAATGGAGTTTTATCATATGTGCATTTTGCGCACTTCATCATCAATTTGTTTCTGTCATGACAAGAGGTTGCAATTTGTTGCGCTGTCAAACATGCGTTTTCGTTGTGATATCGTGCCATTGGTCCCCTGTTATCCATTTACCTTTCTTTTTCTGTCTGCCTCTCTCTTGGTGAGTGGCGAGCAGAAGATGATGCAGTGGTTTACTGGAAATGGGAGCTACTGCACTGAGACACGTTAAGCTCTCTCAGGATGGGCTCCAGTCATTGACATTTTAAGCAGCGGAGACTGGAATCAGTCAAGAAACCAGATGCCTGCTCATCTAATCTTAGCATCTTCTCCAGCGCTGAGACGTCGATCTTCAGAATGACTGTGGTGGCTGGAGATAATATGGATGAGACCTCGACGCTGCCGGGGCATCTGCAGGATTCGTATTCCCCGGACCACGAGGACCACGAATGCTGCGAGAGGGTAGTCATCAACATAGCAGGGTTGCGCTTTGAGACGCAACTTAAAACACTCTCCCAGTTCCCAGACACGCTACTTGGAAACCCCAAAAAGAGGATGCGCTACTTCGACCCTTTAAGAAACGAGTATTTCTTTGATAGAAACCGCCCAAGTTTCGACGCTATCCTTTACTACTATCAGTCCGGGGGAAGGTTAAGGAGACCCGTCAACGTTCCCTTAGATATGTTCTCCGAAGAAATAAAGTTTTATGAGCTTGGTGTAGAGGCCATGGAAAAATTTCGGGAGGACGAGGGCTTTATTCGTGAAGAAGAACGTCCGTTGCCAGAGAATGAGTTTCAACGACAAATCTGGCTCCTCTTCGAGCACCCGGAAAGTTCGGGCCCCGCACGTGGGATTGCAATTGTGTCGGTAATGGTCATTTTGATTTCTATTGTTATATTTTGTTTGGAGACATTACCTGAACTGAAAGAGGATCCACAGGGACGGCTGCAAACTATAGGAAACAGCACTTTCTATTACAAACCAAATATTTTCACAGACCCGTTCTTTATCGTGGAGACACTCTGCATTATATGGTTCTCTTTCGAATTGATTGTTCGGTTTTTCGCATGCCCAAGTAAGGCAGCCTACTTTAAAAATATGATGAACACAATCGATGTGGTGGCCATCATACCATATTTCATTACGCTTGGCACGGAGCTAGCAGAGGACCCCGAGGGTGGGAAGGAGGTGAAGGGCGGGGGCGAACAGGCCACATCTTTGGCCATCCTCAGGGTTATCCGTTTAGTCAGGGTGTTCAGGATCTTCAAACTCTCGAGACACTCCAAAGGACTTCAGATTTTGGGGCAAACATTGAAAGCTAGCATGCGCGAGCTTGGACTGCTCATCTTCTTTCTCTTCATCGGCGTCATTTTGTTCTCAAGCGCTGTGTACTTTGCCGAGGCCGAGGAGAAAGAGTCCTTCTTTACGAGCATCCCAGACGCGTTCTGGTGGGCTGTAGTCTCTATGACCACTGTGGGCTACGGAGATATGTACCCCGTGACTATTGGGGGAAAGATAGTGGGATCTCTGTGTGCCATCGCTGGTGTGCTAACGATTGCACTCCCGGTGCCTGTGATTGTGTCCAACTTTAACTATTTTTACCACAGAGAAACTGAAGGAGAAGAGCAGGCACAGCTCCTGAATGTGAGCAATCCTAACATCGCGTCCGATTCCAACTCCAGCCGGCGCAGTTCGTCTATCGTGAGCAAATCAGAATATATGGAGATAGACGAGGACATAAACAACAGCATCGACAATTTTAGGGAGGCAAACTTAAGAACTGGGAATTGCACCATCACAAATCAGAACTGCGTGAATAAGGGAAAGCTTCTAACAGATGTGTAGAGCCCCAGTTTAATCCTGGAGAAACGAAAGACATCTCTCTTGTATATGTACTTAGTGTAATAATAATATCAGAATTCCTTCTATTCCCACATCAATGCGTTATTGCATAACATTTATTTTAACCATACATTTAAAACAAGGGATATTTCATTGGGCATTCGATTTCAAATTGTCTAAATAAGATACAGAGGTCATAAAATAATATTTTACGTAAATGAAAGCCCAATGAAAGACACGTGACTTCCTGTGAACAGCGTGATTGTCACAGAAACAATTACGTATGGATTGTTACTATGACAGGTTGCGCAAAGCCTCCGGGAATGTTCTTTAGAACGTCTCGAGCGTCTGCAGATATTGATATGTTCTCTGCGTCTGAGGGTTATGCGATGTTACATCCTGAGGTCCGATGAACAGCGATGCACCTTATTATTAAAGGAAAAGCATGGTTTCCTGCCTCGCACTGAGAGTTCCTGCTGGACAAGGGGGCACTTTTCTGAAAGACATCTGCAATGCTGCTATTTCTCCTGCAGATGCTAAAACTCTTATTCCATAAGATCCAATGCCATGCAAAACATCACATGGATTTGAGGAGTTTATTAGCATGTCAAAATATTCTTTGTTTTTTTGATAATGGCATGCAAAAAGTACCTCATTATTTATATATTGTTTGTTTTTTTATTTAATTATTTATTCCACATTTATTTATGCCCTTAGAACATTTGCCCTTTATCCCATTTAGTATTACCAAAAGTGCAATGCTCTTTATTCATTGTTCCTGCTATAAATTATTTAACAGCATTTCTGAGCAGAATGTTTAATCTTAAGGTTGGAGAAGTTAATTATGGAGACTGTGGCATGTCTACTATGAAGCATAGAGGCCTAATTGACTCAGGTACTGAGTATCCCGGTATCATTAATGCATGACATCAGTATTGACGAATTGGTAAAGGGTCTTTTTTGTATGTACTTGTAGATTAATAAATGGATAAATTCAGATTTTAACAAAGTATATTGCAAAAATGTATCTCAGTGGCATTTTGAAGCAATGTCAGTACACTCCAGTATTATATCTACAATGAATGGGCATGGAGGTGACACCCACATATAAGGAATGGCAATTTGGGGGGGGGGGAAGGTACACTAAGTTTTTCTTACTAATTAATATTTTAAGGAACATATGTGTCTTCACCAATGCATATGAAAACAGAATTTGAACAGACTTTGTGTAAACAGGGATACTTTCCTCTATAATCTAGTTAAACATAACACTTGTAAAGGTTCAAATGTATCCACCCCTTTCTTATGAATCTGACAAGAACTGAGTCGGCAATGCATTACGTAAAGCCATGCCTGCACTCATATACTCCCCTTTATTGTTTGCAACACATTTCTAATTTTACAACATATTTATCATAGCACTGTATTTAGTCTGTAAATGTAGGCCTAAACTAGTAGGAAAAACATATTTATTGGCTCTTTAACTGCATAAATTATGGTTTTAAAGATATAAATATTTAACAATCTGTATACGTTGCACATAGTGCCTTTAACCCTCTAACTGACAGAACTGTTAAAAGTGCCTCCAAGTACAATAGGAATGATTTACTGTGCAGCTCCTTTTAACCTACTGTATGATGAATATTCAAGGATCAATCTGAATATCATTTGGACTATTGTAGTCAGAATATGCACAGCAAAGCTTGTGCATAACTACAGAGGTTTTCTAGTAATGGAACATTCTAGAATGAACTAGGAAAATCACATGGTGCAAAGACATAATGATTGGGAAAATCAGACTGACGTACAAAGCAAGAACAGTTAAATCTCAGAAGAGGTACTATAGTGTGGGCTATTTCAAGATTTGTCCCTTCAAATCGTTGTACATAGACCTCAGTAAATGATTTATCATTATTGTACAGAGAATAGCTCGGATGATATATTTTTCATCTCTTTTGCTGCATTTTAATTTTTTTGCTTTTTTTTTGCGCCATACCATAATAAGCCTTTTTATGTGTTTGTCTACCTCAGTGTGCGCATGTATGGAGTGTTTGTAAAACCTAGAGGCTTAACCTGCAGCCTGGAATTTTTCCAAGGTCATGAACCACAGTCTTATAGACATAAACAGATAGACAGACAGACAGACAGACAGACAGAGAGATAGATAGATAGATAGATAGATAGATAGATAGATAGATAGATAGATAGATAGATAGATAGATAGATAGATAGATAGATAGATAGATAGATAGATAGATAGATGAACATGACTGCAGATTTGTAAGAATTTGCATGACCAATCTCATATGAAAAGTTATAAATAGTTAAAGTTAGTCAAAGTTAGGGTTACTGTCAGATTTCATTGTCGTACCTTTTCCTAGGACTTAATTCATTTAGAATCCTTCAACATCTGTCTCACTCCATATAATTCATCAAAATATTTGGAGATGTCACACTCTAAAAACATTCATCAGTTTAACTGCCAGTTTGTTACAAAGTGTAGTGACTCACAATATTGCTTAAACTTTGAAGGCTGAAACTTATTTAATAAAATTGTATTAGGTAATGTATGGTCCTAAGCACATGACAAAAACAGGGCCTAAGTAGAAAGAAGGTGGCAAATTTGAAATTACTTTTGAAATGGAATCACACTTTTAGAAATGACATTCCTCAAAAAATTCCCATCATTTTGTAGTATTGTGAGACTATAAAAAGATTTTTATAATAGCTGAACATGTTCTGAAAGGGACAAAATAAAAAATATATATAAGAATAATGTGTTAATTGGGCTACTTAGCCACTGTGTGCTATAATCTCAAAACACTATAATCCATCACAAGTGTAAATTTATATTGTGGCATTTTATGATTATGATAATAATCGTATATATATGTTTGATATATGTTTGTGTGTGTGTGTGTGTGCACTCACTGACATTGACCAAAACAAAGTATGAGATTTTATAAACAAGGGGACCTAAATTAATTAACTTTTTAATGTTTGTTTGAGGATAAGAGCTAATTCCTAAGACATATTGTTTTACTTACCAAATAAAACTACCTATATGTTAAAATAGTTTATAAAGATCAAAAAGTATTGCATTTAACAAAATATGTTAAACTCTATATTCATTATGTTCTGATTTATACAGGCAAACTGAATGCTAGACTACTGTGCCTGGAACATGTGTCACAGTGATAAGGTAGAAGGAACAAAATAAGCTCTTCTGATGACTTCAAAAATGATTCCTCATTAAATATCTGAAACTCATGCTCAGATATACGTTTATTTTCTCTGTGCATTGCTTGGAAAGAAAAGTGCTTAATATTTTTAAAATTATCTTTGATATTTCAGCAATGAAATGCTAACAAAAATAACATTTTCCAAAAGTCCAAATGAATGAGATTATAAAGCAGCTATTAGATATGGCAAAATCTAACGTAATTTATGTTGATATAGGACCTTATTTTCATACTAAAAACATTTATTGATAGGGAGAAGAAATTCTGCACTGACTTTTTCCTTTATCTTAATTTGCTTCTGCTTATTTTTAAAAGATTCATAATAGTGGCTTGGTTATGCTAGTACTACACATCGTATGTCTTATATAAATTCCTTTACTTTGGCTTTTATCATTTTTTATAATCTGCTATTATGACAGTATGTAAGCGTTATTGCTAAAAATTCAAGGAGTGTTAGTGCTTTTAGTGAAAAAACTATACAGAAGATTGGCAAATGTCATAAATAGTGGATGATAATTCACTCCTCCATTCAAATAGTTATTATTACTATACACTGTTGTCTTTGAGACAATGGTATTTGTGAATTCTGTCAAAATATTATCGGAATGGCCATCTATTTCTCAAAAGCCCTCTAATCATATTTCAGCCTCAGCTTACTTTTTCTTTGAGAGTGTTTGCCATGTTAAACAAAGTACAATTAGTCATTTGTGATGTGTTCTAAAAGCACTGAAATGTAAGTTGAAAATCAATAGATCCATGTCCTTCAGTACTCACCCATGCCTCTGTTATAAGCCTTTTTAATGTGGTAAGCTTATGTATTCATTTAATGACTGAATCAATGAGTCTGCATGGTTTAAAAAAAAGAGAAATAAAAAAGAAATTGCATGATCCAAATAATTCAAATAATGAAAACTGAATCTGTCTCAGCACTCATATTTTTCTTTGTTTGCTTTAAAATTGTCTGCCAAAATTATTATTATTATTATTATTATTATTATTATTATTGTGGATTATATTCACAGACACCATTATTACTTTATTGTTACACAATAAAAAGATCTGTATGTTACATTGTTATGTAACATCCAGTTCTCTTTCCCTGTGTGTTCACACATACATATATGCACACAAACACACACATTAAAATGAGCCAGGCTGCTGTGTGTGAACATTCCTTTGAACTGTATTGTTTTTACATTGTATAATCTAATATTCCGTGTTTCTCAAGTTTGTTGTCAAACAGCAACAACAGGCTTATTCTGGTAATCATATTTTGGGGAAGGCATAGTCTATGATCTATGCAAGGATGTCCATCCCCTATGTTCTCTGCATCTTTTTGTGCATCCATGTCAATAAATATATAAATATATAAACATCTGAGCTTTCATTCTTTTTGATTACATTTCTTAATACACTGTTGTTGAAAAAACCTTTAAAGTAACAAAATGTACCCAATAAACAATCCCTCACAGTCCCAATTACAGCAGAATGATTGTACAAACACGTTCCTAGTTGTAGTCTAAGGCTGCAGTGTGAGTTTCAATAACACTGCACATGTACAATCTTTCACAATAAAATGCCACTCATACCATCAAAAATAGGAGAACAGAGCAAAACAGAGCAGTCATTCTGTTTGCTCTCAAAAGAAAATAGTGACATTAAATGTTACTGTCAGTTGCAAAATTATAAGGTCAAAGGTCTATCAAGAGGCCAGAAATTAGATTGACGTTGCATGTTTATACGAGAAAACTCCAGGAATCTATAAAAGAACCTACACAAAACTTATACATAAGAGGGGTTTCCACTGTTATAACATTTGACATACATGTTAGACACCAAAAAAAAAAAAAAAGAAAATTAATTTGAGACACTCAATAGCTCCTAAATGTGATAGATGTAAGATTAATCCAGAAAATATGTGTGGGATATATGAGTAAATCTTGCAAGATTCTTCCCTAAAGGTTTCTAGATTGATGGCTTGCTCTGGGTAGCTCAAGGGTGTCAAGCCTTATCTGCAAAATGTGGGTCTGATTGTTTTTATTCCAACTATCCAAGCAGTGGCCCACATGACCACCTGTTTGAAGACTGAGACCAACTGTTTAAACAAAAAATTCAGGTAGGCCCTTGCATGGTTGGAAAGAAAACCTGAGGACACTCTGGCCCTTTGTACTGTAGATTATATTTGAATAATCCAGTGTAGCTTCATGTTTGAATAGATATGTGAACAGTGCATTAGCAAAGCATTTAACTTACTTTTAGCCTACCACTTACACACGGTAGACCGTGTCTTATGGAATGTACATTTTAAATGTCACAGGAACATTATTTAGACATTTTTACTGACAATCATTTGTCCTCATAATAATTTCAACATGCTGTGTCAAGTTGGTTTATTAGACTGCAGTAGAATGTTTAATGCTATCATCACATTTGATGTCTTTTAATAATGTTTTATTTACATACAATAATGCAATTGGACATATATAAATTAAGACAGATTAGAAATACACAAGACAATTAGCTAGGGAACTGGTAACTAAACACAGAACATACAGTGTTATCTCCACCATAACAGAAGATAAAAACCATTTTAAAAGTTAATGCAGTGGCTTTATATCATCTAGCTATAAATTAGGTATTAAGAGGAAAACTCCTACTCACAAATTACAACTACCTAAACTTCACAGATGTAAAGCAAGCTCATCTTAGCTCAGTTCACCAGAACCACTAAATTAGCTACACAACAAGGTGTTAGCTATCTAGTGAACTACATTTACATTGGCTAAAAGTTAACAAACAACAGCGCAAAACTGTTTCACTATCTTAGAGGGTTCATTGGTACTATAAATGAAAAACTACCACAAAATGCATAACTTGACTAACTAGCTAGTCAGTCATCTTAACAAGCTACTCAGCAAAAATGTGTAGCTTCTCCACCAAAGTTCTCTTAAATGGATTTTAAAGAAGAGATCTTGTTGAATTTGGGGACGCCTGAAATGCTGTGTCTTGAGTAACCGCATTCATCAATGTCAACATCAGATGCCCCTACTCCACCACTGACTGAGTCTGCTTGGGGAGATAAATTAAGTGCCCTTTAATTAAATATTAAAGGTGACTTCACAGCATACACCAAAGTTAGTTTTGGTGTCACCAAGGATCTCTTCTAGGACCCCTGCTTTTTTCTTTATATATACCTCTGCGAGAAATTATTCATAAACACTGCTAATTTTCACTGCTGCACTGATGGCACAGAGTTAAATGTCTCAGCCAAGTCAGAAGACAAAAATCATCTTAACATCAAAGAATGTGTAAAGGACACTGAATGTTGAGAAACTATATTTCCTTTAATTCTTATAGAACAGAAGTGTTCTTATTAGGCCCACATACAGCTAGTGTAAGCTTTTTGATTATGCAATAAGCATTGATGGTCTTCCAGTTGCTCCATGTTTAATGGTTAAAAATCTTGGTGTAATCTCTTGCTTGAAGCTCATGTAAATAATTCTAGAACAGCATTTTTCCACCCCAGGAATTATTAGAAATATACTATGAGTACATGATGCAGAATAGTAACTTCATGTCTTTATCACTTCCTGATTGGTCTTCTGTAATGTCTTAGTGGTTGTACCACTAGATGCACAAATAAGCTCTGGTTAGTTCAAAATGCAGCAGCCAAAGTTCTTATTAAAAGTAAAAAATGAAAATTTTACTCCTATCTGAGCCACATTGTTTTGGCTCATTGTTATATTGATTACAGAAAACATCTACTGACCTACAAAGTACTGAATGGTCTTGCCCCACAGTACTATCATTCCTAAATTCCTACGTTGGCATACTAATTTCTATTTCATTCCATTTTCATTTCTATTTCAAGAATAAAATTGCAGATAAATAAAATGGCTAGTCCCTGTGATGGACCAAGCAGAATAAGATGCTTGTGGATTAATAGTAACTTTTTTTTAATGTTCCAATAGCAGTATGGGTCAAAATCAAAAGAGAAACATAAGGGAAAATCCAAGTCATAAAGAGGTCCAAGTCCATGTCCAAAGCCAGAAGAGCAATACAAAAACCACGTAGTAAATCCAAAAGGGTGTCAGGCAAAATTGGCCACGAGAAAGACAAAGTAAGGGTACGGTACACAGGAAACTAATCAAAGAAAATAATGCTTGGTATGCTTAGAAATTGTAGAGGCAATACTTCACAATGAATGAGTGCTTGAAACAGTCTTATATACAACAATCTCTCTGAACACACAAGTGAGTTCAATACTCTGATGAGGATGATCTGATTGAACGTACCTGATCGGCTGAGTTGTTGGCTGGGTGAAGAACAGGCTGCTGGGTAGTGTAGTCTGGTAGAGAGTCAGGCGGTGTGACAGTCCCATTCTTTAATGCAGGTAAACGATAACAATCATTATTGAGGCATCCTCTGGTGAATGTCTGACAATCACTTAAAGAGCCCAAATTTGTATGCAGGTTTCAGGAGCGATTTTGCAATCTCTCCACCTTCTTTTACAAACTAATGTTAGACATCTCCTCCATTATATCCAAACCATACAATATTCAATATATGCAAATTGAGATTCATCAATATGCAAGCTTGACATCATTATATCCCATTGGAAGATTTTCCTTTTTTAAACAAAGATGATCTCAGTTCACACCACCAAACAACTGCAAGATAAAGTTGTTCTTCTGTACCACTCTGTCCTTGGTGATAAAATAAAGAACCTTGCTTAGCCACAGAACTGTCAATGAGGCTTTCAAGTAATTTAAAAACAATAATCTTTCCCAATATAAATGAAGTTATTTCATGGGAACAGGCCAGAGTGATTAGGCATACACGAAGGGCATGCACAGAGGAATGCACGGAGGACTTTAAACCACCTGCATCAAAGCCTCTTCTCTGCATTCTGTTTTCCAATTCCTAGGCTTTACCTTAGTCAATGCCCAGACATACAAACATGCATTTTATTATCTCAGTACTACAGGCAGCACATCGGCTTGGTGGTTAGAATCTTTGCTTCTCAGTGCTAAGGTCTTGGGTTTGAGACCCTATCTGGGTGAAGTTTTGTTGTCCTCTCTCCTCCCTGCACCCAATTCAGTCCCCCTGGGGCCTGAGGTTTCCAGATAAGAGTATGCTGTGTGCAATTAGCTGCTGCTTCTCACCGGCATGTGACTGGATGTAAAAGCTGTGTGTGCTAATTATAAAGTGACCTTGGGTTCCCTTAAAGGTACTATATAAATATAACTTCTTTCATTCAATTGGGCCAAGTCTTAAAGTCCTGGAGTTTAAGAGGCAAAGAAGAGAAGAAAAACTATGACTATGAAGTTTATACCATCCTTATTTCTTGAGTTTTATCATAGCATCCATCCATGCAATATGAACACATGTGTATAGGCCTATATGATGACAATTCCAGTGCTACTAAGTGAAATGTAACCTCTTCTGAGTAACTGGCCACTATGGGGAAGGGAGCAGGTGTCCAGGAATAAGTGGGATGGAACTATCCCAATCCAAGGTTTCCATTTTGAGTCAGTACAGGGCCTCTATGGATCCTGACATAGGACAGAGATGTCTGAAGGTTTTTGTGCTCACACTATAGGTCACAAGTCACCCACAGCTCTGGTCAGAACCCCCAACCTGTGTGTACATTTGTGTGTTTGTATATGTCCTCACCCCAAAGGCAATGTAAGCCAGGTTCTCTCATGTAAGGGTTGACATATGTGCATGACAGGGCATTTTTAGTCACTGTCTTTACTGTATGCATTATCTGGTCCCATGATACCTGTAATGCTAAAACTGGCCAATTAATTTTTATGAAAGCAACACAGAAAAGCTGTCTGACTCAGAAACTGAGAAAATGAAGCAAGAAAAACAACCACATTTCCCTGATAGAGTGAGAGAGAGAGAGAGAGAGAGAGAGAGAGAGAGAGAGAGAGAGAAGGAGGGAGAGTGACATTTAATTTACAACAATTTGTGTTTGTATAAAAACAGGTGTGAAATCTCAGAACAAGCACTTAGATGTTTTCACTTTATACACACATTATGCCATGTTCATCACTTATTATTGCTCACCATCTAAGACCTGAACAAGTATTATTCCATAACTGTCGAAATTGTTGTTCTGATCTTGATGGAAACCTGTCTAATGTTGTCCACCTTAACACCCAGTGTTATGGCAACATCTATTTTCCACTGTACACTTACTGTTATGACCTTGACTGTTGTGAGGATTGTGGCAACAAAGGGCTCTTTGCCCTCTCTGAATAGATTTGTCTATTAGGACAGTTGGTACAGGCAGTAAAAAGTTTAGTCAGCATTATACTGAGTTGGACATGCAGAGACACAACACTATTGTGTCTGTCAGTCAAAAGACCATATATGTCCACATGTGGCCAGATGGTGTGTCTGTCAGTCATAAGACCATATGTCCACATGTGGCCAGATGGTGTGTCTGTCAGTCATAAGACCATATATGTCCACATGTGGCCAGATGGTGTGTCTGTCAGTCATAAGACCATATATGTCCACATGTGGCCAGATGGTGTGTCTGTCAGTCATAAGACCATATATGTCCACATGTGGCCAGATGGTGTGTCTGTCAGTCATAAGACCATATATGTCCACATGTGGCCAGATGGTGTGTCTGTCAGTCATAAGACCATATATGTCCACATGTGGCCAGATGGTGTGTCTGTCAGTCATAAGACCATATGTCCACATGTGGCCAGATGGTGTGTCTGTCAGTCATAAGACCATATATGTCCACATGTGGCCAGATGGTGTGTCTGTCAGTCATAAGACCATATATGTCCACATGTGGCCAGATGGTGTGTCTGTCAGTCATAAGACCATATGTCCACATGTGGCCAGATGGTGTGTCTGTCAGTCATAAGACCATATATGTCCACATGTGGCCAGATGGTGTGTCTGTCAGTCATAAGACCATATATGTCCACATGTGGCCAGATGGTGTGTCTGTCAGTCATAAGACCATATATGTCCACATGTGGCCAGATGGTGTGTCTGTCAGTCATAAGACCATATATGTCCACATGTGGCCAGATGGTGTGTCTGTCAGTCATAAGACCATATATGTCCACATGTGGCCAGATGGTGTGTCTGTCAGTCATAAGACCATATATGTCCACATGTGGCCAGATGGTGTGTCTGTCAGTCATAAGACCATATGTCCACATGTGGCCAGATGGTGTGTCTGTCAGTCATAAGACCATATATGTCCACATGTGGCCAGATGGTGTGTCTGTCAGTCATAAGACCATATATGTCCACATGTGGCCAGATGGTGTGTCTGTCAGTCATAAGACCATATGTCCACATGTGGCCAGATGGTGTGTCTGTCAGTCATAAGACCATATATGTCCACATGTGGCCAGATGGTGTGTCTGTCAGTCATAAGACCATATATGTCCACATGTGGCCAGATGGTGTGTCTGTCAGTCATAAGACCATATATGTCCACATGTGGCCAGATGGTGTGTCTGTCAGTCATAAGACCATATGTCCACATGTGACCAGATGGTGTGTCTGTCAGTCATAAGACCATATATGTCCACATGTGGCCAGATGGTGTGTCTGTCAGTCATAAGACCATATATGTCCACATGTGGCCAGATGGTGTGTCTGTCAGTCATAAGACCATATGTCCACATGTGGCCAGATGGTGTGTCTGTCAGTCATAAGACCATATATGTCCACATGTGGCCAGATGGTGTGTCTGTCAGTCATAAGACCATATATGTCCACATGTGGCCAGATGGTGTGTCTGTCAGTCATAAGACCATATGTCCACATGTGGCCAGATGGTGTGTCTGTCAGTCATAAGACCATCCACATGTGGCCAGATGGTGTGTCTGTCAGTCATAAGACCATATATGTCCACATGTGGCCAGATGGTGTGTCTGGCAGTCATAAGACCATATATGTCCACATGTGGCCAGATGGTGTGTCTGTCAGTCATAAGACCATATATGTCCACATGTGGCCAGATGGTGTGTCTGTCAGTCATAAGACCATATGTCCACATGTGGCCAGATGGTGTGTCTGTCAGTCATAAGACCATATATGTCCACATGTGGCCAGATGGTGTGTCTGTCAGTCATAAGACCATATATGTCCACATGTGGCCAGATGGTGTGTCTGTCAGTCATAAGACCATATATGTCCACATGTGGCCAGATGGTGTGTCTGTCAGTCATAAGACCATATATGTCCACATGTGGCCAGATGGTGTGTCTGTCAGTCATAAGACCATATATGTCCACATGTGGCCAGATGGTGTGTCTGTCAGTCATAAGACCATATATGTCCACATGTGGCCAGATGGTGTGTCTGTCAGTCATAAGACCATATATGTCCACATGTGGCCAGATGGTGTGTCTGGCAGTCATAAGACCATATGTGTCCACATGTGGCCAGATGGTGAGCCTGTCAGTCATAAGACCATATATGTCCACATGTGGCCAGATGGTGTGTCTGGCAGTCATAAGACCATATGTGTCCACATGTGGCCAGATGGTGTGTCTGTCAGTCATAAGACCATATATGTCCACATGTGGCCAGATGGTGAGCTGCTGTAATTGGCCTGCAGCTGGCATGGTAAGTGCAGAGAGAAGGAGGCAGAGGAAGGAAGAAATTCTGCTTGGCTTTTATCAAAACTGACTTATATTGTACCTATAAGCAGAGCAAGCAACCAGACTCAGATAAAAGTACGGTTACTATAGTAGCAAGGACTTCAGCAGTATGGTTAAATAAAGACAACTTGAGGAAAAATAACTTGAAAAAAAGTATCATTCTGTTGAACGTTTTACAGCTGAACTCACTTTATTTTCACGTTATCATTATTATTCTTTTTTTTTGGTAACACTTTTGTGCAAATTATTCATTTCTATTAGTAAATATCTTTGGTTAATCTGATGCACGCGTGCTTCCATTTCAAAATAATAGCACTTACGCTTCATTGAGGAAGATCTAGCAGGCTAGCAGCTCACAAACAGGTTAGTGGCAAAGGTGAAAATCCTATGGCAGTGCTAAATTTAAGTCATGGAACTCTTTACTGTGACCAATTCTATTGTTTTGTTTTGTTTTTTATAAAGATTCCATGGATATATGCTTTATTCTCTGTTAGCAATGGGTGTGCCTGAAACACCTTAACTAAAAAATTAGGAGGGGTCTCCACATACTTTTGATCACATAGTGCAGCATATACCATAGAACCTGGATTCTTCCCTACAGCATACTTTAAATATAAACCATGACATCTGAGTCTAAAATTGTTATTTGGGCTTCTCTTAATAAGCCAAGAGATCGAAAATAACATATGAAAACAAACAATCATCAATTCATTCATCAATTCAAAGTTACTTCGGTGATCACTCTGAACATGTGAAATTTCTATGAGTGTGCCCTGCAGTGGACTGGTTCCCCATTGTACTCTGAGCTGCAAGGATAGGCTCCAGCCCAGTGTAACCTTGAACTGGATTAAGTAGTTTAGAAGAAGAATTAATTAATTAATTAACATTTCTACCAGATCTCAATGTTAGAACATGGGCACAGTGGTGGGACTTTGACTGAATGAGTCCATGTTCTGCTGGTAGTCATGACATTAAAACATCTTGGTTCCAGTTCCCTCCCTCCAGATTCCAGATGAGAGCTGTTTCACATGAAGTAATGTCCATTAAGTTGAAGCATACATGGGGAAAAGGAGTGAGCTATTTTGATTTATTGCTAGATTTGGGGAGTCAAAGTGTTGGTGTGACCCTAAAGCAGTATGATGATGTATGATTTCTTGCTGCTTCACAGCATAATACCTGACATTACACCACTGCTTATACAGTGTGCCTATACCATTAAATATAATGTAATTTGACAAGTACAACTCATTGATATTCTGTACTTACATAATGGAAGGCAGTATCAATGTGTGCATAGTAAGTACAGAATGAGTACACAGCAACAGTGTGTTGTTACACATCATACTCAGTATATTATGATGTAATTAAGTGTATAGTTACGCTGTAACAGTAGTGGAGTAGTGTAAAGTGTTACCCAATATTGGTATAATAATCCAGAAACTACTTTTGAAAAAGTGTTTTCCAAGATATCCTGGGCATGATGGCCAATGTAAGACAGTTCACAAGCTTTTCAGTATTGTGCTACTGTACCAGCTCATTGGATTTCAAAAGGAGAAAAAAATGGCAATTTGTTTGACCTTTGCCTTCAGGCCTCTGACGCAAATGACTAAGAAGACCCACATATATTGAATGAACTACACCCAAAGAGTTTGCAAGAGGGTCAAGAGGTCCTATGAATTCCTGGTAATGATAAATTCTATGAATTCCTGGTAGTGAAAAAACATGTCATGCTATTCAATTATGCCAGTGATACAGAGTGTTTGTTTCAGAGGGATTGAGATGGACTTAATTATGTTGAACAAGTTTGCTTTTTGGAAAAAAATGGAGTAGGTGTAGTGGGTTAGTAATTAATGTGGATAAAACCAAATACATCTTTAACAGTGATAAACTTCTGTTATCACTTAGTCTCAAGAAAAAAAAAACGTCAGCATTGTGCATTATTTTAAGTATCTATATGCATTACTTGATAAGTTCAGTTTTACAAGTCTCTTTTATGTTACTTGCACAAAAGCTAATCGAGGATTTCTTTTACTCAGAAAACCTAAGCATTTGGAGTCAGCATAGAAACTTTACAAAAAGTCTAATCAGTCTAGTAGAGAGAATTTTGTTCTGAAATCTTAGCATAAAGTACAGGAACAAGTTAGTTATATTTGTTAAAACAAGTGGAAAAATTATTGATAGGCAGCTGTCTGATGTATGGGACAGAGCAGTGCCCAGCAGAGCACAGCAGCTATACTGAGCAATTCCTGCCTTCCGCTTTTTAAAGAGTTTGAGCCTTTTCCTTCTTACTGATGGTTTAGAGTACCAGTGTCTGAAAATAATCTTTATACAAAATCTTTTATTTCATAGACAGTTGAGTTTGATATATGATGGTGTGTCCTACTGCATTTGGCATGACTGTGGTGTTTTTGTTGTTTTTATTTTTGTGAATGTCATGTGTTCGAGTTTTAGTTGTTTTAATCGTTATATTTGAGATGAGACCAAAATAAAACCCTACTACTTCAAACACGGTCACTGAGTCTGTCTTATATGATGAGACAGGAACCTAAAGGTGTCTGAGTTAGAAGGATTTTAGGATGCTTGAAAGTTGATAGTGTTCTAATGTTCATTTGTGTGAGTGTATATAAATGTGTATGAGTGTGTGTGTGTGTGTGTGTGTGTGTGTGTGTGTGTGTGTGTGTGTGTGTATTTTATATTACTTAGGCAATGGTGCATGTAAGGTTAGCGTAGGAGAGTAAAAGAGAGAGAGAGTAAAATGCAAATACAAAAGTGGAAATGGAGGAGCGCAGAAAAGAGGGAAGAGGACTATGTGGAAAGTCAATGATACAGCTGCAACAGCTGCTAGAACAAGGAAACATGCATGTGCATGCACACACACACAAAAACACACACATGCACAAATGTACACATATAGCAGCAGTCAGAGGCACAGCTGAGGCACCATGCTCCTCACTCATGGCATTCTGGAAAGTTGGTGTCACACACTGAGCACTGCAGGACATGGGGAGCCTTGGCTGATCTACACAGGCATGACTAAAAATATAGAGACATCTTTTATGCCAACATATGCTCACACACTGGGAGGCATTTAAGCAGGAGCTCATGTTTACAAACGTCTTGCTTCATTAGGCTGCATACTGCAGATATAGGAAGAAATTTAAATAGAAAATGATCCTTGACACCATTAGGCGAGATCCTTTAGAAAAAAGAAAAAAAAAAAACTAAACAAGATAGAGGCAACAACTAACTTATGCCTGAGTAAGCTTCAGTGAAACATTCCTCCTGCTCACCAGTTTACTCACAACAGCCATTTCAGAAAACAAGAAAACATTTCAGCAGATTTCATCATTGTATAGGAGTAACTGCTAAATCAAAATCTAGTGTATCACTTTTTCTCATGTTTCCTCTCTCTCTTTCTCCCTCCCACACATTCCAAAGCACCTCCACCCCACTCGCCCACTACTAGCAACCCCCCCACCCAGTGTCCACTTCTCCTCTCCCAGCTCCGACGGCCCACTCATGGTCTGATTGCGTAATGCCCATGGCCTGTTCAATTATTGAGAGCTGTTCCAGGCCTCTATTGTTTGAGTGGAAATCGGTGAGACGATCTCTGTGAAACCTGACCCCTTGTGAATGGTCCTTTAGCCTGTCCCTTCCTTTCCCCACCAAAGCATAGGTGAGGTCTATGAAGGTAAAGCTGGCAGGCAGTATAGAGCCCTTGGTCTTGGAGCAATGGGCCACACCAGAGAGGATGGTTTCCACCACTCTTGCTTTGACTTAACAGTCATTATGGGGTTGGGGGGGGGTGGAGGCCGAACAATTATCCATGCACTTATCACTGTGTACAATCACCTAAAATAATGGTGTCACAACAAAGATCAGCAAAACATGCATTAATCCTTTACTAGAGGTACTGAACAAGGTCTTTTATTTCGAAGCCAAACTAGTCTTATGAGGTCTCACATAAATAGCCCTACATGTTTAAGGAAATAAACTAGATGGGGGTATACTGCTCTGAAGAAGTGTTCTTGCTAATTCAGTGAGTCATTCCAGGTATGAAGGCTGTTGGTGTATAGTGCTTGTCTAAGCCATGCCGCCTGGATGGCAGTGATTCCATCACTGCAACCCTACCTCTCTCCTGGCTGAGGCTGGATGATTGTGTATCGTTACCTAATCAGAGGCTGTCAGAGATGCATGGTAGGTCACAACCCCTTTAATGAAAACATCTATATTCTTGCTAGGTGGCTTTAAACTTTTTCACACAAATATCTATGTGATGATAGTTTATCATCCAAAACAAGGCAAAATACAAATCTCCTTTTAACACACACACACACACGCACAAACACACACACACACACACACACACACACACACACACACACACACACACACACAGACCTCTCCCTCAATTTCTATGCAAGCTCCTTGGGTTTCATTTTCCACTGCCAAGTCCAAGTTAATACCTGAGTTGACATTGGTCTATTCAAAGAGACAGGCAAGTGTGCACTGCCACTCTTTCTCTTGTAAGCCACAGAGTGACCCAACATGGTGGTCTATGTTTGAGGTGTGTTATTGTTAAGCAGTTTGCACCATGAAGCGTATAAACCTCCATGACATGCAGAACATGGAATTTATGTAATAGATCTTTAAAGCATGTTTTATGTGTACTCTTTGTACTCTTTGTACGCATTACATGCCTTCTGCAGCTGCTACCATGTTTTTATTCTATGGGTATGACCATCCAGGATCAGCGATGAGTGTGATACTACAGATAGTAGGCAACTGATCTCTGTCTCAATGCCTTTATTCAACTACTGGTTTTGGAATGAGGACCAGCAGGTATACAAAAGCCTTGATACCTTAATATTTTTCTACTTTCTAGGCTTTTTTTCTATCTTAACAATATAGAAAAAAACTATATTGGTATAGCCTAGAGGGGGACTGAATTGGATGCTACTGGCAAGCCACAGCATTGATTTCAATAACTCAATAAATTTTAGACTGTAGACTGTATGTTAGCTTAGGTTTGTACTGGATGAAAAGATCTCCTTACAAAGCATATCTTTAACCTGTGCCTCGCCAACCTGTCCCTGTGTTTTCTTTCAGTTTCCTAGTGCAGTTTGTATTGTCACTGTGCCAACACATCTAATTCCACTCATGAGATAATTATCAGGCTTTGTAATCCAAGTCAGGTGTACTAGAGATGGAAAACACGAAACATTCCAAAAATAGAAAAACACCAGAAATAGGTGGAAGTCTGTCTATCACACGTGTGCTCCAGACCATTAAAGTAAAGTGCCATAAAAAGTGGGGCCATACAAGAAGATACACCAGGGAGAAAGGCTGTGCTTATGAGTTTCTGACAGACAGGGTGGGATCTGGCTAGCATACACTTTCCCTTTGTATTTCACTGGATTATTGGAATACATTTCTCTAAATTTCTGAACAGTTTCTGTACTTTGAATTTGTATTTTATCTTTGTGCATTTTATTGTACTGTGTACAATAAATTATAAAATAGACAATTTTCCATTTTGTATTTATTTAATTGTAGTTTATTGTATTTATGGTTTATCATTTATTTTGTATTCTGCATTTGCTCCTTTAGAGCTATATATATATATATATATATATATATATATATATATGTGTGTGTGTGTGTGTGTGTGTGTGTGTGTGTGTGTGTGTGTGTGTGTGTGTGTGTGTGTGTGGTTCTCAATGTTTGTGTGCCTTCTCTATCTGGCATTCCCGATGCATCCAATGAACAGCTTGTTATTATGTTGTAAGTTGAATCAGGTGCTCTAAGCTGCGAAACACTTTAAATGTGATGTAGAAATACAGTGAGTGCCCATGAGCTACCTAATCCAGGGCGGAGAGAAGCCACTGGAAGCAGTACAAGTGAGAAGGCCTTTACAGCCACTCCAAGGCCAAGTGGACTCAGGGACACTGAGTGATGGTGAAAAGATCACTACATTATTAAAATTGAATTAGTTCAACTTGGCATGAGTCTGTTGATGATCTTGTGGTAACTTGTGTTGGAAGGCCAACTGGCCCCTGCCCTGGAGCACGGTTACCTAATGACACGTCAAAAATGACAATGTTTGGAACTACTTGGAATCATTCCTGTTTGGTTTAAACATTCTTCTGGTCAGGCCTTTTCTGGCCATAGAAAGGATCAAATGTGCTAGAATCTGATATAAAACTCTACTTAAAACATTTATCTGATAAGCCTTTTTACAATTAAACAATTCATGTTTTATGTTAAACTAGACAAAATTGAATGCAATTATTTTTCAACTATGCAACTATGAAATCAGTAAATGGGCAACACTTTACATGAAGGGTGTCTACATAACATGTTCATAACATCTTACCTAAATACTATACCACACATTCATGAATGTTCAAGTTAGCATATAATGTATTAATCTTTTACATGACACTAATATGGAGTTTTATGTCAATTTACTCATGGATATGCTTCAAAATAAAAATCCCCACATGCAAAACTATTTAAAAGTAACATTGTGAATCAAGTCCAATTCCTGATGTATTTCAGTAACAAACAAACAAGAGTAGACTACACCCATTCATGTACATATTACGTTTCAGCACTTATTATGTTTGGATTTTAATTGAAAATTCAAATATATATTGTCTTTTACTAATATATCAAGACTTTTACTTCTTTTACTGCTTTTGCTTTTACTCCCTGTTCCTGGGATACACTGGTTACGTGGTGTCTCATTCAACCCCTCTCTCACCTACAGTCCTTTCTCCAGGCTTCCGCATGCTCCCTTCATCACAATGACGGATTCCCGTTTGCATTATATATGCTTGAGCTCTGTTTCATGGCATGCTCTGGGTACATGGGCCAATCACAGCCTGCTCTGGTCCTGAGGGCAGAATCATGGTGTTGTGCGGCCATGCTGAACAGATTACAGGTTCCACTCCATGCTCTCCTGATGCAGTTCCTCTGACTGTCTGGGGATATGCAGCTTCCTTAAAAGCTCACTATACTTAGGATGAAATGAAGAATACAATGGGTATTATCATAAAATAACGAGGTGTAAACTTTCTTATTGTCATGGGCGTAGGACATGCAGGAATAAAGAAGAAGCAAACATGAGTCTCCAACTGAAGAGTTTAATGAAACAAATGAAAACGAAAACTAACATAAAAGTACACTAACCAGAACCAAAGAAAGAATGGTTAACAATTACCAACAAATGGTCACAAACACAAAAGTCTTACAAAGGACACAACATAATTACATAATAACAAACAGGTGGTGTGGTGAATGAGGTAAGACACATACCACCTGAGGGGTCATGGCACACAACTAAAACATAAACATGTTTAACAGAAAACAAAACAGAAACAGAAAGCCGCTTGCCACCGCTGCTTGACTGTATATCAAACCATGGTGTTTGTTCAAGCCATACAACCTGGCTGGCTGGGATTCCCCCAGTAAACCTTATGTGTTGGATGTGCACGACCTTAATGTGGGCCTTTATCCCTTATAGGAGTTACGTTTCTGTTCCTCTGCCACAGTGTGACCAAAAAAGACTCTCAGAAACATGTTTATTAACATACACACACGTATGCGTGTACGTGTGTGTGTGTGTGTGTGTGAGAGAGAGAGAGAGAGAGAGAGAGAGAGAGAGAGAGAGAGAGAGAGAGAGAGAGAGAGAAGGTCATAGGGGTGATAAGGAATATAGATGGGAGCAGCTAGATTATCCAACTGCTACTGGTTATCATAAATTCTAAAGATACAAGGGAAATCTTCTAAGACATGAAGTACTACACAAGGTCAGAGAGGGCAGTTAGTTCTGGAGATAGAACATAGAGTGCTGAATGATCAGATTAGGGGGCATGGACAGTCCATGCCTGAAACAAACCGAACAAACATAAGCTGCCATAACCTGGGCATAACTTTGGACAACCAGTTGTTGTTCTCAACTCATGTTTCAAATCTAACCCGGTCTTGCAGATTTCTCCTTTGTAACATACAAAGGATTTGACCATTTATCTTGCAGGAAGCTACCCAGGAACTTGTACAGTCTCTTGTCATTTTAAGATACTGCAACTCACTACTTACTCGTCTTCCTCTTAGAGCCATCAGACCTCTACAGCTTGTCCAGAATGCAGCAGCATGACTGGTCTTCAGACTTCCAAAGTTCACACATCACTCCACTGCTGCGCTCCCTTCATTGGCTTCCAGTAGCTGCAAGCATCAGATGTAAAACCTTGATGCTTGCCTACACAGCCAAAAATGGACCAGTCCCTCCATACATGATGTCAATGGTCGAAGCCCGATCTGTGCCTCGAGTACTTCAAACCTCAAGTACAGCGTGGCTTGAAATACAATGCTTCAAGACTCAGGGAGGACAAGCATCGAGGCTATTCTCTGTCCTGGCTACTGGATGGTGGAATGAATTTCTGCTTGCTGTCCGGACAATAAAGTCCCTTGCATTCTTCAAATGCAGATTGAAGACCCATCTATTCGTGGAATATTTAAATGACCACTGACCCTGTGCCTATATTGACTAACTGAAACTAGTACTTATTGTAGAGTATTGTTTATTACACTGATGTCGATTAACAAACTCTAGTACTTATTGTTTATTGCACTTATCATTGTCTAAGATAGAGCTTATGTATTTTGTACTTCTAGGCATCAGCAGTGATCCTGGAATTTCTACAGTATTCTAGATCATTGGTACCTTGAACTCTAACCTACTGTACTAGCTAGGATGTACTCTATCAGTAAATGACAAAGCACGTTTGTAAGTCGCTCTGGATAAGAGCGTCTGCAAAATGCCATAACTGTTAATGTGAATGTAACTATCTTCATCTTACACTAACATAGTGATTTTATATTACCAATAAGAATTTTATTTTTACAAGCCCTGTGTAATATCGGTGTATCGGATGAGAGATGAACCACACCAATTACTGATATAACTTTATCTTGGTGGGAAGGCCAGCTGAAGGAATTTGGGAAGTCAGCAGGAAAAAAAACATTGTTTAACAATTAGGGGGGCGGGGGGGAGCATCATGTCTCCTTCTCTGAGATACTACTGTTAAGCTGTTGCAGTTTGAATGTTTTGAATTGATCCTTTTCCAATTTGATCATCAGCCTTCTGGATTGCATAGAAGAAATGTAATTCTGCACTTGAAAACCGTCAATCTTCAGTGTGCTGTTTCAGAACCTTCAAAGTTCATTACATCAAAGTTCATTTTATTGCATGAGCATAGAGAGCAAAACAGCAAAAGTACAGCCAAAAGTACAGAATGTATCTGCTTCTATCCTGACTATAATTTTCTCTCTCTCTCTCTCTCTCTCTCTCTCTCTCTCTCTCTCTCTCTCTCTCTCTCTCTCTCTCTCTCTCTCTCACACACACACACACACACACACACACACACACACACACAAGCATGTACATAAACACAAACCTCTCCCTCACTGATAAAGCAGACTTAATCTTATATTTTAAAGATTACTAATTCTGGTATGATATTAATAGCATAATGAAAGACATCAGCAGACTTATCAGACCCACAGTGATGATTTCTGAGTGTATAAATGTGTTTGTGTGTGTGTGTGTGTGTGTGTGTGTGTGTGTGTACATGTTTTCTGAAATAGGGGCTGATAAAGCCATCTAAACACAACCGTCTTTATGCTGCTTTACCTGTACCTTAACAAACAGCTGGAAAGACTAAACTAATTGTATAAACCCACTCCATACTACACTTATTAACCAATAGGTCTTGCTTTATTCTGTATTACTGTCTTGTTAAGCAACCAAAATGTTGTGAGGCAACAAATGAGTCAGGTGTAACTAAGAGATTAATTTAAAACAAAAATGCCTTTGCTGAATAATGGTGAGATTTCTGTGGTTGCCATTTGGCAGGGTGGCAGGTGGTTTATTGTGTAAGTGAATGATGGTGTGTCTCACACAGAGCTACGCAGAGTATGTAGAGTTTATTGTCTCTACTCCGCTTTAATATGAGAGTGATATGAAGTCGCACGATGGGGTGTCCAGATGGAAAGTACACGCTGAAGCACTTTGCTTCATCTTAGGAGCAAGAGAGGCAAAATCGCATTAAATGAAAGAGAGAGAGAAGCCGAAATATCTGTTTGTTATTGTAATGACAATAATAACTCAGTCCTCTGTCTTCTGCCTAAATGTATTTTAAGAGGAGAGACGCTACCTTAAACATTATAAGGGTTTATATTTACACTGGCAGCATTCTGCAAAACTCGCTGGAATCACTGGAAGAGAGAGAGAGAGAGAGAGAGAGAGAGAGAGAGAGAGAGAGAGAGAGAGAGAGAGTGTGTGTGTGTTTATGTGTGTGTGCATGTGTGATGAATTACCACTGAGTGGCAGACTATAGCTTCATCAGCTAAGACCATGTGAATGTGACCATATACATTCTGTGATCCTAACCCAGTCTAGACAAATTAATTGGTTGTTAAATCTCAGGTAAATGAAACCTAGCAGGTGTTTTGGTTTCCACATGCAACAGGAAATGCAACTGTCTACGCGCAGAGTAGCAGGCGACAAGAATTTAAGTATTTGTACTGCACTATTGTACATAACAGCAGTAGTACTGGATGTTTCTCACAATCCCAACCACTTTAACCACAACAACAGAATAATCATGGGTTTTCTTAATCCCCAGGATGGCACATTTTAAAATGAAGCCTCAGTTATGTGAGCTCTTATTCCACTACAGTAATCACACTTACACACAAAAGAGCCCTTATCTGGATTCTGGTCATCTGGGCTTCTAGATGCAGCCCACCTAAAACCTGTCAGCAACCTTGTCTACTTTGCAAGACCTTTGCTGAGGGTATTCACAAACATGCCTATGACAAAAATGAATTTAATTAATTAAATGTGCCATGACTTAATTAAGCAGTGTGGCAGGTCACATGGCACAAAAAGAGACATTTGCTCTGAGCATAAGTAAGCAGGAAAGTGAAATTCAAGGCAACCACCTCCCCCCCGCCCATCCATCCCCCCCCTCCCCACAGCTCTTCACCCCTCCCCTCCAAGCATGATCTAGCTTATGTAACAAGATGATGATCCCAGTGGATACAGAGCTGATTCAGAGGAATTTTTTTGTATCTACAGAAGCTCCTCACACTGAACACAGTTAAAAACAACCTAAGCCAAGAAAGAGAACAGAGAGAGAGAGAGAGAGAGAGAGAGAGAGAGAGAGAGAGAGAGAGAGAACACAGAGAGAGGGAGGGGAAGGACACACACACACACACACACACACACGCACAAAGAGAGAGACAGAGATGAAACAATGGGAGAGAATATACATTACCATTTTACCATTTCCATTTGTAAAGAAGGTTTTAGGTTATTATTGACTGATGTCCTCAATATTGTAAATGAGTCATTTGATGACAGAATTCATCTGCATATCTTCAAAGAAGCTATTGTCAGGCTGAAGAAATATTGATTCCTCAGTGCAAAATAACTATAGACCAACCTGCAATATCTCTTGGCAAAGTTATTGAGAAGGTAGTTTCCATCCAGTTGGATAATTATCCCAGCTCAAATAACGTGAATGGTTTTTAGGTCTTGCACAGCACCAAGATAGCACTTCTATGTGAGAATTTATGGTGACTCAGGTAGCTTCTCTGTCTTCGTTGACCTGAATCTCAGTGACACCTTTGGCCCAGTTGACAATGGTATATTACTTTACTGGCTGTAGAAATGGCTGGGGCTCTCTGGCACAGCGTGAATGCTTTGAATCTTACATAAGTGGTCATGACTGCAATGTTGGGTACTCACACATCTAAGCGCAATACAAGGCTGCCACAGGATGATGCACAGTGCTGCCTACTTCTCAGCACACAAGGCTTTATGGAATCTCAAGGTTAAACATGGCAGCTCTAATGTTGGTTATATTGAACTCCCCAACAAACAGAATCCAGATTTTGTTGATATTATTCATGGAGAACTTTAACATTCACATAAACAAACCTCAATATCCTGTTACTAATTATATACAATTTTATTGAACTCCTTTGATTCTACACAGTATGTTACAGGCCCTTAGATATCATGGTGTCTTTGTCTGGAACCTTTACATACAGTCTTTGTATGCATGTGCCATATGTGGGTTCAAACACCTGCGCTACCTGCTTTATCAGTATTGCAATGCTGATTGTTTCTTTTAATTCTTCATTTATTCATTTTATGTTCATAATATTTTTTTATTTTATTTTAGCATTTCTTTTCATTCTTAAATTATCCTTTGCTAGCATAATTTTGCTGACAATTTGCTTGTAACTTTCACTGCCGTCTTTACTCTTCTCAGAATCTCCCCCATCACAGACTAGTAGAACATTTTAACCTTGATGCAATTAATGCATTAATACTGTAGGCACACTAAAACCCAAGTCTGAGTGTTGACATATTAAAGCCCTATGGATGGCCACAGACCAACACAATAGAATTTATAATACATCCAGAAATCATTCAAAATTAGTTAGTTACACATTCTCATACAACCAATCTCATTCACATCTCTAATAGTACAATAGCAGACTAACTCAACACAATGACAAAGATGAGCGAAACCCAAGTAAAGCCTTTACTGGAGTACAAACAATTGGACTGACCACAGGTTCTCTGGCTTCAGGAATTTTAACCACCTGTGTCCACAATCTTTTCTTAACCCTTTTTTCTTTTTACAGTAAATTATGGAACTATCTATGGATCTTAAAAACCTACTAAAAGCCTTTACTGGAATAACACCCAATTATCCTGATATTGTTTTAAAATGTGTGTTTGATGGAAGGTACATGCAGTTGAAACAAGATTTAACCCATTGAGCAAATCAGCACACCTCTACTGGAGTGAACTACTGACAGATTAATGGCCATACACACCTGTTACCAGTGCACTATTCACAGACCAGTGACCAAACCAGTAAAAGCTCTCACCTTGTCTGTATCATGTACTTCATCTGTCCTCAGGTCAGGAGGGAAAAACCACGCTTTAAATATAGAATGTACACGCAAAATCCAGTGACAGAGATTTAGTCTCCAGAATTTTATTTTATCAGAATTTTATTTTATCTTTTATTTTTGTATTTATTCCAATTTTTTCTAATATTTTCAAAAACTGGGATATTCATTATTGGATTCAATCAAGACTTTTGTTCCATCACTTTTGTTCTATTTGTTTTTTATATTCTACTGTAAATCACCTTTTATACACCTTTTATATATATATATATGTGTGTGTGTGTGTGTGTGTGGGTGTGTGTGTGGGTGTGTGTGTGTGTGTGTGTGTGTGTGGGTGTGTGTGAGTGTGTGTGTGTGTGTGTGTGTGTGTGTGTGTGTGTGTGGGTGTGTGTGTGTGAGTGTGTGTGTGTGTGTGTGTGTGTGTGTGTGTGTGTATGTGTGTGTGGGTGTGGGTGTGTGTGTGTGTGTGTGTGTGTGTGTATGTGTGTGTGTGTGTGTGTGTGTGTGTGTGTGTGTGTGGGTGTGTATGTGTGTGTGTGTGTGTGTGTGTGTGTCCATATGTGTATATGTATATGACCTACATATAGGTCATATCTTTTCATAATAGTCAAAGTCAGATGTATTTATATAGCGCTTTTACAACAGCCATTGTCACATAGCAGCTTTCCACATGTCTGAGTCCCGCAGCGAGCAAGCCACGGGTGACAGTGGCAAGGGAAAACTCCCTAGAGCATGAGGGAGAAAAGATGAGAAGAACCAAGTTCACATCATAGAAAACCATGATGGCTGCACACAGGAGACCTATAGTTGGTCCCCATGAAGAAAAATATGGCTTTATTTACCTACAATAACAGTAAACATATTAGACAGATGTCAGTGGAAATGCTTCACAAACAATACAAAACTCTGTGTGTGTGTGTGTGTGTGTGTGTGTGTGTGTGTGTGTGTGTGTGTGTGTGTGTGTGTGTGTGTGTGTAAAAGAAAGTAAAGGAGTGAGTGAGAAAAACAGATGAATCAGCAAAGAAAATAGAAATAGAGAGACTGACTTTGTACTAATTTCTGCGTATAAGTTTTATACTGTTGAGTAAACACGGAAGGACAAGGAACAGGGGACCTTGGATGTGAGATTGTAACATTTGTTGATGTCATCATAGTCCAGAAATACACACAGTATGGAAAGAGCTAGGGCGGGGTTCCCTTTGGCCCAACAATAAGCCTTATGAGTGTTATATTTCATAGAGTGCACAAGTGTGACATTTTTGACCTTTTCTACATACACAAAACCACATGCAAATTCAAGCATTCAATTCAAGCAGGTGTATTAGAATATTCAAAACAGCAATAAGGGGTTAAAAGGTAAAGTAAATCATTCTCTGAGCTCTATGTGAGCACTTTTTGCTGAGTTTAGCTTTCTCCGTTCTCCACAGACTTCAACAACTCTGGATTGCCTCTAATGGGTCATGATGGGCCAGAACTACGAGGCAGGAAGCTTTTAGAGAGCTGAGATATGGAAGCAGTTTAGGGCAAGCAGGGTGTGGGGGTGGCAAATCAACTCAGCTTCACATTAGACCTCTGCTCCTTAACACGCCGGAGCAGCTTGGCTGTATTTATATGGGAACTTTAGAAATGTTGGAATGTCCAAGGCAGCTAGAAGCAGCAAGCAGCCACACATTCTCATCACCTGAATGAGTCACAGCATTCTCTCCCTCTCTCTTTATCTCCCTCTGTCTATATTCTTCTTTTTTACTCTCTTCCTCTCTTCCCCACTCTGTGCTTCTCTGTCTCCCTCTCTCTATTTCTTGAGTGCAAGCAGTAGAGTACTCATTATAAAATTTTGCTTTTGCATGAAACAGCCTCTTTGACCTTGGCCCAGTTTTACATTGCTAATAGTATCTCTAATGGAGAGCTGCAGTGTGAGGGACACGGAAAATAGCCTTGACAAAATATCCTGGAAAACAATCTCCTAAAAGCAGATGACAGAAGTGAATCTGGGTGAGAGTTTGTGGTTCCAGCACTGTTCTTCACATTTCAAAATGAAATGAATGAGCAGAGCTCCACAAATTTCAGCACAACACACGTCCATGGTGCAATAGAATAGCACACAAAGGCCAGTAACTTTTTGTTGACCTTCAGCAAAGACTTAGCTATAAATCTGTGCCTGACTGTACTTGCAGGCTGTTACTATTCGATAGCACAGTGGACCCTGGATCAACAGCTTCTGTTCTCTCAGTGCTCCTGTGTTTACCAGTTTGATCCTGGATTTGTGGTTTGTGGGGTGCACTGGGGGGAAAGTTGGTTGGTGGTTGGAGTGAAGGCAAGTCCAACCCCACTGGGTTATAAAGGTAGTCACAGGCATTCACAGCATTGTCATCACCTCATTTTGGCCTGACAGGACGTTCCCCTGACACTGCAGCAAAGAATTTGGGGTGTGAATAGCCACATGGTGCCCTAGTCAAGGAGAAAATCCATTCTGTGTGTTTATATGATTACTTCATTGGGCAAAAGGATGAGTGGATTTTCACGGAAAGGAGTGTTCAATGTTGCCTGTGTTAAACTCTTAGAAGAGAAACTTAACATGTGGCCCTGAAGTTGCCATGCCTCTCTGTCTTAAACCAAGCCTGATATAGATCCTCCCATATCACTCCTCCACTTACATAACAGATCATAAGATCATAAAGACTAATATAGATATAGCGCAAATACCCTCCAATAATAAATCACTTGCAGCACAAAATAATTATCTTCAGGCAGTATCTTTGCTGAAACTGTGGGTAAACAAAAATATGAGAATGAGTGGCATATGTGATGCTGATGCAAGGATATGTTAAAACAATCTCACACACACACACATTAGAGATGCTCTAAAACATGCTATATACACACACACACACACACACACACACACACACACACACACACACATATACATATACATTATATATATATATATATAATTTTTTATTTTTTATTTTTAAAGCATATGGAAAATTACATCATCTCTAATGTCATTTGCAAAATACATTTGTATCATTTAGAATATATTTGCAGTAAAGTCTCCCAGGCCAATTCATCATCCAACCTAGTCACTGCGCCACTCTTTTGCTTCAGTTCCTAATCAAACCACTAAGAAGCGGTAGAGGGCAGCTTCCAGCCGAGCACTGTTGCCTGGGCTCTCTGCGGCAGACTACTGCAGCCCAGTACACTGAGTATGCTTGCCCAGGGTACGGGGCTGCCTCTCATGCCATCAGGTTAGTGGGCATCCCCTCCTGTCTTAGCACGGCAGCTGAGCCTTCATCCCCATCTGGAACACACTTACCCCATTATTCCCACATCACGCAAGCTACGGCATGGCTAGTGCATGGAGACTGGTCCTCATCTGGCAATCTGAAGTCAGGGCATGGTAAGGTATCTCCAGCATTTTTAAAAATAATGTCAAAAGATGCCTAATCGGACAGTTTGCATAACTGCCATAACGTGTCTCTCTAAGGAGGGCTATCACCTACTGGTGATATAACCTATCATCACTGGTGACTGACTGGTCAGACTATGCCGGAGAGGTGCATGTTTAGTGCCTTTCAATAAGCTGCGCTTTGTGGTAATCCAAAAGCAGCAGTGCCATCTTGTGGAGCTTGTAAGTTCGACAGTACAGACCAAGCACTCTTTCCGTGAGTGCACGCCGTGCTCTGAGATGCGTGTTGCTCAATAAACCGAGAGAGGACCGTTACCATAGAACAGCCTGATTGGCTTCTGTGTCAAAAGAACCAAAAAAAAGGGAAGAAATGCCATGGGAATTTGCATATCTGTCTCCATGGTAACAGGACATCAGGACACTAAGAACAGGAGGGCCATAAGGCAACACTCACCAGCTTTAAAGCTCTCACTCACATAAAAATTATGCAAGAGCGATGCTTGAATGATACAATAAGCAGGCCAATTTTCAACAAGGCTAATTGATCATAATGAGAATGTAGACGGTGGGTACCACCTGCAGCCTGTGGGGCAGTCTGTGCAGGGGTATACATTGACAGAGTCTTTTGAAGGGTGAATCAAGGTTTGAAGTAGGCCAGTGTTTTCGTGTTGAGTCAAACAGGAACCTCAGTAGTGGAAGATGGATGAAGCCTTCTGTGGGGAATGAAAACCATAAACAACTGTAGGGCTTCTAATGCCCACCAGAGGCACTAGTGTGCCATAACATGTTTGGTTTTTTATTTATTTGAAGTCAAATCATAGCTTTTTGGTAATAAACCATATCTCTCATACTGTATGTTGTCCTTGACATTGTGAGCTCATTTTCTAAATATGGTTCCCTTCATTGTGTTGTAAGACATGTTTCTCGGTGGTGTTAGGTGTCTGCCATTGTGGCTTTTTGAGCTACAAGTCCCAAAGCAATACAAGGTGTCTCGGAACAGCTGAAAGAGAAGAATCCTTGGCTTACTGTATACGTATCACATAGATCAGTGCATCATCCAACTAAAGAGAGGGTTTATGAGAGTGAGGACAGCCCCAATACCTGGTAACACAGCATTCCCCATGGAATGCTGGAACCTCATTCATGAGGTTCTCATAAACCAGCCCAGGTTTAGTTTCAAATTATGCAACCATATATGAACAGACTTTTTTAACCGTTCACCAGTCAAGAGCTCTAGGGTGTTTGCTAGTTAAAATAGCATACTTAATGTTACTAGGTTTTTTAAATTGGCATTGAAAATAAATGCCAAAAAACTGGGAGAAAAGCATACTGAAGAGAGGCTTACAGTGCAAAATATTTAATGCCAGTTAACTGTTTACAGTCAGTTAACCTTACAGTTGCAAATGGAGGGCAGAAAGCTCACAAGAAAGCAGTTTAAAATCTATCAGTCATTCAAAGAAGGATAGTGAATGGCATGGCTGTGCTTCATGAGACGACCCAGCCTGCTGGAGTACCTGTGAACAGTGTGCACATTGAGAATAAGGGACTTATTCTAAAATAGTGCAATGCTTCAGACACCAAACACCTCCAGTGCTGAGACAAGTGTGATTCCACTCAAACAGCCACAGATATGGGTAGCGCAGAGGATGTAATAGTGTAAACCAACTGGCTGTATGGAGACTTTCATAGGTAGAAGATAAACACATTTGCAACCATATTGTCTAGTTAGGTTTCTCTATTTTAAAAAATATTAATCAGGAGGTCTTTGTGAACACTTCGTTATGTCCCTGCAGATTCATAAACATACACCACAGCCCCTGTAGCTCATATGGCAGAGCAGGTAGAGAAAGGTGCTTGCAACACCAACATCATGGCTTCAGTCCATGGAGCACACGTCATACTACGCAAATCACTCTGTGTAAGCGCATCTGGCAAATGCTATAAGTGTACAAGTTGAAGGTTTGTATGCTCAAATATTCTTCTCTGTAAATTTTCAAGGTCCCTTTAGAAGCAAACACACATTTTTATATCTTTGTGTACATATGTATGAGCAATATTTATCAACTCTGCAGTTTTTAACATATAAATATATGAGTGTGTGTGCATGCATGTGTGTGTGGATAAAGACCCTGCATGCTTAGTCATCCTTTCTTTTTAAAAACAGGAGCAATGAAGAGGACATTCTGACTGGGTTTCCCTTTGAGCCCTGTCCCAACCTCCCTATGGTCTCTCCCAAGGGACCTCACAGTAAGTATACAATTCCTTGCTAACCTTTTCTTCATCTCATAGGAACAGAACATCTGTTATCATCCTCACTACAGCATCCACATAATCTATAGCATTAGCAAATATCACAATGAGCAAATAAATACTTAGAATAGCTTCCTTAAAGTATACCAGTCACTTAAAAGCATCTGTGCTTCTGCATGCATGTGCATCATGTTCGTGTGTCATCTGTGTTTCTGCAGAGTACACATCATGCACATGTGCTGTCCTTATTGGCTCCTCCACATCTGCACAGCAAGGGAGTGACTGTAAATCCCTGTGGACAGAAAAACAGCAAGCACATTCAAACTGCCAATGTTGTCCTGAGAAAACAGACTCTAAGTGTGATGGTCAGTGAACTGAGAAATCCTGATGTCTAAGCCGTGTTTTTATTTGTTTTTTGCTGCTATATTCCTTCTTAATTCCTGTTCTTCATCTGAGAGAGAAACTTTAGGATATATCTAGACATTTGGACAGATTAGAATCCCTCAACACAATCCTAATCCACATGCTCTAATTGCCTCTTTGCTTCTCTCTCTCTACCCAGTCCCGTCTTTCTATCATTCTTTAAATGTGGATGTCTATCCCCCTCTGTTCCCTCTACCTCTGAACTCACTCATTTGCCATTCACTGTTCTGCTCCTCCTATTGGTCTTTAAGGTCTCAGACTGAGACACATCCAACCCCTTATTCTGCTCAGTCACATGCCATGAGTAAGGGTTTGGGGCTTTTCTGGAAGATTCTGAGGTTGTGATTACGTTTCTACAGAGAAATATTCTTGGGAATAATTATTTCCTCACTTCTCTTATCAAAAAGGTATGCACCAGGGTCTTTTCTTCTTATTTCCTGCATACTTTAATCATTTGACCAGCAGAATAAATAGAACTCAATGCTGAGAACATCCGTTTTCTCCAAAATATTTTTGGCATAAAATCTGCATCAACACTGACAAAAACACTTCAGGGAGAAACTCAGACCCTGCCTCACACACTGCATGCACAAGGAAGTGCATAAAAGAAGCTCCACAATGTTCATGGAGAGAGTCAAGTATAGCCGTGCCCAGAGAGGGCATATGGTTACACTGCCACTGCGTTAACACACGTCTCCCTCCCTCCTGTGCCCCTTCTGCCTGGTTGCCAGATCTGACAGCATTAACCTCTGGCCCATTGCCTTGGGTGCTGTGCAGTAGAACTGTGGCGTGCAGCAGCAGCATCTGCTGCATGGCTCTGTATGTCTCCTCTTCCTGTAGCTCTGACCCTGCAGTCCTGTACAACCCAGGACAGCATTGCCGGAGGGTCATGGCATGTCATCAGTGGTTTATTATACCATGGTCCCGTGAGATGATGAAACAGGACCCATTTGGATGAGCAACTGTGGGAAGAGAGAGCCAGGGAAAGGCCTGAGTGCTGTTGGAAGGAGGACTGCAGAGGATCCGCCTGCAAGCAAACTGGAAGTATGATCTTTACGTAGAGGAAAAATCAAATACAAAGTCTTTTTAAAGACCATTTCAGAAACAGTAGGGGAAACATGACTGTACAATACAGATACAGATGATAATCAATACAGATGATAATCATGATTATAATGAATAGGTTAAACTAACCCTCAGAAGAGAACAGTAGCGTGTCTGCTGCCATTACTTTTAGTAATCCAGAAAGGTCTGGCAATTTACTCAAAAGTAAACTAGAACAACGACAGGACTATCCAAACAAAAGAGGGTTTTTTTGTTTGATTTAAGAGAATGAAAACATAAATTTGAGGTCAAATATTGAAATATTGAAATTGGTTTGAATGTGAAAGCACTAGGAAGTTCATGTTGTTAAGCTAAATGAAACATGGAGTCCATTGTAGTTTTGCCAAAATCAAGTCTGTATGCGCTGGAAAGTATTTGGGAGATAAGAAAGTCCAAAAGGAAGAACACTGAACTCAAATAAACCTGTTCTTGTTACAAAAGCAGACCTCTCTCTGTCTGTGGCACTGGTCTCCTTTTGCCAGTATCCACTTGTTAAATCTAAAGTGGAAAACCATTTGCCTTCAGTAAAGGAATCAAGGGCATTTTCTACCCTTGGCAGCAAATAAGCATCTTTTACAGTAACCTCTTTCAACTTCCTGTAGATCACACAGCAGTTGAGGGGCCCTGTTCTTATTCCTAACAAGCACTACAGGAGCTTCCCAGCTTCTATAGAAAGGACTAATTACCCAATGACTTAATATATTTTGGATCTCTTGTTGCATATCCATTTGCAAGTGAATCTGATCGTTCCTTGGAACTTGCTTAATAGGCAGGGTTGAATCTCTAATCAATTTGTTTGCTCTGGAGTCTAATTTGTTCTCCCTTCAACCGGTTCACTTTGCAGTCCTTTACACTGCTTTCACAGTAACTGGGAATACATTCAGGAATACAGATGCTGATTACAGAGACAATTAAGTAGAGTATCAGCTGGACAAAAACTGACATTACACCAAATTGTTCAGGAAAAAACTGCTAGTTTTCGTATTTTTATTTAATGTGCACTAAATATTAAGGCTTGTACCAGGAAACTAGTTGCAAAAACCTTACATTGTTTGTACTGAGGGTGGGATGTAAATACATACATTCTTGGCAATTTGTTCAAAAAGCCCCACTTTTCTGGAGTAGGCGAATGTCTGTAACATTTAGACATCATAGCCAGCAATTCATATCTCATTCTGAATATATGTACAGTGAATGAAAAAGAAAAGACCTTTCAGTAAGTGGCATGTGTCCATCTCTCTTTCTCTCTCTTTTGTTACTGGAGTTTCCAGCTCAGCAAATGTCTTTGTAAAAGAGCAGCAGGCATGACGTGGCAAGTCCACATCCCCTCTCCATCTGCACTTATTCTCACACATCCCCTCTCCATCTGCACTTATTCTCACACATCCCCTCTCCATCTGCACTTATTCTCACACATCCCCTCTCCTCCCGCACTTATTCTCACACATCCCCTCTCCATCCGCACTTATTCTCACACATCCCCTCTCCATCCGCACTTATTCTCACACATCCCCTCTCCTCCCGCACTTATTCTCACACATCCCCTCTCCATCTGCACTTATTCTCACACATCCCCTCTCCTCCTGCACTTATTCTCACACATCCCCTCTCCTCCCGCACTTATTCTCACACATTCCCTCTCCATCTGCACTTATTCTCACACATCCCCTCTCCATCTGCACTTATTCTCACATCCCCTCTCCATCCGCACTTATTCTCACACATCCCCTCTCCATCCGCCCTTATTCTCACACATCCCCTCTCCATCCGCAATTATTCTCACACATCCCCTCTCCATCCACACTTATTCTCACACATCCCCTCTCCATCCACCATTATTCTCGCACATCCCCTTTCCAATCGTGCTTATTCTCACACAGGCAGGACATCTTACCAATGTTAGTCTTCCGGTTTCTGCTCCCTTCTGATGCTTTAAGGCTCTCTCCCTCTACTCTCGCTCCCTGCTAACATTGGATTAAAAGATTCAAAACATTTTCTTTTTGTGACAGAGAGTTGTCCTACATGCTGCAATGAAATATGCATATTACCATTGATTTGGGTATACAGATGTTGAATATGTCAAATCTTGGCTTCTCGTGGGGGTTTATGGACTGATTAGATTACTTACTACAATCCAAAAAAATGCAGTGGTCAGAAATCTGTTAGTCTTAGTAAGACTTTCAGAATGAATACAAAAGATAAAGCACTGGTTTTAATGCAAACAAAAACAATATCTGGGTAAAATCTTTAATGTTTAATCTTGATTGCAAGACATTTCTTTTTAGCTGCAAGCAACCAGTTCTCACGTGAAGCAGCCCCACAGCCCTGCGGCACCAGAGTAGAGAAGCTGCAAATTATTCAAATATTATGGTTTCATATTCACCTAACTAGTAGATATTGTAACAATTGGGTTACAGTGCATGATATATTTTTATGAATACAGAAACTGTGCCCATATACTTAGTAAAACTGCACAATGTGCACAGCTTAAAGGCAATAAGAAGAGTTTGAATTATTCCTAAAGAATATAAAGTGAATATCTTCAAATGGTTTTAATATAATGGAATAAAACTTCAAATGTCATATTTGATTAAACTAATTCTTACAGCTACCCACACAATTCATATTCATATAACTACATCAAAATAGTTAAAACCAAAAGCTATAGTTAACAATTAAACCTGTGTTTTGCAAGACATCTGACCTCACCATAGAGATTCTTCGAACCCTTTCAGATTCCTAGACAGTCTACCAACTTTGGAGTGATAATGTCTGAGCAGGCAGGGGTTTTGCAGCGATATGGCTGTATGGGTTTTGGAGTGGAAAAAGCTGGCATTGTTTCCCGACTCTTGAAACACAGCGGTGGGGATATCATCAGGGCCAGACTGCTAATTCCAGCCATTGAATTCTTCCACTGCAATTAGAGGTGCTCACTAGAGCGCTTACAGCACTGAATGCCCGTTGTTAGTGGTTACCTGTTGTTATGGTTACAGTTTCTCTCTGCTGCTGGCAACAAGACCTGAAACACTAGAGAGCTCAGCATCAGGCTTTTTCCCTGAGCTCCTCATCAAAAGCGCGCATGCGCGTACACACACACACACATGCACAGACATGAGCGCACACTTTCACTTGTAGTACAAGCATACACAGTGAAGAAAATACACATGTTCAAACAGGCTTACATAGTTACAAGCAACAGACCAATAAACGTACACACAAACAACCATGTACGTACATGCGCATGCACTCACACTGGCTTGCATCAGACATTACACAAAGTTGAGTTTACCACTCAACGCCAAACCTGACACCAACCTACACGGAAATAGTCCCACCAATTAAAGGCGAAGAACAAAGCCTGGGCTGTCTCACCAGGGCAGTTCATCAGGACAACTGCTATGCCTCTTAATTATATTTTCACATCTGTTTGGGCTAATTACGGCGCCGCGCGCTCAAAGAAAAGCACTTTTATTCTGTGTTTGCATTTGTGTGCCTAACTGTACCAACTGGTTCACCTCAGTCATGTAGCCGCGGGTGGTGCTAATAAAGAAAAACTGAAGTAAAGAGCATATGGTGTCATGTTCGTGTAACCAAAGGACCTATATGTGGTGCTTAGAACCTCATGATGGCCAGGGCCCACTTACTCACCTCTCCTATTCTAGATTCTAGTTGAAGCTGGGCTAGAGAGATAAGAAATTATTTATATATAAATCCCTCTCCCTATGCTTTCCCACCTAATCCAGCTAAGGAACTTTTAAATAGGTCTCTGCATTTTCCTACCTTTTGGCTAGGGAGCTGGGCTTTGTCCCAGTGCTATTGCAGAAGAGGTGACGTCCAAGCCAACTCTCCATCCTCCTCTCCGCTTCCTTTTCTCTTTCCTGTCTTCATGTTACAGGGAAAGGCAAGCCCGCCGTCACGCTCCTCATGCTTGACTTCTCAGCTGTGACCCTGCTCATCCAAAACCATGTCCCATGCAGGTCCGAAGTATGTAGCAACACAACAGTGGTAAGCTTGACCCATGCTGGTAGCCCTGTGAAATTCAGCGCGTGTTTAAACATACAGCTATCCCACAAGATCCACTGACGACACAGTGCATGAAGCATTGTGCACATTTGAATCACTATATAAACCTGTAGCTCCATTACATGTACTTGTTTCATAACCATAATCAAAATATGGCCTATAACTGCTATCAGTTAGTGATAAACAAACATTATAACAGAGAACCATTACAATGAATAGTTGGTAATGACTCTAAAGTTGAGGATTATATACAGTTGCCAATAAAGATTTTAATACCTTATTCACATCTTATACACGAAAAGGAAGTTAACCTACTTAAGGACATCCCTATGCATTTTCTGCCATGTTGTTTAATGAAGGATTATATGGCTTTTCTGTTTCTGCATTTATTGGAATGTGCAGTGATTCAGATGCATTAATAGAATGCGCCTACTAAGCTTCTGCCTTTGCTTTCTGAAGGCAAATTCTGGCCCACTGTGGCTGCAGTGCACCTGTCATCAAGCAATTACTCACCAAAAGACACATGTGACATTCACATCAGTTTATCCAGGCCAGGCATGGCGTGTGCACGAGTTTGCATACATTTGTGTGTGTGGGTGTGTGTGAGTGAGATTATGTAAGACACGAAGGAAAAGGTTGCTCCCAGTTGTAGATCTCAGGAATGCGTGGTGGATTTGCAGCAGATGGGCAAAGACGCATGCCCATTGTGTCCAGCAATCCAACAGCCCTGACAGATGCTACATCAGCAAACCTGCAATCAGAGAATAAGATGCACAGAGGGTGTTGTCACCCTTGCAGTAATAACTTGTGTACTACCCTGGTCGTACATTCTGTTACCATGCAATGAGTCATTTGTACTTTTGAAACACAAGGTCAATCTGTGCCAATTAAATGAATTTGTCAAAGAGGAATAAGTTTAGAAAGTCAGATAAAAGGCTTATCCCTTTTAGAGACCAACATTCAGGCAACTGTGAAAGAACATAACCTGTGCAGCTAACAGACAGCATTAGGCATCATTCACAATTTACAGATGCTGCTTCGGTGCCTAAACGTCTTCCTCACATGCACATTGACAACGACAGCATTTTATTAGTGGTTATCAAATTCACAACCATTTGTTCACTAGTCATCAATCAGCATCTGAAAATGGATATTTGCATCAAATTTGTCACCAATTCCCTAAAAGAAGCTTCATCGGTGAGGGAAGGTGGATTTTATGAGCATATGTGTAATCCTTACCCAGACAGAGCAAGTAGCAGGTTAGCAATTCCTGCTAAGCACTACCATGCTGCCCTTCATCCGTCCGGTCACGTGGCAGCCTGGCAGCAGAGAGTGTGACTACTCTAGACTAATCTAATGAGAAATGTCCAGCTCCCGGGCTGGCTTGTTTCACAAGGCTTACCCCAATACAATATTCAGCAGAGCGCTAATACTTAGCTGGGATTACCCGCATACTCTGTCGAAGCCAAACCCCCTCCACCCCGCATCATGTTTCTTCCTCTGCAACGCCTGTTCCTACACGCCAAAACGTCCAAGTCTCTCTCTCCAGCTCTCTCCAGCTCTCTGCTTAAGCATGCCTGCTGCCTCTTCTGCGTTGTTCTGTGCTCACTTTTCTTTGACCCCCCACCACTATTTACCTCCTCGTTCATTTTCTCACTCCTCTTTTCCACTCCCCTTCAGCGAACATCCCCCCTCCTGCTCTCTCTCACTGGGTTATCCCCCACTGGCTCATAGCTGCTAGGCAAGAGGTGTTCATATGAGGAGAGCACATGAGGTGGCATTGTTTACGAAGTTCTAGAAAACACGAGGGCTTCTCTATACAGTCTGGTCTGGAAAAAGCTGGTGAGGAGAAAGACTCTAGGTGGGCAGAGAATGACACTGTTTGTTAATGACACCTACATAAACTCTCAATGAAAATGATACTTTAAGCCTGCACAGACTTCTTTTTTCAGTTTGGTTTACAATTCCATGTTTGTGCAGCAAATTCTATATTTTTAGAAATGTACAGTGCTGCAGCTTAACTGTTACAGTTAAGAAATGCAACTTCATGAAACAGCCTAAAGAAAAGCATGCAACTCAACGGCCCTTTGACCAGAGTCATCTGGTAGGTTATTGTTTCATCGCTTTCTTGAGCAATAGGCGCAAGTTAGAGATGCTGTAACTATATCAAAAATGGATGAAGGTGATTCTAATTTCTTGCAAAAATTGTATTTTCTTGTCTTATGCAGTACTCAAGTCTACGTATAGCCTTGACTGTCTCACTTTGAAGGCAATAAGGCCAATGCCCATATCAGAAACGGGGGGGGTGGGGTGGAGAATGTATACATACACACATACAAAGCATTTGGCGATGCAACTTAACCCCAGGCTGTAACGGTGAGCACTAAGGAGACAGACGCATGTGCGGAGAAGCGCGAGATTTAATAAACGCAAATCCAGAATCAGAGTCGTTATGGCAATCCAGGGTCAAAGAGCCGATACGGAAAGCACGGGGATGCATGACAAACGAGACAAGGGCTAGGATACACGAGTAACTAAACGCACGGAAGCACACAGGTTAAGCAGGCTATAACAAACTAGGAGACCACAGTTACGGAGTACAAAGCACTAACCATTAGAATAACCATACATTCAATGAACAGCCTAAAAGATAGGGCTCAAGACAGGGTTTAAAAGCATGAACTAAACAAGGGACAGGTGTTGAAAATCAAAAGAGGGAAGGAGAAAACGAAACTAAGGAATGGAATTAAGGTACACACGACAGGGAAAACACGGAACACGGAAACTGGGAGGGACTGATCGTGACACAGGCATAACAATATCCATCCATCCATTAATGCATGTTGCCTAGTAAACATGCCCTGCATTCAAAAAAGTAAGAGAAAAAGGAACATTAAATGACAAATGGGAGATTATAGACATAAGAGATAACCCATCACCTATTACTAAGAGTATTAAAAAAAGGATATAGAACCAAATGTGTGACTATTCTATATAATACATAACGAATAACGTGTAGAACATGATGTCAGTCTAAAAAGATTAAACTTAAGTTGCAATAATGCAATATATTGGCTACACAAAGTAATCTGGAACATGAAACGACGTAAAAAAAAATTAAAAAGAAAAAGAAAAAGAAAAATCTGACAGGTGAGTCTTTGCGGGAGAGGAGGATCCGATCCCTCCCTCTCTGACTCGCTCTCAGAGTTCACGATGCACTACCACTGAAAGACAGAGGATTCCCTGTCTGCCGTGAATAAGCGGCGGCTTTGACGTCAGGAATAATCGTGACTTGCTCACCCGGGACTTCGCTCTCCTCTTGCGATATTATTCACTTTGTCGAGACCACAGAGTACGCGCTGGGTTACGCTTGCAGCGCACACATATGTAGTTACAACTGGAGAGTAGGAGGGACTCTTCGGATTGTGCCAGTTTCATCTGGAACTCATCAGTCTGAGGGCGAAGAAAAGAACGTGTGGATAACGAGGGATTTTGGGATCCAACTCTACAGGTCTTTTACAGGTGAATATTTAATGGCTTCGAAATGGAGATAGCCTTGGTGAGTTTTGAGAAAGGCGGCGCGAAAGGGAGCGGAGGCAATGCCGGAGAAGCCCGACAGAACGCGCTGGATCAGCCAGCCTTCGTCAAAACCGGGAAAAGTGAGGACTACGGCAAGGAGCTAAACAAGCTTGGAAGTTCACAGCCAAGTTCATGGAAAACTAACGATATGAACAATACTTTCAGTTGCAGCGAAAATGCTATGGACGCGCTCCTGCGCGCCGACCACAGTCCACATCTCTTCGATGAGGACATGTTATGCATGGACATGGATAATGAGAACAACGAGCGAGTGCTGATCAACATTGCCGGACTTAGGTATGAAACCCAGTTGGGCACACTGAACCAGTTTCCAGACACTTTACTTGGAGACCCCGATAAAAGAATTAAGTATTTTGACCCACTCAGGAACGAGTACTTTTTTGACCGCAACAGACCAAGTTTTGACGGAATCCTTTATTTTTATCAGTCGGGAGGTAAAATCCGAAGACCTGTTAATGTGTCGATCGATGTGTTCGCGGACGAAATTCGATTTTATCAGCTCGGAGAAGAGGCAATGGAGCGTTTCCGAGAGGACGAAGGTTTTATCAAAGAGGAAGAGAAGCCCTTACCACAAAACGAATTTCAGAAACAGGTATGGCTCATTTTTGAGTACCCAGAAAGCTCCAGTCCTGCCCGAGGCATTGCCATCGTCTCTGTTATTGTAATCACCATATCTATAATCACTTTCTGCCTGGAAACGTTGCCCGAATTCCGTGATGAAAGAGAACTGCCGGTGACAAGCAGAGCGGACAATAGTACTCAGGCTCGACCCTCTCTCACCTTCTCTGATCCTTTCTTCATTATTGAAACTACCTGTGTGATATGGTTCACTTTTGAACTGATAGTAAGATTCTTCGCCTGTCCTAGCAAGTCAGTGTTTACCAAAACCATTATGAATATCATTGACATCATGTCCATCATGCCTTACTTTATTACGGTCGGCACGGAGCTGGTGGAACAGCAGGGACAGGAGCCCAACAACGGCCAACAGCAGGCGATGTCACTGGCCATCCTGAGGGTTATCCGGCTCGTCAGGGTGTTCAGAATATTTAAACTGTCGCGACACTCTAAGGGCCTGCAGATTCTGGGTCAGACGCTGAAAGCCAGCATGCGAGAGCTAGGCCTCTTAATCTTCTTTCTCTTCATCGGCGTTATCCTCTTCTCCAGCGCCGTGTACTTCGCCGAGGCCGACGAGCCAGAATCCCATTTCTCCAGCATACCAGATGCCTTCTGGTGGGCTGTGGTCACCATGACAACTGTTGGTTACGGTGACATGAGACCGGTAACAGTAGGGGGCAAAATAGTCGGCTCGCTCTGCGCTATTGCAGGAGTGTTGACTATTGCGCTGCCAGTGCCCGTCATCGTGTCTAACTTTAACTACTTCTATCACAGAGAGACTGACCAGGATCAGGCCTCACTCAAGGATGAACCGGTCAGTGGGCCCGAGAGCCCTTGCAACGACATGAAACGCAGTCGGAGTGGGTCATCTCTGAAGTCCACGGGAGACGTGGAAAATAACGACGGGGTTAACACGCCTGTGGAAAAAGCTAACATCAAAGCAAACAGTAACATGGACATTAGAAGCTCTCTGTATGCCTTTTGCATAGACGCAAGAGAAACAGATTTATAATACTTATCGCGCATATGTGGCAGTAACCGCCACACTGGGTGAGATGCTAACCTGCGATTTTATTTTTGTCAATAGGCTAAATGTCTCAGAGACCACAAGTTAAGGAGCGCTGAGTGTTTGCATAATCGAATAATCAGCACTTTGTTGCAGTACTGGAAAGTTTCATACAAGGGTATTTTTAAGAAAGGACATTGGAGTCATTTACAGATGAACAAATGTGTCGGACACCAGTTTAGGCACAAATTTCATTAGGACACATTATTGTACATTATTTTGATTTATAATAACAGACTTAAAGGATCAAGTCAAAATCTGACTGTGGAGCTGAGGCACACGGTGGTGCATTTGACGTGAAACGCTTGTGCGTGTCACAGACGTGTAGGCCTTAACTGAGGTACCACCAATAATAATGTCGGTTCCTGTAAATAGATGTGTCCTAGAACACTGTCTTCAACAAAAAGCCAAAATGGGCCATTTATTTTCGTAAATGTACCGTCTTTGTCAGTCTTATGTTTACTGCTAATCCTGTTCCATCAAACGCATAAGAAATCATGTACACATTTCTGTAATCCTACCAAACTGTAATAGGGGGTTTCAAAGAACCTTTATGATGCTCTTTGATTACTTGGGTAATGTGAGAGTCGTAGTTTAACATCCCCAAAACTAAATACAGCTATGAGCGGTTAGTCTTTATTTATTATTTCAAAATATATCAAAAACATCAGAGACACTTCACATGATGACTGTAAGGAAAACGGAGATATATTGCTGCTGAAATATAAGGATAACACACCTTTGCTGACCTGGAAATTCAACTCAGGAGGTCTTGAAAGGGAGAAAGGCCAGTGACACAAATGACAGTGTACAGGGAAGAACTTTTCCTTCATAGGAATGCGAAATGCTGAACCTCTGAGAATATCCGAAATCTTCAAGATGACCTCCTCCTGTAGGACTGTTTGGCGTAGATTAAAGGTTAGTAGCTCTATTAACTTTCCATATTTTTGGAACTATAGAGATTGTTGTACACTATCCTAAGGTTATATTTTTCCCTGGTTCTTAAGGGCATGGATAAGGAGAGCCGACATTCGAGTAATGGTGCCACTTCTTAAAGGCCTAAAACAGTGTTACTTACTTTTAAACAAGAAGGTTTCGTGGTCCAAAACTGATGCATCTTGGACGTTCATGTGTCAGAACATATCAAACAGAACTGTCCATTTGCTTGCAAAGCTTTGCGGGCGCAGGTGACAGACGACGAGGAGCTGTCCTTTCAGTACCACACGCGCGCGAAAGCTCGCGCAAGAGAGTAGGCGGCAAGAAAAAGTCAAGACAGTCAGAATCGCGTCAGATGACCTAAGATGCGACGATATTCGTGAATATTTATTGAAGTAAACGTTGAAATATACTTTCCTATAGTATATTGTACTATAGTTATAGTAAGTTTTAGGGGGCACGACGTTATCACGCGTCTGTCTTAGTTTTCGTCGGGATACAAAGACACGGGACTTCAATCAATCAGTCAGTAATAAACATTAATAAACGCGACATAGCCTAGTTTTAATTTTTACACACAACGATTTTATAACACAAGGTCTAGACTAGAAACGATAGCATACTGGTAATATAACTGGTTGTAGATGTATTATTCATGTTACGTGATTGCATATAAATGACTGGTCTGAATTGAAAGAGATATCTCATGAACAAGGTCCAATTGCATAAAAACGTTCCATTACGACACATTCATATCTTTCAGATAATCATATCATCCTAGGTTATAAGATACGGCTATCAAATAACCTGATACATTTTCCCTTTTTAAATTTTTACATAAGACTAAGGCTGAAAACATGTTGTAGTGACAGAATACAAGTTGGACTTTGTATTTTTTTAACAGTTTGTTCGAATATTTATATGTTATATATGTATTCCTACCTGTGTGGGGTGGACAGTCGTGCATATGTGCTAATGTTTACCAGATCCTTTTTTCTCCACATTTTTCACTTTTGTGAATGGCAGTTTTTAACACATCCATGTCACTACAATAGTACTGTTTTCTGAGAGGTTGATTACCCAACAGAAATGTAAATACCAAGATAAGGTGCACATTATCACAGTGTTAGTTTAATTTACAAAACCCAGTATGACATAGCCAAGACAACAACCACCATATCATTGTAAATTTGCTTTTGGTTGCCCTTGCTGGGTCTTGAACCCATGTGCCTTCCTTAGACAGCGTTGCAGTGTGAAGTGGTGCTTTCACAGGGGTCTCTAGCTTCACGTTAAACACTGTCGCTTTCTGGTTTGACACAACTGAGAGTAACTAAACGGAAGCCTTTTGCAGAAGGTTGCCCCAGCTGGGTCTCAGGGTGAGGCCTTGAAATGTGGGAACACCCAGCTGAAATGGACCATGCTGCAGCTGACCCAGTTCTAAAGAAAGCTGATGCATTTTTCATGGCTTGGCCTCAAATATAAAATTCTAAGGATTCACCAAGTTTTGTACACAAGATACACAAGCCATACTGGTTGCCAAACATATTTGGCAGTTCATGAAAGGTCATTGCAAAAAGAGGGTTAATTGAAAAAATTACAGAATACAGAATCTCTACTGAAGAATATGTCATCAGGTCTGCACAGAGCGCTATGAGATTGGAGCCTTACACCCCAGAGCCATGGAGCAATTATAGAGAGCACGTGGAACCTGCAGAAGGTCAAAAGAAAGTGACAGTTGGGGGGAAGTGGTTGTCAGCAAATACACTGGGAATGGCAGGCTGGAACTGGAAGCCTCTGCTCCAGGACAGTCTATTTGGAGGGTGTTGTCTTTCACCAGCAGAGCTGGGAGGACTTGTCCAGCTGTTGAGCTATAGACAAGTGCTTTGAGCTCAGGGCAGCAGGTGTCTCTTACATGGCTTTGACTGGTCACCGCAGCACAGATGAGGTCAACCAATATGGTGTTAGAAATTCGGCAATGACGAGTCGGGAGACTGAGACTGAGACTGAGAAACCTCAGTTCAGAGCATGTTATCACCTCCTGACCTTAAGGCTGCTTTCAGAGGCACAGAGACATTCAAAAGAATCATAGAAACCTTATGTGTAAATCTATCAAATGTAATATAAAACAGAATTAGAAACAAACACATACAAGCATATAAGCTATATAAGAGGGACACATGAATTTCTTCAAAGCTGAAGTTCAGTTGGATGAGCTTGATGTGTGTTTTCTGTGTAGAAATGCTGCAGGCAATTTTTTTTAAATGTTCATTATGTCACCCTGAAGGAGGTTCATTAAAGCATGAGATCAGGTTCTTGTATTTTTGAAGTAGTTTAGTAATTCTTTTAGTATGATTTTAGTGCAATCTGGAGTATGTAAGAAATACACTGTCCAGCAATCTATGCCAGTGAATGACATCAAAGGAAGCAGAAAGTTTGCTTTTATGAGCTCACTGGGTTTCCAAACTCCATCCACAGTTAGGCTGCTAATGGAGGTCAACGTGACTGGCAGGTGTAACATCCATTCTGAAAGCCGCAGTGATTAGAACTGTGACATCCTGGTGCTGTGCAAGGTCTTACACCATAGCAAGCTAACAGCAAAAGGCCATGGCATGGGTGCCCCGGAATGGCTGGCACATCCGCTAGTATATTACACAGGGTAAGAGGAAGTAGCCAGTGATCGGTTAAAATAACTTGTTGTCAGCTGCTTTCTATGATGTTCCCTGGTGGTAGTATTAGAGAGAGGTTTGAGATAAAGTGTGCACAGCAATAGACTGTGCTTAGTATAGCCAAATTAGTTAGATTCTAGAACCTTCTAAGTATTTTCCAGTAACCTAAGACTGTACACTGTGTACATATACACTGCCCATATTGTGTACATATATCTACATAACAAAAGGTTCCCAACTCTATGTGTACATGGTAATACTGTATACTCATTGGCTGGCGGGAAAATCAGTGATCGTATGAGTGGAAACTCGTATCTTTGAATAAAATCACACTTCCTTAATTGAAGCATGTGGACCAAGCTGTAGAGACGCACACCTGACCCGAAACTGCCTCATGACTCAGATTGTTAAAAAAAAAACAAATCTATTAGTAATACAACTGTGTGTGGAATAATTCGAGCCCAGCAAAAGATCTATCTGTGTTTGATAGTAATTTGTTTTGCAATGCCATAGATTTATAGTAAACCAGATTGTGCACAACCTACTTTTTCCAGTTTTGGCAAAGCAGCAAGCAGCATATTTAACAGTGAAAAAGCACAGGTATAAGCAAACACCTCTTTGTGCTCTGAAATAATGCAACATATACTGATTGAAAGTTTTTCTTCTTTTGCCACAAACATAAGTAGGTTCTGTAGCTTTATCTGTACAAATACCGCCAGCTTCAGTAGGATCTTTTATGACGGCTCCATTCCCGTCATCAGCACGGAGCATTTAAATTGAGTATCCCAGCTCCGACAAGTCTCCCTCTTGGATGCCTCGCTGTGTCTCAGTCTCTCATTAGTGAAGCTACGGACACGTAAAGTGGCCTGTACTGCAGTCATTACATCAGGTGAACATTCTGCTGGTAATCGCAATCTAGGATGTGGGAAGAACAAAACACGGGGTACACAGCAGGCCTGAGGGGCCCCGTCGGGAGGCCCCATGGAGAGCCAAGGGAGACCCTTTACAGAGCATGCCTTTGTGTGGCAGAATGATGATCATCAAATGAATGAAGCTGTTTTAGCCTTTTGGCTCCGTGTTGTCCAGTCTGTACCTCTGTGAAATTGCTTTAAAAGACTTCACTTGTCACTGACACCATAGAGTCTGTGGTATTGGAATCAAGAGAAGTGTTCATTAAAGTATAGAGGACACAAACACTATATGCTAAATAAAGGGAAATGGTGAAAATATATCCAGTCAAAATTTGTTTGGGGTTTGAGTTGGCTAGATGTCCCCTTCTTATCTGTTATGTCAAATCCTAATACATATAGCAGTTTTGTAAACTATGTTTATATAGTGCTTTCTAGAAAGATATAGAAATTACATATAATGCAAAATACATATAATACATATAATACACAAAAAAAAGATAAAACCTAAAAAAAAGATTTAAAAATCTAAAAGAAATAATGTGCAGCAGTGATGTATCATTAGATAATGCTAATTAAATGTTAATTAGTACAGATTAATTGGTCTTCCTCTTTTTAAATGTGCTTAAATGTCATTAGATCACTAGGAAGAAAATTCTGAAACTTGGGGCTATAGTAAGAACATGGACTCTTTTTACTCGTGTAGCAGGAATGACCAGCATATTACTGTTGGTACATCTAAGAGTCCTTGTGGGAACATACCTAAGAATCAATCCACTATAATACAAAAGGACAACAACTCAGCACTTCTGATTAATTGATTATAGTTTTTACCTGATAAAGCATATTGTTAAACCATTAAAATACATGTATTTCTAATATGCTGATTACTGTGATCATAAGTGATTATAGCTCTAAGTTACAGGGAGTGAATATCAAAAACATCAGGACATAGACTCTTATATCTGATTTAAGGGATTTTCTTAGCCTGAAAGAGGTATCTAAAAACCCATGAAACATTACTCATGCCCACACAACAGAAGCAATATTAATTGCCTTTATACAACAATATACACAGCAGCACTTAACACAAAGTGTTGAGAGCTGTCAAGAGGTTAATTGTAATTAAACAAAGCTGACAGCCTGTCACAATGTAAGTAAAAAGTAATGACACATAAATTAGTTAAGCAGGGATCACTTACACATTAAACTGTACATGAGACACACCATCCTCAGATTTCACAGAAACCTAATGATCATTTATGTGCACATCACCTAAAAATTGCCCTGGCAACCTGCAGTGCAATCATCATCTCTGAGTAACACTAATTATGTGCTCTGATTTCACTACCGATTCCCACAGCGTCTGCACCAGATGATCCTGAACATGGCCGCCTCATCTGAATTCTGCTGCCAATTGCATTATGCAATGACTCCCATTACTCTCACCAGGAAAACTAGTCACCACGCTCTGAGACAGCCATTAATTAAGGGGACAGTTTTACAGCTCTGTAGTAGACGTCTTAGTATCAGCCTCTCCAAGTTCAGTTTTGTATGTGTGTGTAGGGGGAGGGGGGCCTTGGTTGTTTTTTGTTATTGATTTGTTTTGGTTGTTTTTGTTTGTTTTATATTACTTCATGTTTAGTGTCTTAAACGGTGGAGGTTTGTTAGATGGGAACAAAACTGCCTTTTAATCACATTAAAAACAACAACAAAAATCAAAAGTCGGTTTATATGCAAACTAAAACGTAGTGCATACATTCTAAAAGTCAGTATGCTTTACTATGTGTATTCAGATTGCCATAATTCATATGCAATGTACTGTACTTTGTGCTGTAGAAAACAGGATGCAGCTCGATCCAGGGCCATGATCCAGTCTAACTTAATGTCTCGCCCCTTAGCATTACCTCACAGGATGGGTCTAGTGTCCTCAGTGCAACAGGAGGGAAAGACTGGGGGTCACATCCCTCAGACAAAAATTCAAAGAAATTTGCAAAATGCACACGAGATCCCCCCGTCCCCTCCTTATGCTCTCCCAAACAAGGCCACCAAATTTGTTCCAATGTCCGCAATGTCTGCCCAGTATAATTATGCTGATATAATGATATAAATACCAACAATGTGAGACTAAATAAGAAGAATCTTTCTGGACTGCAGGATTGTATGTCTATGCTTCATATATATGATTTTCTTCCTCGTAGCATTAGCACTGCCCTTCAAGAGGCATATGAAGTTGACTCCCGCTTTTTGTTACGTAAAAGCAGTCAAAATAATATGCAGCTATGAATAACTTGGAATTTGATAACCTGTAATTAAGCTTAATACTCATATCTGTGAACATTTCTAAATCTTTAGAGTTACTATTGACATTTTCTGAATCTATAGACAGGTTCTGAATCTTTAGACAGGTTCTGAATCTTTAGAGAGCTACTATTTGCAAGAACCCCTGTAGCAGTTTGTTCCTCCTCCTCTCTGCACCTCACAGGCTCCCACAGTGATGCTCTCCTGCATTTTATCTTGGCGGTTCTGTTAAGAAACACTGTCAATGCACCATTATCAGATTCCTCTTCAGTGCCTAGAGCTTCTCTCACATTCCATTCTCCTCGTCGTTTACACATGAGCGGGAACATTGCAGAATGTGACATTGCACTGTAGGCGACATTGGCTTATATCTGGAGGTGTGCTTTCTCACAGCGCCGTATGCTCTGTACCCCAGCCGCTTTGTACCCAAGTGGCACTGAACCTTTCCTGCTACCAAAGACTAAATTCTTCTCTGTTGCTTACCTGTGTAAATACGGAACTGGAAAAGTTGGCTGCCATAAAAGTTTTACCAGCAGTCTGTGGGAGTGGCAGGCATGAGCTGAAGAGTTTTGCAGAGAGTAGATGCTGCATGGTATCTAGGAAAGAGTTCTACAGTCCTATGTGGCCTTTATAAAATAGACAAAACATGTTTGTAAGCCTAAAGCCTAATGAGCCAAGGTTTTTAAAGATTTGCCCTTAAAGTTTAGAGGTTCTGACATGTGACTTTGGAGGGAATTACTGCAATGTGAAAAGGATATGAAAAAGGCAGGAGGTGAAGGAAAATTACTGGGACAAAAATTATGTAATTAGATGCTTTTAAGAACAGTTATGCACAGTCCCAATCAAGAGTGTTACTGAAGTGGAACACATATACACTTACACACATACACTCAATCCTTCATAGAGCATATGCCTCTGGTTGGCTTATATAACTTCCAATCTGATAGTAATAGAGATGAACATAGTAAATCTAGCCCAAACACTTCATGTTAATCCCTTGGGGTTGTGGCTGAGAATGGAGCTGCAGCAGTTGCTCATTAATATTCTGCATACCTGCCTATTTATTCCTGTTTTCCTGTTCACAGAATAGCTTCCAAGTCATTGACAGTGTTATGTCTTGAGGTCACACCCATTGTAGAAGAGAAAGGATGTACAAGAACATTGCACATTTATACACTGGAGCATTTGTAGTTTGCACACTGCTGAAAGATGATTCTGGTTGCCACGCACAGTTGTCAAATATTTTTGCTTCTACTGCAAACACAAAAATGAGTGGACCTTGAAAAATGTCACATTTATTATGCTTTCGACGTGATAACGAACACAGCGCTCTGACTAAAATGCTTGCAAGATGGTGTTTAGTTTAGTTTAGATGGTGTTTGCTGTGTGCAGTGAAGGCTGTGTAATTATGGCTGAACTCAATGTGCAACACTAATCTGGGCATGTCTTCCACTCTCCACATCTTGATTATTTTAATCAGTTGGTCTGTCTCTGCAGCATGCAGATAGTTTGCAAAGGGTGAAATTATTCAACAGATATTTTCACAACAGCTATGCACAAGACATGTAAAAACACATTCAGGGCTGCTAAATCTCCCTGCCCCTGTACCCTGTTGTGGAGCCATTTTATTTTGTAGTGTATGAGCTAAAATGGTGCTTTGAGTGTTAATCTCAGCAAGGGAGGGCTTCATAGGGCTTGACTGTGACTGTTATGCTCGCTTTATATGAACAAGCTCAAGGCAATGAGGACACGACACGAGGCCTTCTTACATAAGACGCCTTCATCTCTGCCCACAGCTGCCTCTCTTCTTGCCACTCACAGAAAGCACTGGGGCATTCAGTCAATACAGAAAAGAGGATGGTTAAAAAAGAAGAGACATCTCATTGGTCCTGGTCAGGTTTAAAGGTTGGCAATAATTAGAATGGTCTTGTAAGAGCCAATTTAAACTATTTAAATCATTTTTGCTGTTTAGTTCTTGTTTTCACATATAAGAACTGTTTTTTGGCAGAAATTCACGTTCTAAACAGGCAAATGATGATCTCATATGCTAGGCTATTAAAAGAGACAATGAGCTTTCCATGAAAACAAGGTATAGAATAAATAATACATTTTGGTATTATCAGTACTAATACTGAATCAAAAGATTTAACAACACATTACCAATATTGTATTGTACAGTATTACTGGATTAAATTAGAATTAATACCAAAAGTTCTATTGCACCACCGATGGCTGTTGAGTGTAGCAGCCTAACCGTCTTACTACATATCATTAAAAGGCTATTTCTAGGTCTTTTCTGTGATAAAAAGGCACTGAACCAGTAAAAGTAATATGACTGCTGTCATACCATGAAACTCATCCACAACATCCATTCACAGTCTGAGTAGCTTGGCCACATCTCTAGGTGTGAAACACAGCACAAAGCAGATGGAATCTTCGCTACATGTCCTATGGTCTTCTGAGGCTTCAGCGTTCCTGCTCTTTATCAGTCTGTGCATGGGGGCGTTGGGGCTGAGCTTGGAAGAAAGAAGTGCTGTTTCAGAATGACCAGGCACCAAGTAAGCCATGAGAAGTGACTATATGGACGAGTGTTGCAAACAAAACGAGACAGACCATTTGGTAGTCACTGACGTCAATGTCAGGACGCCTGCAGAAGGCAAGAACGTTCCCGTCACATGCTGCCTCGAGTTGGTGTGTGTTGAGTGCAGTGATGACAGCCTGTTTGGTCTTTGGCCCATGTTTCCATGCTGTCACTACAATGCTTCCATTCAGTTGCAATAGACTGCCTTTTCTGCAGATGAAGATTTTGGAAATAATGGCAAATCTGCTTTTATTTGCTATGAAGGTTTTCTTGACAGGAGGAATGACAGTTATCCATGAATGACACTGTCTTGACAGCTCGGTGCAAAAACACACCCACATAGACACACATACACGCACGCATAAATGCGCAGAAAAACAACTACAAAAACCCCTCCAGATCTTCTCACTCCTGCTGTGCTGAACACACAGAAGGGTTCGCACTTACACTCTCCCTCTGTTCTGTGCAATCTTTCTGTTTTGCACTCTCACTAGTATTCCTACAGTGCTTTCTTGAACACACACCTCAATCTAAACTATCCTCCCTCCTGCCCTCTGCTCTCCCCATACATGCACTCAAATGCACACACACACACACACAAACACACACACACACACACACACACACACACACACAGTCACCACATTCTCCAAGCACGTACGCATGCGTGTACACACACAGACGCTCTTCTGCGTCCACAGCGCAGTGGTGTTGTTTATCCCTACAGCATGCAACTGTGGAACATGAGAGAAGGGAAGCAGGAAAGTGAGAAAGTGAGAAAGCGGGAGAAGGAGGGACGAGAGAAGGAGAGGAGGAAAAGGGCGACAGGAAAAGATGAGACAATGAGACAAAGCAGGGAAAAGGGGAAGCATGAAAGAAAAGGGAAGAGGGAGGCAGAGAGAGGGAGCAAAGAAACTGGGCGCTGCTGGAGGTGTGGCCTTGCTCAGGCCTTGAGTCCCCCCCCCCACTTAGAATTCTTTAGCGGTAGTAACAATAAAGCGCAGAGCTCTTGAAAAACTAGTCCAGACAAGGGCTGGCTATAAGATTATGCATAGCCACAGATGGGATTAGATTGGTGTACCAAATAAAGTGAGTGTGGGTGCATGTTAGTGTTTCTAAAAAGGTGGGTTATACATTTATATTTATTGCGATTATTCTCCAACTTCAGATGAAAGTCAGGTGAAAAGTGGAGAATGAATGACTCCCAAAGGAACAGGGGAAAAAACAATAAAATATGACCTCATTTATTAGGGTCAGCTAAATACACAAGAGATTATGTTGGCTTTTGGCACAAGGTATTTAGGTTACATATATAAGAAATAAAAAGCTGCCTTTGTCAGCTGTAGCATATGACAATGGGTGTCAGCACAGAAAAGTTAAGGAGATGACAGCTAATTCCAAATGAGCTCACAAATAACCTGATAACTGCTAACACAGGTGCGCACACTACATTTGACCTGTTTTGTATTTCAATAAGAACACCACAATGGTCTGTATTCTGAATGGTTAACTTCTTGGGGTTGGTCATTTTTAACTGAAAATTGTAACGTATGAAGAGTAATTTATTCTTGTTATCTCAGTAGCTTTTGCATGTGAAATTTTGAATGGTGATGTCAGTTAATATGGAGTTGAATATAGCAAGGTCAAAACTGGCTTCGTGAGTGGCGGTATCTTCAGTATCTACAACACATTATCATAAACAATATGAATTCATATATTTTAACTTTTAACATTTAGAAACAATGTCTTGCATTTTCTCAGGAATGAGGGTTCAATAGAATCCCACCTACATCTACCAGATTTTCTAAAGTCTTTTTCTACCAAGAAATCAAATGCAGAACATTTGAATTCTCATTTTAACAAGCTACAGTCAATCTAAAACCAGTTCAGAAACTTTCTACAGGTTTGTTAATGTCAAATATTATTGATGGTTTCCTTTGTATTTTTATTACCAGTCAGCAAGTTCAACAACAATAGCCCTCCTCAAAGGTTCACCCCTGTAGCTGACACATGGAAATATTTAACCTTCTCAGGTTTCAGGACATATCTAGAATCCTGGCAAGTAAGGGTAACTGGCTAAGAAACATGGTCTTTGGCAGCCACTATGGGGGATTTAGGAACACTGTCTGTGTGCCTCTCTAAGAATATGTACCTATATGGTTCACACGTTCCATTGTTCATTTTAATCTCCTGTTGACAGATATGTGCAAGATTTAGTCTTGCCGTTGCCAAACTTCTGTGCTTGAGGTAAAGAAAACTGACAAGGGGGAGATCACTGCAAATATTCCTTTAAATACACTTAATTAAACATACAACCAAAAAAAAAACAAAAAAAAAACGTTATATATTTTATTATGCCATGAATATCATATGGTACTACAGTATAAGCCAGCAAATAACTCGTGTTATTATGTATTCAGTGGCGTGGCCTGGATGTTCTTTCACGTAACATGTAGTTTTTTTAAAAAAAAATCTCACCTTGCTTATATGTTCTGTTCATGTGTTCTTAGACTCTCAGGTAGCTACCACTGTCTCTTCCACATGCATTCATTTCCAGGAATCCCGACGTAGCTAAGCAAAACAGAGATAAGGATTCGAGTATGAGGCGAACTCCTGACTCGGTTTGAGACTCATCGCGGAGGAAAGTAAATCAATCTTTTAATAAAACGTTTGTTTTCTAGACGTTTTGCTGTCCAGTGTCGATATGGTCATGTGCTATGTATTGCAGTGCTGTTCTCTTTCATCGCATGACCGAAACCAACGAGCCTTTAGAAAAACCTTAGAGAAAAAAGTTTGATGAGCAGGCAGAAAATGCGATGTATAAGTGTAGCTAAGAGACTAAACAGCTTCAACCCGTAGGCTACGGCTACGGCTATGCTATTATTTAGCCGACCGCTACGGCTATGCTATTATTTAGCCGACCACAGACCATATTATTTTAAATCTTGATAGAACTTCATTTGGCTTAACTGGTACGACAGTTGGGTGGCTATCTAGTGAAATTGCTATACAAACAGACTAAAAACCGTCTGCTTCTTTTAAACGCTGTGTTTCGGTTCTCTCCTTCAGACGGGATTTGTATGATACCGCTATGGATTTATTTTCTCATTAAAGGCTACTTACTGCAGCGGCACGCCAATTCTCTAATACATAGCACAAAAACGCATTAGTTATACTAACCAAAAAAAGAACCTTTATAGCCCAAACAGAATTAAAATCTGTTAGATGGCAAAATGGGAATGGAACAATTAAAATGACAGACGCATGCAAAGAGAATAACACTAAAATGCTAACAAACTAAGGGAGATAGCCCAAGCTCATGCAACGCACGCACACACACACACAAAACAAATAATAAAAATAAAATAAAAATAAAAATGAACCGCTCTTTTAAACAACATTAACATTCTTCTACTTTTGCATTTCACAGGCTGCGAGGAGGCGCAGGTGTCATGAGAGTTTTCTTTCTGGGCAGTGGGCGCCCGCCACAATACATTGTCTGATTCGAATGTGTACCCAACTCACAGTCTCATGAAGCGACCGATATTGAGAATGGAGATTTGTTTCAAACTATGCATCTGTCATTTCTACTGTGTTCTCTTTCTTGGCCTTTTTTTTTTTTTTTGGACTTGGGCCCCCTAAAGTTGCCTTGGACACCCAATGGCCATCCCATGTATACATTCCTAGAATCACCAATGTATGTATTAAGGCTACTCAAAGGTCAAGGGTAGACATCACCTCTAAAAGGCAAATTAGACAACTGACATTCCTGGGTTGAAAGTATGAGTCGTCCTCTTTTGCTTATGTGTTCCTTGTGTGTGTATCTCTTCCTCTACGGAATACTGATCCGTGGTCTACCTGCGGTCCTGTACAAAAACCCCATGTCCATGCCACACAGTCCAAGAACACACAAGCATACTACTCCCCAGGACCCATCACCCCTCAAACTGGTTACCCTAGTCACCTGAAACCTTGTTGCCCACAAGAACGCTTGGAATGTGGATTATGCGTACATGCCCTGAGCCAGTCTTTGAAGGGTTGTAAAGCCACAGAGGGGTGAGAAAGGGCAGCAGGCACTGGCCACCTTCACAGCTTTTACTACTGCCATGTCTGCCCAATACTATTTACAACCCAGAGCTGAGCTGCCATTAGGATCATATACCAGAACAGGTGGAAGTTTAGCATCTGAGCATAAAATAGGATTTGCCTTTTGGACAAAGCTGTTGAGATCTGCGTGGTGAGCTGAGATTGAGAAAGTGGTGGATATGTTTTTCCCAGGAGAAAACCAGTTATCTTTAAATGCCATATACATCACACAACTTTGCTGTTTAATTAAACGTGAATAAATGTTGCTGACTAATATATCACAAATTGAATGTCAGGCTGTTGTTTATGTCTGCCTCCATGTTGGTGGGTTTGGGAGGAGTGTAAAAAAAAAAAATAATAACATGTCCAACATTCCTCCAACTGTCTAACGAAGATAAATGATATTATATGAAAAACGTTTTAATTCATACTGATCATAACTAAACCTTCTGTACTCCTGCATACCTTCAACACAAACACAACGTTTAATATATACTTAGCCAAAATTGCAGTGAAGTAGACGGAGAAACAGGAAGTTTCGGAGGTCCTGTTTCCTTGTGTATTTCATGACAATGTTTTACTACAGTACTCTGCAGTTACTTGCCTGGAATCTTCTTGATATATGTTTGTGTGTTTACCAGTGGCAAGGGTCCTGGTAAGACAGTTAGACCTTTTACCTAGCCTGCCATCACTTCTGGTCCTACTTCTGCCCTCAGTCAATAGTGCTTATGTTAACAAAGCTTTTCTTCCTGTGATGAGAAATCATGGCTTCTAGGGTTCTAAAGTAATTTGTCGCAATAGCATTAAAGTTAAAATACACTGCTCAAAAAAATAACACTTAAATCATCACACCAAGTCAGTTAAACTGCAAGAGAATCTGCAAAAAGGGAATAGTTTTGCAGGTAGTGGCTACAGACAGTTAGTCTCCCCTTATCCTTCCTGACTGATTCTTCTCTACATTCAGGTTGCACAGGTTATCCATCTCCTCCAGGATGGCTCATGCATATTTGTCGTCACAAGAAGGTTTGTTGTATCTCCCAACACAGTCTCAGGAGCATGGAGGAGATACCAGGATACAGGCCCTTACACTAGGAAAGCTAGTCAGGGCTGTAGAAGGGCATCAATCCAGTATTAGAAGCAGTATCTGCTCCTTCATACAAGTAGGAACAGGACCACTGAGGGAGCCCTACAAAATTACCTCCAGCAGGCTAATGGCGTCCATGTTTCTGACCAAACTGTCAGAAACAGACTCCATGAGGGTGGGACATGTACTCACAGCCCAGCGACTCTGCAGCTCGATTAGCATTCAGCAGAGAACACCAGAATTGGCAGGTCTACCGTTGGCACCTTGTTCTCTTCACAGATGAGAGCAGGATCACACTGAGCATGTGATGGTGATGTCATGGTGAATGCTGTGCTGGCTGCAACATCATCCAGCATGACCAGTTTGGTAGTGTGCTAGTGATGGTCTGGGGAGGCGTGTCCTTGGGGGTTGCACAAATCTGCACATGATAGCCAACCGTACGCTGACTGCTGTTAGGTACCGTTATGAAATCCTCAGAGCCATTGTGAGACATTACATTAGTGCAGTGGGCCCTGCATTGCTTCTGGTGCAGGACAATGCCCTGCCTCATGTGGCCGGTGTGTGGGCAGTTCCTAGATGATGACGTCATTAATGCCGTTAACTGGCCCTCAAGTTCTCCAGACCTGAATCCAACTGAGCACATCTGGGATATTATGTATCATTGCACCCCACATCGACAAGTAGCACCACATACTGACCAGGAGCTCACTGATGCCCTGATACGGGTCTGGAAGTAGATCACCCAGGACACTATCATCAGGAGCATACACAGACATTGTTGGGAATACATACAGGTATGTGAGGGACAAATACACTACTGAGTCACATTAAGAGTTGACATGATGACATTCATGCAAAATGGATCAGCCTGTGATTTCAGTTTTTTACTTAGACATTTGTTGTGATTCTGAATCCAGCCCGAATTGACCATTGTTACATCATTTTGTTATCAACAAAGTACACAACTTATATGTAAATTTTCAACATGAATCTTTTGTTCATCAGGATCCGATATGTGATTTAAGTGTTCCCTTAATTTTTTATAACAGTGTAATTCAGTGTTTCACTATGGAAATGTTTGGCAGTTATAGATGTTTCTCTTTAAGCAGTAGTGTCTATAGGAAAACTCTTATGACCCGCATAGATGCAGCTGAATTTGGTAAAATGGATCTTGTAGAAAATGGGTTTAAATTATTTTGCATTACTTATGTGCTTCATTTACATTGTCGCACCCAAACAAATCAATTAAACTCAGTCTTGTTTACTCAGGGTGCATGCACTGCACCAGTGGTGTAACTGAGTGTAACTGCCACCTTCAAATAAAGTCCAGGTGGAAGGTCAGGAGCTTCAGGGGATGGAATTTTGATGTCAAGCCCATCAAGAACCGTCAATGTCCACCAATAACCACCAAAACAATAGTCTTTGTTTCCTGAAATATATTAATGTTTTTCTTCACAATAAAGAGAGAGAGAAGCATTGAGGAACATTGCCTGGGGTCCAGTCTGAGGGTCAGCCGTGGCATCCACACACATCTGTTCTAAGAGACAGTAATGCACATAGCTCATTCTATGATGGCTTAAGGACTTTAACCAAATGTCGAATTGCAGGTGATCTTTTTCTGAGTCTGTAGCAATCAGTGTCAAACACCAAGACAGAAAGATGACAAAAAAAGCTTCAGAAGCAGTTTTTGTTAGACACCAGGTAATCAGAATTGTACATAATAGATGCTCAATACAAAAAGCTGTCAGAGCTGGTGTGCAGCATAGCTAAAGTTTTATCAGCTATCCGCTCCACACTGTGTTGTGCCCCTCTGAAGAGTGATCAGCAACATTGTTTAAACAGCTTAAACATCTTACATTGCACACTGATTAACGCAACACCCTATTTCACTGGGAGGACTGTGCTGAGTGTCACTCACATATACTCCTCAAGTCTCTCTTCACATTGGTCAGGCATCCAGACTCATACCCAAAGCAAACCAAACACCAAACACTTTTAACCAAGGCAAACCCACGCTCACACACACACACACACACTCACACAGGAACATGCAATATTGTCTCTAATATTGATTACAACAACCATCTAAAATATATCATGCTTAATTACCCACACCTTCCCACTTTGAGGAGCTATTTTTAGCTCTGATAGAGTCGAGCTTGTTGGCAGCATTTACCTACAGTACAAGTATATCAGACGATCCTTTCAGATGGATGGTGCTCTCATCACTACATGACCCATGCTCTGCACCTATTACATGCATGACATCACTGATTTAATTACCCAATACACAGCTACTCTGCAAACTAGAGTACATTGCAAATAAACCCATTGTATGTCAGGATGATGTATCTTTTATGTCTAACAGCTGAAGAAAAAAGCTGATATGTTCTCTAGTCCACGCTTGGGGATGAGACATCAAAATGGACAGCTTTAAGTCTGTCTTATACGGTTCAGTCTGTCTTACACAGTTTGCTTTTGGAAGGTATTTTTCTGTACATACAGTAGCAATGGAAGTATACATATAGATTTACTGCTATGAAATAGAAGTGCTTTGTGGTCCAAAATGTGCCATTTTTGAAATATAATATTCTCCAAGGGGTCAGTTTGCTTTTTAAATTTTTTGTTTCATAACAAATTCTTGTTGACTACTTCCAATGCATGATCTAATACTGTTGTACCTGCATTCTAAGATGGTAGTTGCATTACTAAGTAGTTTTCACAATGTCCCATATGAATTAGGTTCAAATTGCATTCTTGAACCAAAAATACAAAGAGTGACATTGGTCAAGGTGATTGGTTAAGGTATCTAACATCTGTCAATCACTGCCAATTAAGTCTTTCAAACCGCTTCCCATATTCTTAAGGCTTTGATATCATTGGTACCCAGAGGCTCGCTGGTGCCTGGACCAATAAAATAATCCCTTGTCATGTGCCCTAGATTGATTTCTGCAGCCAGAGAGTAAAGCTAGTCCCTGCTTGGCTGTTCTCACCCCGACGGAGATATTAAGATGGATTACTGTGGCTGGCACCTCCCAGCTCCCATTCGCTCATCATTTCACTCTACCTGACAAGCATCTAGTGCTGAGCCTTTGCTCTGATTTATTTCTTCTTTCTTGCCTTTAAATGACTTCTCCCTGTTTCTCTAGCTATCTGCACCAGCCCCTACAACTGTCCTCCATAGCAACTTTATGACATTATATAATATGTAGTAAATCAACCAAATTTGCCTTGGCACTAATAGAGTGAACAGAACATGGAAGATTAGAAACACGGACATAATTTTGGAATGGAATGGTGTGCATACTGAAGTAGGTTTTTGGGAGGAACCTGTACTCAAGTCACCCTAGAAACTCTGACTTCACCTTTTACTCCAGCAGTCTACCACACTAATCATGTATACATAGTTAAAAATATAAACACACTGTGGCAATTATTGAGACACCATCACTGCCCAAGGTACAGTGACGGATAAAATGCCATTTTAAAGCTTTTTTCTACTTTGGTGCACACCTGCAGAACAGTGACTCTCAGGCCTAACACTGGGGACCTCATAAGTCCCACATTTACATATTTTCCCTGCTTTGACACATGGCTCCTCTTGCAGGTAATCATAACCTCCCCCAACCCCCAAACTCAGGTGGAAACAGATTAAACATACTGCAGTGCGATTTAGAGCCACTGAAGCAAGTTCTTTAAATAGGAAAGCTATTAGAGCACAGATGGCACTGACATTTATTGTGAAAACGGCTAATTAATATTGTAATATTTGTTAGGTGTGAATAATGAATTAATAAGAATCCCACGGATGAGAAAAAAAAAATGTGTAAATGCATAAAATAAAATATCTTAGATTGTTGCCTCATTAGTAATTTAGAAGAGACAGCATCAGGACATCCTCATTTTTCAAGACAAGCAGATTTGTTTCACTTTGAAATGACAGTGTCTTGGTGAAAAGAAAGATGAAGAGTGTTGTAAGGGCTCCGCCTTGGGCGTTTGCTAGTCCACCATTGGCCAGAAGTGGGAGGCATGGGTGGCTCATGGTGTAAATATGCAATTAGCCACACCTGTCCTCCTGCCTACTTAAGAGCATCTTACAGGTGCCTTGGTGCTTAGGTCAGTGGTCTGGCAAAAGAAAGGTCTGGTATTTCAGGAAGAGATGGAAAAGGCTGTCTGTTGGGGCTGCTTTCCACCAGCTATTGAGCTTCTCTACAGCTTTGAGTTGTTTCCTCAACCCCTCTCAAGTTCCTTCTACCCCTTGCCAGAGTTCTCCCATCCCTTGTCTCTTCATATCTTTCCTTGGCTGTCTACCTTCTTGGTTGGGAAAGGCAAGCCCACGTTCTCCTGACATTCTTAGTTGTTTCTGTTGTATTTTCATGTACTATCTCTGAGATGTGCTGTCTTGGTAATCCCAAGAGCAGTGGTTCAAACCCAACCTTGGGGATTGGATGTTCTTACTGGAGTAATTCTGCAGGTCCAGTGGTTGCTTTCCATTCAACCTGGTGTTTTGTGTTTGTTGGGACTGATGGTTTGGTTTTTCAAGCTTTTCAAGATTACACTGTTCCTCTGTGTATGAGGTTTGGTGTTTGACTCCACCGTGGGATGAGTCACCCTGTTGTGAGTGTCTTGGATATAAACAAAAATAAGGATAGTGTGAAGGAGAGTGGGTTTATTATAAAATTCCTTTCAATATTGGATAAAGCACTGAGACCCTTTCTAATGAATGAATATATTGAATAATTTATAATGAATCATTATAATGAAACAACTATGAGGATATGGTGCAGGGCTTTTCATAACTCATTAACGTTGTTATTCAGGTTAAAGACCTAACAGATACTCCACTTTTTATCAGAAGTAAATTAGTCAAACAACTGTTGGCAGGACAGTGCATACAGAACAATACAAAGACTGCTGAATAAAATTTCAAAGAACAAACTAGCAGTCCACACTAATGTAAAGTATAATGTAAAAGGCAAGAATCTGAATTATAAATTCTGATGTCTTTTCAAGGAGATACTAAAATATTTCATAAGGAATTATATTTTTGATTTAAATTTAAAATCAGTCACTCTCTTGTCAGTAGGATAGTTGTATTTAGATATACTCAAATAAATCTCAATCAGATTATATTACCTTGAACAAGTCATGGACTTCAATACTTTCTCCACCAGAAGCCTTGGAAGTTGTCCCTGCTTAAATGATACTCATATTTATCAAACTAACTACATATCACAAAAAATTAGTCACAAATGCTAGAGCATGAAAAAATGATCAGTCTCTTAGGATTAAGAGAGTCAGCTAAGCAGAAAAGTACTACTGCAAGCTACCATCATCCTGACACGTTCTTCAGGGAGGGACATCATGGGTCTTGCTAAGAAACATGATAAACACATCCCATAATTCCTTTCTGTTGGCCTCGAAACCTTCCCAAGGGCATTCTCACACTTGGCAAAGCAAAAGGTGGAAAAATATATCTCTTGGCAATGTGTGTGTCTTTGTAAAGGCTTTTAGTAACCTTGTCAACACGGGTCAACATACCTCTGATCTGAAGGGTACTACCAGAATATGTCAGGAAGAATTCCTGATGGCCTATCTGTTTTGTTTTGTTTTTTGTTTTTTTGTTGTTGTTTTTATGCTTCTTTCTCTTAATGGAATAGAGGAAGTTTTAGTTTATGACATTTCTATATTATTGTCTTTGCAAAACAAATAGATTTTGCAGTAATGAAGTGTACCACATTTTCAGAGGAACAGATGCTAAAAACCTTGAACAGATACTAAAACTAGAAACAGATACTGAAATATATCCTGACAAGCACAGCAAGACTGCACACATATACAAATATATTGTATATTTAACAATGCTATCTTTATGATGCAAATAAGTTTACTATATTTCTAGGTGAATTCCTCTATAACACTGAAAAAGTCACATAAGTCTGCTGTTAATCATCTTTGCATCATTAAATGGACAACATAGTAATATAAATAGTCCTAAGGGAATAACTAGATGGAACCATCTGAACATCACCATTTCTATCTTAATATCAGCCCTAGATTACACAATCTGCCCATGAGATGAAGGCTTTGATATGTGACCATCCAGAGTCCATTCATTCAGCTCTTCATTTTTTCAAAATTGGCACAGACACCATTTGCAAAAAACGCACTGAATCACACAGCGAATGGGAGGACTCAGAAACTGTGCCGTGTTAAGGCAGTTGTGAATGGAGTGAGAAAGCTTGCAATAAATAGCATGTGATAAATAAGCATCCCTTATATACTAAGGATGCGGACCACATGATTTAGCACAATAGCCACTGTAGTCCACTGTAATGCAATATAATTCAGACCTCACCCCCTCATGCAGTGCTCTGGGCTGCAAATTAATGACAGAACTGCTGATTCAAGACATGACCATGTTAAGATTGAGGCCTAAGGCCATCCAATGAAGATCATTAAGGATAATAGTGGCAGTCTAGTCATTAATTTCTCCCTCTAATCATCACCTTTAATTCCATATTTCATTCTAGATCTAAATTAGGCCATAGGTCACAAGCAGTAGAACAGCAAGCATCAGTGTTTCCACTGTGCGCATCACTGACATGTTCCAGAGCTTATGAATGAAATGAGAGCACTATGAATGTGACACATTTAGGTACAACATAATATTGTAAAATCCCTGTGTTTTCTCAGGTGTAGCATTCCAATGGCCATGACATGTTAACAACTTGTACATGTTTTTTCTCAGTCGAGATAATTACTCTCAAGAGTGTAGGACTTCTCCTACCCCCCGTATTAGTACACAGTGCAATGAGAGACATTCTACATTCTGGTATTCTAGAACAGTCTATGTTCAAGACATTCTAGGTTCTAGTATTCACAGTTTGCTTGTGTGTGCATGCATGTGTGTGTGTGTGTGTGTGTGTGTGTGTGTGTATATGTGTGTGTGTGTGTGTGTGTGTGTGTGTGTGTGTGTGTGTGTGTGTGTGTGTGTGTGTGTGCGTATGTGTGTGTGTGTGTGTGTGTGTGTATATGTGTGTGTGTGTGTGTGTGTATATGTGTGTGTGTGTGTGTGTGTGTGTGTGTGTGTGTGTGTGTGTGTGTGTGTGTGTGTGCGCGCATAGGTGAGTGTTTGTGTTCACTGTAACAGGCAAAATTGTGGCAAAGCTCTGGTAGAGGATATGCATGCATGGAGGAAGAATAGGCAGGCCGAACTACAGCCAGAGAGAGGATGAATAATGGAGGAGGAAAGGAGATGTGTGGGAGGATGTCATGATTTAGAGAGATTGAGTCTGTTATCCAGACTGGACATGCTACTATCAACCAGTGAATTTCCTATGAATAATGTAGACAACAGTGCACTGGTGAAAGTAATGGCACCATGATATAGTACAGCAACAACATCCAAACTGTAGCTTAATGTTCTGCATTTTGAAAGGATGCTTGGAACAAGATTCACAGCTAACCAATCAACCATCATCAGACTTGTTCACGTGTATATCATCTCTGGGTTCATTGCCGGCAATCACCTCTGTCTTCCTCTCTCTCCCCCGCTCTTTTGCCCTGTCTCCTTCTCGCTCGCGTGAGTCAGTAATGAGCCACACTCGGGCTCATGCCTGCCTTCCCTCCAGCAGCTGAGGACACTAAATGTTCGTGCTGGCAGGAGAAAGCATCCTCTTCACGCACAGGTCTGGGACATAAAGGAGGAGGGGAGGGGAGAGGGCATGTGGGCAGAGCCAAAGACAGTGGTGTTTTCTTCAGGCTCAGTGACCAGAGAGCTGGGGAATAAATTCCAGCAGAGGACAGGAAGACTACCAGTCAGCTATGGGAGCAATGCAATGGGACACTAGACCAGTGATGGAGACTGAATACAGGCTCACATAAACAGACTGCATGTGCCAATGGGACAGCTGATGTCGTAGCTGACATAATTAGAAGATGTCACACAGGATAAAAAGATCTTGGATAAGGTGCATAACAGCTTCTTGAAGAAAAATGTTCTAGAGACATTCGGAAACAGTTAACCACTTGCATAACATCTGCTTCTTGTAACTACATAGCTATCTTGCATTTTAGTTTAATGTATTTATTGATTCATTCACAATAGTAACTAAATAATGTCATAATAGCTACATAGTAAGGCTGGAATTTAAGTAAACAGTATCATTGCTTTTATTTTCCATACCTGTGCAATGATTTGATTTGCTCTGAGGTTTTCAAAAACTCATCTGCACATGAGTATAGCAGCTCTCACTAAATCTGTGCTGCAAACATGTACATGAAAATTGAGACATATAGAATCTTATTCTCGAGGCACCTCACTTTTAGTTTGTTTCTTTTGTACTGGTAGTAAAGAAGCCACCTTCATAGGGACAAAGGCAGAAGTGTATCTTCCTTAGTATGGGTTGCAAAACACCCCAGATGCTGTCACGATGCAAGCACAGGGCCCACTGTTGCACATGTGAACTGCTACTGTCCTCCCTCGGCATATGGCCCACAAACCCTGGTGTTATCTGGGAGCTGAACAGGCTAATAGGGGATTACTTTTACTGTGTTATAGTATAACATAGTTATAGTATAGTATAGTATATGTATATATAGTATAATAATAGTACAATAATAAACACAAAAAAATAAATCAGAGCAGAGAAGAGGTATGTGGTTGTAGGTTGGGCCTCTGAAAAAAACACGGTTTTGATCTGACTGAAAATGCTGTAGGAGTGAGAGGATAGTAGATCTATTTATAGCACTGTAAGCACCATATCAAGAATCATGCTCCTGTCAGTTGTGGGTTCGGGGCAAAATGAGTCATTTTATGATGCTTTCCTAAGCAAGCGCTTCTTATAACACTACTGCCCCCCCCCCCCCACACACACACACACCAAATATTCTAGTTTAGTTAGGTGCCTTAACTAGACTGAAAATCATCCCTTGCTCTTAAAATCTACACAAAGCTCATTTTCATATTCATGTTCTTACTTCTAGACATAGCATGGAAATGTAATTGTTACTGTGAATCAGTCCCTCAATCATTAGGAAAGTTAATGTTTTTAACAAAGACTAAACCATCAAACAGGTACTTATTGACAAGTCTGGAAATTCTAACCTTTCTCTGCTTTTTAAATCATCTGCATGCCAGCTGCTGATAGGAAACATTACACTCAAGACTTTTCATTCAGCAGAAATGGGCCTGAACTCTTTACCCAGTAAAAATAACTCACATTGGCTGCCTTTTTGTTCCATTCACTAGGTGCTGAGGTTAGGCATTCTTCACCAGTCTTTGAATCATTTTATTGTGATCTAATACTCAGATCCTGACACTGAATTATACCACTTGGATCAGCATGGTGGATCGTGCTCAAACATGAAAAGCATAGCACTATAGTAAATGTTTGTATCTATGACAAATGTCTGCAGATGTTTCTTATGTCTCACCTCTTTCACCCTCTTTCTCTTGCACAGATCCCATGTGAAAAAGGAAACATGAAGAATGCTTAGTAATCATCACAACAGCACCTTCAGATCCAGTTCACATCCATTTAGAAACCTGTGCCTTCGATCAAACCTTCTGGACAAAAAGGTTTTCAGATACTCCCGAGGTGTGCAGAACACGTGCACCACACCATATACTGCTGATGACTCCAGTTCTGCTTGTGCTCTGCTAATTGGACTTCTGGAATCCTGCTTTCTGTGTTGAAGTTGAGTCAGTGTGTTACCTTTCACACCATATCAGAGGAGACATCTTTGCAGTGCAATATCAATCAAACATGTGAAGGTGTCATGTGGAAGCAGATCGTGGATGACTGTGCTCAGTCACTATATTTTTGTAATGCCATTTTCCTAGTCTCTATTTTTTTTAAGTGAAATGTCCTGCCCACAAAGAAACCTAAGCAAACTTCAAGATTAGACACAATATATTCAGAAAATATAATCAAGGCAAAAGCCATATTACAACTCTCCTAGTACAAGGGATGATTTAGTCTGGAATATATGAGTGATAAACTGGACTCAAACTATTCTCTCAATTTTCTCTATACACTGAATACACGTTCAGGTTACAGCAGGAGAACAAGCAGACTTCTGTAAGTCACTGACGTTTACAGTCCTCTATCTATATGTGGTCAGTAGGGTTTTTTTTTAGCTGACAATATTTTGTAAGTTATCTGTATATCAAGCCACCATATTTGTGTGTATGTGTGACAATATGGTTATTCATAAAAGACTGTTGGTTGTGTTATGACCTTAACCCCTCACCTGCGATTGTGAATATGTTCTCCTTTAAGATGCTACCCTTGTACTGTGTGCTCTGAAGTTATCACGAACTTATTCATGAACAAAACCTATCCTAAAATTTCCCAGAGGACATTCTACAATTATCCTGCATCCTTATAAGCTCCTATTAGCTAGAAATGAAGATGAATTCCCCAAATCAATAAATCTCTATTAGGTTATTTTAAAAGGACAGTCCAGATAAAGCAAACCTTTAAAGAAACAATAAAGTCAGCCCTGCACTTGGTGACGTATAAACTTACCCCAGACACAGCTGACCCTTTTGTGGACACACTGGCCTTCTTCAGCATGTTACCGTTATTACACCCGCCGATTAAGTGTTTCTTTTTGACCCGCCAGCGCCATTCACCTCTGTGCACCTCCTTTTGTCTTTTAATCACTCCCACCTGAAAATTGTGATTGGGGTCTCGTCACTGCATTTTTTTTTTTCCAGCTCTCATGTAAGCTGACACCGAACAGCACGAGCGTGAGCCGTAAATGCAGACATTCCTGTTCGACATCCGACCTTTACTCACCTCCTTCTCCAAGCTCTCCGAGAAGAAAGCCGAGCTGCCATATTGGTCAGAGGCCAACGCTGATGAAGTTTTCTTTGTGCAACCTGTTTAAGTGTTTCACATGTTCAAACCTCATCCCTTTAAATGTTGCAAGTTTAAGTGTTTCACATGTTCAAACCTTATCCCTTTAAATATTGCAATGTGTTTACAAGGATATATCTGTTACATTTGTTGATATCATGGCAGTGAATAAGCAAAATAAAGGATAGTGTATGATTAAAAATGTTTGTTTTTAATACAGTAATAACCCATGAGACAATTTAAGATGTATCATTTGTACATGAACACCATTCCCAGTGTTTTAATAAGCACTGCAGTACATGAAGAAGGATGCATAAGCTTCAGTACTCAGTAGTCTGTTCAGTACTACACTTAGGCCTAGGCCTATAGATTCTATTCTATTTACGCAGCATCATTCTAATTATTTATGACATTAACACTGCCAAACAGAATATTGTCCATCAGAAAATGAAATGTGCACTGAGCCCAAATGGGTCCTGAGAAACTGTGAATTTACACTTAAAAATCATCACCCAGAAAAGTCATAGATTTTTTTATCCAAAATTCACCACCAGAAAATGGCCTCTTGTCTCCTTGTTCAGTAGAGCGTTTAAAAAATACAAGGTTGATACAGCGCTGCAGCACCATCTACTGGACACAGTCTGTACTTGCCATTTTTAAACCATCATCACGTAGGTTTACAAAAGCCCTATATCTCAAATAATGTCAAACCACGTGTAATATTGTAATATTCATATTGACATGAATGTTTTGATTAGTATTTTTCGATGAAGCAAAGAGTTCTGTAATATTTTGTAGCTCAAGAAAAGAATTTTGCAGGTCAAAATCTGTCTTAAGTATAATCTTGTAAGCATAATAGTAAGGTTAGTTATTTATAGAGTGTTCCAGAAATCACTGTTAATGTGTAAATCAAACAATAGCGTCTAAAGACCTCCAAAGCCTGTTTGCGGCACAGTCAACGGCACATCAGGGTGCTTTATGGAGATGTTAAGTGTATCATGTTGAGTGTGTGAAGTATGTATGCGTGCTAAGCATAAAAGTATGTGGCCCCTTTCATGTATTCTATTCAGACTTATTGTTATGATATAAATGTACTCAAATCACATACCTCACGGCTTCGGGTGTAAAAGAGTCTGCAGCGAATCAGACTGCAGTTCCGTAATGTTACAATACTACTAAGAAATAGGAAAAGTACATCATACATGAGTCAGAGCTCTGACACTACTTGGGACACAACGGGTGAGCCGCTGACAACAAACACCGCAATTTTAGCAATGAATCGGCTCACAATGCTGTAGCGGCTCAGTGTGATCTCCACTGTGAGCAGAAAATCTCGTGGTTCATCCAGCGGCTTCTGCAGATAAACCATCACGCCATTGGGCATTTTCAGGACGTCAAAGAACCCTTCAGTGTCACCGTCGACGACGGCAAGCTGGACATCATCCACGGGGACCGACATAGACGGTCCCATGCGGAACACGGCAGCGGGTGTGGGGATGTTGGTGGGAAACGTGAGGTTGTAGTAAGAGATCCTTAGCGGCAGGGACAAGCAAGCAGCATTCCCTCGGCACGGCAAGCGCTCACAGCGGCTGAGGAAACAGCAAAAAGGGGCGGAACGACAAGCAAGCGCGGGATAAGGCGAAAACAGCATTCCAGCAGCAGGAAAACACGACAGTGTGATCTGTACGGAGATGACCTCGGATCATAAGACATGCCGCACTGCCATCTCAAAGAGCAATGCAGGCTTCTGGACAATTTCTGCACTGTAATTACATTCTAATAGAAGTCTAGATCCTATAACATGCATCATGCTCATACCTAATTCAATTGTCACATGCTCCCATTCAGGTAAACAGAGTCAGCATACACTGACTTTGTTACCTTAACAAAATGTGAAACAGAGAAGAACTAATCATTTACTCAAAAACATCATTAATGTTAATGTAACCATTAATGTAACGTCATCACATTGTCAATGTGTAAGTCCAACAACCAAGGTTAATTTGTTGAGTGTGTGCATATACACTATATAGCCAAAAGTATGTATACCCTTCCTAATTACTGAGTTTAGGTGTTTCAGCTATACCCTTTGTTAACGTGTATACAATCAGGCACATGACTATGCAATTTCCATAGACAAATATTGGCAGTAGGATGGATTGTCCTGAAGAGCTTAGTTACTTTAAATGTGGCACTGTCACATGATACCACTTTGGCTACAAGTCTTGACATTTCTGCTACATTATCCCTCCGCAGCTGGTATTCTCATTCACAATCAGCTATCTGGCTCTCCTTCCTCTGGGCCTTCTCTCCCTGACACTTCTCCCCTATGGCAGTAGAGGGTTAACACGGAACTCACCTGTCTGCCATGCGACGGAAGTGGGGCGGGCATTCGAACGACAGGCAACGGAATCCACCGTGTATGTTGAAGCAGCTCTGTGTGGTGGAGCAGGTGTGGGCCCCTGTGGCACACTCGTCGACATCTACATAAGTGTCACAAGGCCAGAGTCACTCTGAGCCACGCAACTTCACATAACCCAACCGAATGCAGGCTGCCACGGAGCCACGCCTATGTCAGACACCAGAAAATGACTGCATGATTTCCCGCCTTTACCCTGACACACGCGTCCGTTGGGAGAAAGTGTGTAGGCCACTGGGGGGCAGGAACACTGGAAGTTGCCAGGTGTGTTGAAACAATGATGAGAGCAAACTTTACCGCCAGAAGTCAAAGCGCATTCATCAATATCTAAAAATTAGAACATACATTCATACACATGCAAACAAATGCATGCTGCATTTGACTGAATAACTGAATGCTCATATCAATACTTTCATGTGAATCCTTCAGAATCACAGGAATCTTTCTCCCGCAACTGCTGGAATGCCTGGGGCTCTGTACCTTCACATGTAACCCCGTCTGCATTGCTGAGCTGGTAACCGTGGCGGCAGTAGCACTGGAAGGAGCCGTAGACATTGGCACACTCCTGGCTGCACGGGTTGCTCTCGCATTCGTTCACGTCTAGAAAGGAGAGGAAGAATCCAGGCTAGCATGCACCAGTGCTCGCAAACCTACCCACACCCACCACACCACTTAACTCCACCCACCTTCACAGTTCCCACCCTCGCTGGCTAGCCTGAATCCGGCACGGCAGCTGCACTGGTAGGACCCGGGAGTGTTCTCACACGCATGCGCACACAAGCGCGCCAGGTAGCTCATGCATTCATCCACATCTACCAGGAGGAGGCGCGAGTAAGCACAACGTGTCTAGTGTATGCGAGGCAGGTATGTGAACAAGGTACACTGCCCTTACCCTCGCACGCCCTGCTGATGCTGTTAAACGTGAAACCAGAGCGACACTCGCAGCGGAAGGAGCCCAGCACGTTTACACAGCTGTGGCCCTGACAGGGCTTACCACGCCCTCCGCACTCGTCCACGTCTGACCAAAGAGAGAGGAGAGTGAGAGAACTCACCGATGCATGGCCCATCTTATTTATGTACAAGCCAGGCTTTCCTTCCAGAGGAGCATTTTATGACTGACTCTCTTTACCCAAGCAGTGCGTGCCCTCTTTGTTCAGGTGATATCCACGTCCACAGCTCACTGAGAGCCTCTGGCAGACGTAGGAACCCACAGTGTTAATACATGTGTGTGCAGACTGGCATGGGTTGTCCTCATTTACACACTCATTTATGTCTGAGAGAGAGAGAGAGAAAGAGAGGGAGAGAAAGAGAGAGCGAGAGAGAGAGCGCAAGCACACAAGTTCATGTTTGATTATTGCCCTTCAGATATTACTCCAAAAGATAATCAAATTATACAGAAAGAATTAAAATAATTACTCTATTTGAATAGTTTTATGCTATATCATTTTTGATTTATATAATGTTGCTTTATTGTACAAAGCGGTGTTTTCATCGGAACAGTCTGAACAGTCGGAACAGTCTGACCAATGCAGCTTCCAACAGCATCCTGGATAAAGCCGACCCCACACTGCTGCTGCGGATGGCAGCGGAACGATCCAGGAGTGTTCTGACACGTGAACCCAGGGCCACAGTTGTGTGTCCCTATCGCACACTCATCTATATCTAAAGGAAACAGACGTGAGACACACAATGCAATTAAACGTTTGAAACACTCCGCATCATCCTAAGTGCTGATGTGGGGCAACGTGGCATGAGCGTTAACCGTGGCAGGCATTGGCGTCGGTCAGCTCGTAGCCTGTGCCACAGCTAGTCTCTCTCTGGCAGCGGTAGGATCCCTCCGTGTTGATGCACCTCTCACCCAGGCTGCAGCTGTGAACTCCAGCCAGACACTCATTGTAATCTGAGGGTAAACGGCAGGGGACAGAAACGGCCTTCACTGATCTGAGGTCAGCGGGTCTCACAGGTGGGACAGCAAGGCACAGGACTCACCTTCACAGCTGTAACCATCAGACCCCAGACGATAGCCCTGCAGGCAGGCACAGGAGCCGTTTCCGATGCACAGCTGGGAACATCTGGAAATGCCTGATAATATCGAACGCACGAGATCTAATTCAGGTTGTTTGGCCACAAACTCTACAGTCCAGTAATGAAACAGAGGTGATGGAGGTTACGTAGAGTTTGATCCTTGCCTGCACACAAGTGAGTGCTCTCTGTGTTTCCTCCATTGCCAGGGCCAGTGTTATTCAGTGACACTGATAAAAACAGTTGTAAACTTATAATGGGTTCATATCACACACGCACACACAAACATTATTTTAACCCTGAACCTCTGTGTTGAATAAGTTGCACGGGTCACTTAGAAACAAAAGTCATGATTCGAGAGCAAAGCGGTCCTCTCACACGCAGAGAAAAAGCGAGAGCCTTTACCTGGTGTCGCTGGCAGGGCCGGACCGCGACGCCCATCTTGGCAGCAGGCCCGAGCCGTGGCCCAGCAGGGGGTGCTCAGCGCGATCGGCAGCTCACAGTCGTGAGCCTCTTTTTGCATCAGCATGCCCAGCTCACAGCATTCACAGCACATCTGTGCCAGAGGGAGATATCCAGCAGGGGCACGGCAGGTGTGGGGGTGCAAAAAAAGACATGTAGAGCAGACGTAGACACGTAGAGCTGACGTAGACACGTAGAGCTGACGTAGACACGTAGAGCAGACGTAGACACGTAGAGCTGACGTAGACACGTAGAGCAGACGTAGACACGTAGAGCAGACGTAGACACGTAGAGCTGACGTAGACACGTAGAGCAGACGTAGACACGTAGAGCTGACGTAGACACGTAGAGCTGACGTAGACATGTAGAGCTGACGTAGACACGTAGAGCTGACGTAGACACGTAGAGCTGACGTAGACACGTAGAGCAGACGTAGACACGTAGAGCTGACGTAGACACGTAGAGCTGACGTAGACACGTAGAGCAGACGTAGACATGTAGAGCAGACGTAGTGTTCCGCGTCATGTTATGTACAGATCCACGTGCAGGAGCTACTGTGAATATTTTCAGCACATGCTGCATACACCTGTTTACAGAAATAAACTCGCACCTTGGCAGTTTTGACTTCCCAAAGGTCTCCCTGGAAGGAAGAGAGTTCACACGCTCCTGGTCTTTTGGCAGCGGTGATTCCTTTGGCACAGATGCCATCTTGTACTGCAGCCTCACAGCAGTGTTTCTGCACCAGCCTAGCATGGCATAGAGGAGTGCTAGCGTTACCTGCCTGAATACACAGAACTCTTGACTTCCTTAACTAGACGGTGCTCTGACACCTTGTAGCAAGTGTGTAACAATGACTTCTTCAGGCACAGTGGAGAGAGCGAGGGAACAAGACACAGCAGCGTATGGTCACTGCAGACAGTATATTATTTGTGGGAGTGATTACATCTTGAATCAGTGTAAAGACTTCTAGATTCAAAAATAATTATTATTATAATTTGTAATTTGTAATTAATAATAATTAAAATAATTTGTGTCTGACAGGTTTAAAATCTTCTATGTCTTGCCTGCCTCAACACCTGTGACCAAGTATTACAGGCAGAGCAGATAGTATATATTATAATTAATGTATTAAGGAGGGAAAAACCTTAAGATATAAATAATAATTTAATAATTACCTCTTTTGCTTTTTACTTTGTCTTGTATTGGCACAATGCTTTGTTCTGCTTGTAGCAGGTTTCGATTTGTTTATATATTTGTTTGCAAATACACAATTATTTCCTTCAAACATTCATGATCAAATCCTCTTATCATAACAAAATAAAAATCATTAGTATCTGATCGGTTTCTGGTTTGTTTCAACATCGTTTTACTAGGCAATGTTCCTCATCCTGACACATTTATTCTGTAACTGTTTCCATCCCTCATCACTTTATATATCTATATCTATATATATCTATATCTATATCTATATATATATATATCTATCTATCTATCTATCTATCTATCTATCTATCTATCTATCTATCTATCTATCTATCTATCTATATATATATATATATATATATATATATATATATATATATATATATATATATATATATTTGAATAATTTAATTTAATGAAGTACAGGGCTCACATGACACTTTTTTAACGTGACAGATGAGCTCAGTCTATTTTTTCAGGGAGGGAGAGGTATGCCTCAGAAATCCTGCAGCCATCGTCTTTTCAGATACTGTTACTGTTGTAGACTGCATTGATGATTGTTAAAGTGTGGTAATATTAAGCTCTGATGATTTCTCACAGCGAGGCAGCTGTTTTAAAATACTATGTGAGGGGGCTTTAGAGCCCCTAAAGGTGGTTTTAAAGGTAATGGATGTCAAAACCAGGTGTCACTCACCTGCAGGGAGAGGAGTGGGATACATAGGCAACGGAAGCACAGTGCTGATAGCCCCGAGCACACGCACGACCACTGCTACAGCATTCTTGCAAAGACATCGGCACACTTACAAACGCTAAAGAGAAAAAATTTTTATATATATATATATAGCTCAATTGCAGTTCGACAGGAACTTATAACTTTGATGTTAATTTGCAATAGTTATTTTCCTCCAAAAAAAATAATAATAATTACCACGCCCTGTTCTACAAAAACACTTTACTGCGAAACCAAAAATGAATGAATAATAACGGGATTTATGTAATGTGCTTATATATTAACATAATTTAACAGAAGCCCCTCCTTTGTCTATTGGGAAAGTTCCGTTTTAGTTGACTGATTAAATTAGCGTACGTAGCAAAGCAACTCTTTGACAACACGAAGGGGGGAAAGTCGATTTAATCGTACCTTGTCCGATTATAACTCCACACAAAGTGCAGAACATCGCAATCCACTGGGGAGCCATCGTCTCGTCTCTTTCCCTCTTTTTTGGATTCTCCGGAGGATTGCTTCCTCTCCGCTCTCGGGGACGGGAAAGAATGTGGCGGCCCTTCTGGCTTTCGCGGGCACAAATGAGAACTGATGGAGAAATGGTGTTGGGAAATGAGAAATGGTGTTTATCGGCATCCCCGAAACTAGAGGAGCGACCGCCGGCTATCACATCAGCGCTTATCTGGCGCGAGCGCAGCCCTTTTTTGATCGTTCTTTCCAGACTGTGCTCGAGGCAACAGAAACTCCAAATGCAGTGATCAAATTAACTGTTTTAAGACTTCTCATTGATCATTCTTTCTGAGGAACAGTCAGTTCAGTCCTTAAAATGTTTAATGACCAGGTGAATGTAAGATCAGTTAAGCATTTTGACGGCTGTAAAGAGAAATATTTACCAATAGGCCAACATTGATTGCCAAAGTTATCAAAATTTGCCTACGTCGCAACGTAGCTCATTTGATATTTGGGAGTGTTGTCAAAATTACTTGAGACAAGAAAAGTTACTTAATATTCAAAATTATTAATGAACATTACCCATTAAAAGTGACTTCAGTGTTAACAGTGAAAACAAGTGAAAATGATTAAATTGTAATGGAAAAATGCATAATATACTGCCCTTTTTTTCCAAGGTTTATAGACTATAAACTTTGTAAGATGCCAGTTTTTGTAAAATGATCAAGCCGTACTTGACTGTCTTGCACCAGCTATGATAGTATTCCCTGATTAACAGTAGGGTAACTGAATGAGGAACACAATGGCTGATGCACTGAAGTCAATTATGACTTAATCTTTGAATTAACATTGCATTACAAGTTTTCATTAAAAGCTCTATAGGCAGAAACAATTTTGATGCTGCTTTTTATATGGGCATTTATATTTGTAGTTTGGCATACATCATCTTGTGTTGGTAATATAGCTTCAAAACTGCATTAAAGAAGGATGGCTCCTCTTTCTCACATTCACAGTAGGGAATACTTTTACAGGAACCATGTTCCAGAAATGAAGGACACCTGATAGCTTACAGCCAGGGCTCCTATCTTTGTCCTGGAGCACAAATTTCAGGTTCTGGCTTAGCTCGGTTTCAGACATAGATACAAGGATACACACATTGAAAACACTCGCAGTGAAGCAGAAAAACTGAAATTTATTCACATCTGAGAACTGATTCCAATGAAATTCTGTTTAACTCGAGTAACCTGAGTGTATGTCGGGATTGCACTCGCAGGCTGCCACACTGGCCTCCAGGGGGCACCAGTGTGTCACAGACTGCACAACGAACAACACAGGTAAATGATGCTGCTTCTGAAACTAGTATGCAGCCTACAACTGGGCTTCGAGTGGCTCCAGATAAACAGCCCAAAGTTTAAGTGACTAAGAACAAGGGTTAATGCTTTTGTACCTAAGAGTCCCACTACGTCTGCCCCACCCCCTAAACACATACATCTTTTGGATTAAAATAACATTATACAAAACTCCACCGCTCATGGAATTTATTTGTAAGTGTGCTCTTCGCCAGAGCACCAGATCAAAATCAAGAGGACAAATAAATATCTCTAATACTACACAAATAAATACATCTAAAACCATACTAATGTTTAATTTTTTGGAGTTGGAACATCATATTGTAAGCATACATATTGTAGGAAGGTGTATAGTTTGTATCGTAGTTTAACTAATGCAGTTCCTTCCATCACCCACCCCATTTTCTCTTGTAGTTGTCATTAACATACAATGTAATTCATACTACTGGTTTTTATACATTAGCATTTATTGTGCCTTTTTTACATAACCTAAGGAGCTGTATTGCTCTTTTCAAATTGTGTATACAATATTATTATTGCAGAACTAATACACTGTATTCTCCAAAAGTAGTTGTAATTTCATGCTCCGGGGGGGAAGAGAGAGGAAGAGAGAGAGAGAGAGAGACAGAGAGAGAGAGAGAGAGATTCTCTCTACTCAGAAAAGGGCAGAGCTTTCCCAAGTAGACAGATCAACCATCCTGATCGCTCCTGCCATCGAGCTCCTGGGATGCATCTATAGGACTACCACTTGCCTCTGGATTCTCAGAGCTCTCTGTATTTTCAGCAGGGTCTTCAGACTGGAGCTCTCCCTCGGGAAGACTTTTGATGGGGGATTCCCCAGTCTCCTCTGTTGCAAGGGGATCCGGGGAGGTTCCCTTTGGTGACTGAGACTGTTCTGCAGCTTGCGGTTCTGGAGATTGAGGTTCTGCAGCTTGGGGTTCTGGAGCTTGCGGCTCTGCAGCTTGGGGTTCTGGAGCTTGCGGCTCTGCAGCTTGGGGTTCTGGAGCTTGCGGCTCTGCAGCTTGGGGTTCTGGAGCTTGCGGCTCTGCAGCTTGGGGTTCTGGAGCTTGGGGTTCTGGAGCTTGGGGTTCTGGAGCTTGCGGCTCTGGGGCTTGGGAATCTTGAGCTTGCGGTTCTGGGGCTTGGGAATCTTGAGCTTGCGGTTCTGGAGCTTGGGAATCTTGAGCTTGCGGTTCTGGAGCTTGCAGCTCTGGAGCTTGTGGCTCTGGAGCAGCCCCCTCCTCCTTCACGTCGGGGAAGGTTCGGTCTGGATACAGCAGCCGCAACTGCTCTTCAAAATAATTCTCCAGGTTAGCTCCTACGCTCGACATCTCCGTGTCCTCCTGAAACAATACCCGCAAGCACATGCACATACTTCAAGTTCCAGTTTACCTTAAACGTATAGTTACCAAACCCAACCAAGAAACATATTTCAGTTACAGTCAGGAGAAAATTTCAGTCATCATACCTTGTGGAAAGTAGCGCAGTTTTTGAATATAAGCCTCATGTCTGCGACGAAGCAGTCGGTGCTCTTGTAACCAGGGCTCTGCTTATCCTCTAGCTTGCTCCTCACCTTAGACAGGTCCATTGGGGTTTTTATAATCTCGTTGTATTCTGGCATGGACTAGAAATGAGTAACATTCCAAATTACTGAAAAAATCTTTCTGAACATTTTCACAGAATTACAAGCTTGTCCTAACATTTACAGATATAGAATTTTTAGTAAGTCATCCAGGTCTGGATGTGGCTGCCAGAGAATATACATGGACCACCAAACAAGATTCTGATATATGATTTTAAAGTGGTAACTAAGATTACTGGGGATCTTAAGGAAGTGGATCGGCATACCGATGGTGTCACCGGATCCTGGAAATCAGTGCTGAGTTCATTGCAGTAGATGCGAAGCAACAGTCTCTCACATTTCTGTTTGATAAGAACATACAAAGTTCATGAAGCAAAGAGTATTGAGACCAGTGTATTATAGTTACACTTAATTAATCCGAACACAAGTTGCATTCAGTATTAGTAAAAAAAAAAAAAAAAAAAAGGTTAATAAAATTTTAATTGGGGGTGGTAAAAATTCTGGGTCATACGCGTCTGTCCACGGGCGTGAATGTGTCTGAATCCGGGTCCTGCTTCACATCTTTTGAGTCACCTCCACCATCCACGTCATACTCCATTTCAGGCGAGTCAAGGTCGCGGCAGAATGAACAGTACCACTCACCACTACAGTCAACACACACACCAAAGGATCACAGGCTGGTAATCAACTGTAACAAGACACTCTACAGTATGAATAGTTTACAGCTATTTCTCACATATAGGTTCAGGTTAAGTACAGTCCTAAACTTAAACCCTCATCAGGGTTCTTATGCTATCTGATATTACATAATCAAAAATTTCTGTTAGATATATTTCCATTTTTCACATTTTACTTACTGAAACTTTTGAGTTCTGTTGTTGTGAGCTTCTAGATGTTTAAGGAGGTGTGCAAGTTGCATAAAGATAGTTTTAAGTTTTATTAAAGATAAAAAGAAATTTGTATAAGTCATTCCTAATTATGATAACAATTAATCTACAACTGCAAAGCCAAAGCCCAAATATGTGGTACTGGATTGTTTTTCAACATACTGGCAGTATTTAAAAAAACAAAAAACAAAAACAAAAAAAGCCCACACCACCATACCTTGGAGATGCAGTGAGAATGGGAATATGACAGCTAAGATGGAAGACTTTGGGACATTTGTCGCAACAGAGCAGTTCTCCTCCATTCTGGCACACGGCGCACCAGTCCTCATTAGGGTCCTCCTCGGGTTCGGGGGTCCTCTCCGTCTGCTGCTCCTCTGCCGGAGGAGACTCCTGTTGCGGGGTCTGAGACTGCACACCGGTGCTGTCCGGAAGGCTGGCCTTCGTGGTTGTCCGGACCTGAGGAACCAACACAAAACAATTGGGGTCAGGCGGACAGAAAGTCTGACCCCTGAGGCATGTCACACAGCGGGAATGCTTACAAAATGAACGTCGTCGTCATCCTCCGGCTCGTCTTTGATGACGATGACGGGGCCCGGAGATGACTTCCGTCTTCTCTTGGTAGGGAGGCTTGATGGTGCACTTGGTGGAGGCTCGGACCGCTTCCAGGCACCAACACTTAAAAGAGGAAGGACAGTGCACACGCACGCGCACACACAGACACACACACACACACACAGACAATTGGAACAGACATAAGTGCAAAGTGACAATTGAGCAAAGTCTGAAAAGCATTAGAAAGTTCAAGAGCACATTTACCCAGCCCTAGCATCAGTTGAAGGAGCAACAGACATTGGAGAAATCTGACTTCCTGGCACTAAGGACACACCAGAAGAAGAATATTTTATTTTCATGACATACTATCATATGGAAGTTAACAATATGCCAATATACACAAACACAAACAACATTCCATTTTCTAAGTATCTTTGTGGCTGACAAAATTGACCAGCCTCTGGTAAACACACACCAACTCTGTCGGTGGCTGCTGAGGGCAGGTTGGTTGGATAACTGGGTCTAGGGGCAGATAAAGACAAGGAGCTACTGGGCTCACTCCTCCTGCTGAGATATGCAGCTTCCATCATGTTTCGCTGCAAACACACACACACCCAAGAGTAAGTGGGATGTGAGTGCAAGATTATCAACAACAAACACATCTGACACAGGTTTTATAGGGCTAGAATGCATGGGCTTCCTACCTGAAGGAGAGGAGGTTGAGAGGGGATGGGGCCAGCACCTGGAAGAGGTGCATTCTGGGAATAGCGGGGACTACCCTGCAGCACATCCATGGGTTTGGGAGGGAAGCTTGAATTGTTGATGAGACCTCTCAAAGTCTGAGGCAAAAGAAAATAAGAGTTTAAAAACCTTCCCCAATTGACTAAATACCAAAACAAAACAGAAGGCTTTTTCCTGCAGGCATGCATCCTTCACAAACAAGCATTACCTCGCTGAATCAAAAATCAGAAAGAGCAACAGAACCACTCTGCTTCCTTACCTGTTGTGGGAGGCTTGAGTTCTGGAGCAAAGTCGGCGGACTCCCCGTATTGAGGTGTGGGGCACTGTACCTCCACGCTTGCTGAGGCATGCTGGAAAGAGTCTGGGAAGGGGAGCCTCCCTGCATAGGCCGGCTAGGCATCGGCTGCCCGGGAGGCCGCATGCCCCACGACCAATGATTGGGTGAGAGATGGCGGTTGGGGTGCTGGGCAAGCTTTTCCACCTGCATCTGCAGCTGGGCCAGAGTGCTCTGTCTCTGGTGCTGCTGAGCCTGGGACCCTGGGAAGGGCCCCGTGGGCCCATCCGGTCTGGGACCGGCATTCATTTGCTGAAAAGGGAATGGTTGTGGCCCGCTGGGCTGGCGCAGAGGGGCCTTCTCTACCAGTAGAGAACCTGAGAAAAGGAAAAAGTTCAAATAAATACATGCATAAAATAAATGAGTTAAACCATCCTGTATTTCTAAGATTATACCAACTACCCTCCTCATATCCACCACTTCTTGGCAAGCTTAATAAGCTCATTGATTCCACAGTCTTACCAAGGTCAACATTTGAGGCCCAAAAGGCAGATCGACACTGGAAGCGAACTGAACTCTGAGGAACATAGGAGGTGTTGCACTTTGCCCGCAGGAGGTATTGGATTTGATACATGATCTGAGAATGGAGCAAGAAGCATAAGCAAAATCAGAATTTTGCCAGAAGCAAAATCAACAACAAGCGCCAACTCCTGACCGAGCCGTTAACTTACCAGTCGTTTACAGTACAGGAGTGCTGTGCCACTGTTACTGGCGGTCGCCCACTTTGTGAAGGTGATCACATGATCAAGGTGTTTGGTGAGGGAGGAGATGTCCTCTTGCTGCTTCTTCAGAACCATTTCATGGTCCTTTGTCAGTGCCTAAACAGACATAATTACCCACACACTGCTACAGTCCTACTGTTTGTGCCTATTAATGTGCTTATTAACTGAAACATTTAGCCACTACCTCCAGCTGATTGATCAAGATCTTCCCTTTTCTGTTAATTTCCATTATCAGATTGCATATGGCCTTTTTAATCTCATTGGCGACAGCCTTGCGGTTTTCATCCACTTGATGAAGACTGTAGAAAGGAGGGATATAAACATTAGGCATGACCGCTTCATGTGACTGACAGGCACCCATTCTGTCAACGTGCAAAGCTGCACTCCAAGAAGGCATGTTACCCGCTGTTTATTGTGTCAGACACCTCCCCAATGGCCTTTCTTTTTTCTTGAAGCTGGCCCGTCATCTTCACCAGGTGTTCCCTGTGGTTCCTGTATGCATCCTCCAGAAACTGGTAACTGCAAAATGAAGCAGGTCCCCCAGCACAAGTTAAACCAAAGCACACAGCAAAGATGCAAGAAGAGTTCCAAGAGGGGTGGGTTTAGATTAAGCGGTTTACTTGTGGTCCTTGTGTTTGAGGAGCTGGCAGTCTCTGCAGGTGAGGCGGTCACACGTTTCACAAAACAGCTTCAAAGGCTCTTGTTTGTGGACCTCACAGAAAACGGGCTTCTGTGTGGAAGCACCCATTGCCTCTGTAATCAAAATTATCTTAGTGTTTTTACTGAAAGTGGGATCCAAAGAAAAATCAGCAAAGACATGAAGGACTGATGTAAACTATATGGTCCAGTTCTTTTACTCTTTTTATATTATACCATAAACAAAAACTGTTTAGGCATGAACACCTGAAGACATCTCCTCCATCTGCCTGATCGTATGGTCCCTTGTGAACTTCACACGCTGGTGAGCCTCAATACAAGTGACGCACAGAAACTCCACACACTCCACGCAGAAGCCAGTTGCCTCCGTGTTGTCATCACAGCTCATGCAGAGCTGAAGGCAAAAGAAGGACCAGTGTAATAACAGCAAGAGAAGCAAGAAAACGAGCTTAGACAGACTGAACCAGCTCTATTCACTCAAGGGGCCAGAGGTAACTTCATCGTCCTGTAGAGCAAAATTTTGTATTTAGTATGAGTGCAGTTTTCAATGCAATGTCAGCTTCCTGCATTGGGCTGTTGAGTCAAGTTACATGTGGGGGTTACATGCCTACTTTCCTTAAACCATAATATGTCCACATGCTCCATTTGGATGTTTTTGTTTGTAATCAATCATATCACATCTGCTTGTTTACTGCAAGTGATCTTAACTTTCCCACTGATTTTCTTGTTTCTCAAGTCACGCTTGTTTTGGTAACAAAAAGCTAAATGGCTCATCCACTGCAGTTTTAGCCCATGGCGAACATTACTTCCACACCCATTAAGCCCCACATAAAACTTAATAGTTGCTAAATATGAGGTGGACATTAACAGGGCCTGTTATTCTTCACAACTAGTCTCCAAGCTTACTTTATATGTTGGTCCTTTGGCTTGTTCATCAAGACTATTAAGTTATTAGTGACTAATTAAATACATTAACAAAGAGCACTTTGATATCTCTGAGCATATTTTTGCACCTGACTGGTCTTCTCCACTGTGCTGCTTGGCACTTCCATAGTGTCCTTGGCAAAGAAGTTATCCAAGACTTCAACTTCCCTGCAGTCCTGATAACACACTGGGCATCGGATTATGTTCACTGTCAAATGAAGATATTAAAAAAGCAGAAGTTAGGCATCAATTGCAAAAGATTTTCTTTTAAATCATCATTATGATTAACTGAAGTTATCTAAAATGCCAGATGGGAAAACTAATAATCTATATTAATCCGCTCACGATAGCATTCCACAGGCCGCAAACACGGAGAAACAGAAATGACAAGTGTAGAATAGATGATAACCCATCAACACACGTGGTTTGGCTTGGCTCTCAATTGGCATCTGGTGGTTGGTCCCCTGATCGGCAAATAACAAGTTCCTCGATGGTGAAGGGAGACATCTTTTGCAGAAGGAGTGGAGACAGGGTAGAAGTTTGGGTTCCCTGCTGTGGAAGCTCAGTTTACAGAGGGGGCAGATGTCCAGCAAACTCTGGCTGCTCTCCTCCTTCGCGTTCGCCTCTTGAATAGGCTTACTTTCCGCCTCGTTTTCCACAATAATCACTATGTCTTCCGAATCTATTTTTTCGCCACTTTCCTCCATATTTTCAAAATACGACGTACGACCAAAGCTAGCCGACTAAGCTACAGCATCTACTGACAATAACGCATAAGAAAGCGGGATGTTCGGAGTCGAGTCGATTTCAACAATGGCATGTTGAAAACATCATGGGACTTGATCGGGAACGTTAGAAAGGGATCCTGCAAACAAATCTGCACATATTAAACGTTACTGCTTTACAGAAGCGCGTCCACATTAAACGCTACTGCTTCAACTACAGAAGCGCGTCCACATTAGCAACGTTAGCCAGCCAGCTAGCTAGCTCCTAACGACCAGCTAGCTAGCTACACGCTGATTTAATTACAGATTAGCGTCAGAGATCCGACAGAAAAGGTTATGAAGAAGTTGACTTTATATAGTAAAGGTATAGATTATTCGCAATCCATCTTTAGAATGCTACCATCAATAAAGCATATCTAGAAATGTGGCTAACAAAGAGAAGTTGTTTATCGCTGCTTGCTAACCAACAGATGGTGCGAGGCCTCACTCGCACAGCTACGGAAAGCGTTAGAGGTCGAACTTCGCTCTTCGTAGTTACACGCGTTTTTTTTTTTTTCTTGGCAGAACTCACTGAAGTCTAGTCCCACCTCGTAAGTAAACTAGTAACTGGACAGTGAGTTTATATAATAATTCAGTAAAAGTTCAGTATTTTCATGAATATATTGCAGATATTTTAATGTGAAATATGAAAAACAAATAGGTTATACTGGGCTTTGAATTTCTGCAGGCACCCTATAAAAGTTATATGTTGGGGTCAACAACCATGCTTCCATTACTAATTAACTTTTGCAGCTATACATTCTGTGAATAATGTTTTACTTGCAGAACAGGTTTGCCCTGACAGTTGGTACTTCTTGTATGAACTGGTAGCCAGTGTAGTTGTTGTCACAGGTGCTAAAGGAAACATGGATTTGACGGCTACAAATCACTCTGTCACCATGAGTAGTGGGTTCAAAATTCCACTCATGGGTATAGGAACCTATGGAGACCCTCGAACAGTAAGAAGGCATATAAATTATTCTACAATAATATTTTTTTCACTGATGTTGCGAATGTTTCTGTTATTTCCGCAGTGATTAGTGATTTACTATAGATCATTCACAGAGTTCTCTCTTTTTGCTTTTACACACAGTTAACCATTTTGACTGTTTTTAATAGACTCCTAAGGGAACTGCATATGAATCGGTCAAGTTGGCCATTGAGATTGGATATAGGCATATTGATGGAGCATTAGTATATTTCAATGAGCATGAGGTGGGTCAAGCTATACGAGAGAAAATTGCTGATGGAACTGTGAAGAGAGAGGACATTTTCTACTGCGGAAAGGTAACCTTCTTCTGCAAAATGATCATCGGTTGGGGAATTACTACTAAATAGAAGTCATCAAAAGTTGCAGGTTAATTCTCATTCTATGCTGGAATGCCTATAAAGCTTTGCTCACTGTTGAAGGTTATTATTACTGAATTCCATTCAGTACCTTACAACCCAGCTACAATCCAACTGCTAGTTGCAAGTCTGGTTTGGTTTTTTTTGTTGTTGTTGTTTTTTGTGGCAGCTATGGAACACTTTTCACCCTCCAGAGCTTGTAAGACCAGCACTAGAGCGAACTCTCAAAACTCTGCAGCTGGAATATGTGGACCTCTACATCATCGAATTGCCCATGGCTTTCAAGGTCTTACAATGTCCTGATCACAAATTCTTATAATGCAAATAAAAATTTAGGAACTGATAATTAGATGGCTATATTTTTATCCAATTCTCCTAGCCAGGAGATACCTTCTATCCCAAAGATGAGAATGGAAAGATTGTTTACCATGAGACAGACCTTTGTGCTACATGGGAGGTAAGCATATGTCTTAATTAGATAACTTTCCATTTTAATTCAATAAATATTTAATAATCATAACACTTTGCCAGGTGCTTTAATAGGATAAAAACAAAGTTCTACAAATTACAAAACCTTTTTCATTTATCAGATTGAAGACTAAACCATATAGATTACTTTACTTTACCGACTTCAAAGGTTACAGTGACCTTTGAAATTTAGTGGAGTTTTTAAAATGTATTTTCCTCAGGGAGAAAAAAATACTCATTGGCCTTTATTTGCTAAAATTTCATATGACCAAATATGATTGTGAAACAAGCACACAAAATATTTACTGTCAGCAAAATTGTCAGTATCATTACTGATATGAATAATGGCATGGAAAAAAAGGTAGTAGTAGTACTGGTAAAAAAACCAAAAAACAACAACAACAGCTGTACACTACAAAAACTGAGGAAAAGGGTTGGAGGAAATTGATTGCATTAAATATTAAAGGTGTTAGGTAATATTAGGTAATTGTTAAAACTAGATACTTCTAACTAATGGCAATTAAGTAAGGTTAACTTTAATGCTTTCTTTTCACAAACCATGCTACTTCAGCAAGCTCAAGCACCTACCTCCATAAACCTAACAATCATCAACAGACACGTGCAGAAACCTATCAATCTCTATCACACATGAGCTGTGCTCAGAACTGTGCCCTATTCACTATCCCCTACATGCAAAAATCTGGATCCCCACATAGAGCACGATTATAAACAAAATAATTCATCAAGGTTGTGAATTATTTCAGACACTACATTATCCATGTTAACTCATTGCTGTTTGACAGCAGACTGCATGTCAGTAACAATTTGAACATTATACTACATGTTCCATTGTGAGACGTTTGACAATATAACAACATGCCCAGCAGGTAGATTAAGATCACCATTTACACTTGCATCATTTAGCTGACACTTTTTTATCCAAAGCAACTTACAATTAGGACTGAGCTCAACTTGAGCAATTGAGGGTTGAGGGCCTTGCTCAGGGGTCCAACCATGGCAACTTGGTTGTGGTTCTGATTACTAGTCAAGTGCATTAACCACTGAACTACCACTGCCCATGCACCATGTCTTCACCACGTCTTCATTGGTCCATGAGGTAATATAAACAATCATCTGGCTCTGTAACTAGCTAGATGTTTAACACAAAATTATTTGACAATCAAATATAATTCACTTTAAACAAAACCTTTGTGATTACAGAAAGAACTTTGAAAAGCTGAAAACTTTTATTTAGTTAACCTGCTACTTACATTTATAACAGACCCACGAGGACTCTGAATATGTCTCCATTGTGCCATCTCAGAGATGCTACCTGCAAATCTTCAGTCCAAACAACGTGGTACCCTTGCGCACTAGGGTACATAGTTCGAACACTACTTATTGTAGTGCATTGTGGGATCATTACAGTGCACTAAATATCTTAATAGGCCATAAAAGTAGATTAGTGCATTTTAATTAAAATTTAAATTGTTAATACATTTACTCAATGTTGTTTTTTTTGGGTTTTTTTTACTGATTTACTATTGTCTATGTTATATTCATTTCTTTTATTAGGTGTTTTCTATGTACACATGGATCCTTGTACTAAAGGAGTAGGAATTCAGCTTGGTTACTGTCAGTGTGTAATTTGGATATGTCTGTTGGATTTCACAGACTTGCATCTTGATTAATAATCAGAACTTAAATTAAACATAAAGAGACAAGCACCTCTAGCCCCTCTTTACTGATTTTTCTTTTTTTCCCTCTGTCCAGCCTTTTTTCCTTTCTTTTGTCCTCCATGTTTAATGAATATATGACTTGCCTTTTATGATCTTACTAGCGCTGCACATAGGTAAATCAGTGCGTGATTAATGTAAATAGTATATGAGAGCACTATAAGACATGCCCCTTGCAAACGATGTTTTATTGAGGCATCGGTTTTCAACCAGGTGAAGCTGATTCATCAACTGTCCTCAAATCACCACCATGGGTTCAATGTCAAATGGTTTGAAATAGTTTGCATGTCACTCAGAGCAGTCGAATCCACACTCGTTTGTATGTGACTTCAAAGATTAAGGACGATTGTATCCTGACAATGTCCTGCACCTTTTCCTGTCATTAGGCCTTAGAAGCATGCATAGATGCAGGGCTGACGAAATCTCTCGGGGTGTCTAACTTCAATAAGCGACAACTGGAGCTGATCCTGAACAAGCCTGGTCTAAAGTATAAACCTGTGACAAACCAGGTAACACCCAGCAATTACACCACAGTAATGTGTGTAAGGAAATATGTTGCTTATACAAAACAACTTTCCAATATAAACTGATACTTAAAAGTATTGTGATGTGTAGAATTAACAGCATGTAGAAGTCTTCTCTTATTCATTTGTTACTTTCTAGTGATTAGTATTGTCACAATGAAGAATCATTATCTGTAGAAACTCTTAATTTTTTTTTTGTCTAATCACCACAGATTGAATGCCACCCATACTTCACTCAACCTAAAATGATGCAATACTGTAAGCAGAATGATATCATCATTGTTGGCTACAGCCCTCTAGGAACATCCAGAGATCCGTCCTGGTATAATATGTTATTCTAGCCTAGAAATACAATGTAACTATAGAAATGGTTTCACACAAACATAGACTGAAAAATCCCATCTGTGATCTACTATGAACAGACTGTTGCTCCTATGAACATAAGATAGCAATGATCTTTCTCTCTGTGCCTTTCTAAAGGGTGAATTTAAAGAATCCTCCTTTGCTAGAAGACAAGCTTCTGGTGGCCATTGCCAAGAAATATAATAAGAACACAGCACAAATTGCCCTGCGGTTCAATGTCCAGAGAGGCGTGGTGGTCATTCCCAAAAGCTTCAGCCCTAAGCGCATCAAGGAAAACTTTGAGGTTTGAAAGCCCTCATAACTGAGATATGTAGCTTTTCTGTGAAGCCATTCTCTAATTTTACCTTTCTTTCTCAAAGATATTTGACTTCTTTTTGACTGATGATGAAATGAGAGCAATAGAAGGTCTGAACAAAAATATCCGATTTGTGGAGCTTCTCATGTAAGTAACAGGCTGTTTACCAGTTAAATCAAAGGTTCTTTACTGCAGTAGAGGTGAGAGCCCCACTGCACATACCTGTGTTTTCCCTGCCCCCACAAGCAATACAACTCCTCAGGTAATTATTAAGCCATGATTTAGGTGTGTTTGACTAGAGAAAACATTAGATGTTGCAGTACAGACTGTGACTGAAGACCATTTAAGGAGTTCAAAAAAGATCAAAGTACTGACCAATAATTGTTTCATTTTTCAAGGTGGAGTGATCACCCGGAATACCCATTCCATGATTATTATTAGGTATTGTAATGTAAACAGAAACATTATCAACAATTAACAGCTTTGCACCATTTAAACATGATATATATTTGGTTCTGTATTTAGTATGATAACATTTGATTTTACTATGTGCAAATAAATAATATTTACCACACATTGGCACCTCTTTCCCTTGTTTAACTGGTTGTATTAAATTTCTCTATTGTTTAAATAAGTGCCATAAGTAAATGACAAATAAATAAATGGCATCAAGTGACATCCAAGGAAGCGGATTAAACGACCGTGTGAGGGTTTACTTGTATTTCATCTCAGGCTCCATCACAGCAGGTGGCGGTACTGCCTCTTGTTGGTCTATGGTTTAACCCAGGGTTGACACCTTAGACTGTGGTTCAACGCAACAGTAATTACACTTGCTTTATCACTATAGATAAAAATAAATAACATGTGAGTGTTTTCTACTGATTTCCGATTTTGCTCCGGAAGTTATGCATTTGGCCTTCAGCCCGTCATTATTTATTAATGCGTTATGATATCGACATAAGACACACATGCATATCACAAACAAACGGAATTAAAAACAATTACACTTTCCGCATTTGTGATTTAAACTTGTTTCACTCTACTTTATTTTCTTTGTCCAAATAGCGTCTATCATGAGGAATTGCATGCAGCTGCAAAAGAAACAATGCCTGTAGCTGGACGTTCGTAGAAGACAAAGTGCCTAGCGATGATCTAGTCGTAAACAGATATTTGTAAACATGTCCGGTTGATCGCAATACAAGAAACAACAATATTTCTTTATCCAGCTCAAAATACAAAGAATCGTTTTCGACGACGCCATGATAAACTAGCACGCCTAGGTTAAGGACGTATATGAGGTGGCGGCATCTAGTGGGCGATCGGGGTAGCGCATTAAGCACAACAAAGATCAAGTCCAGGAGTCGCTAACGGCAAAGCTTCTTAAGACAGCTTCAGACCGCCTGAATACCAGAGCAGACTCCGCTTGGATTCAAATTTATTCTCGCATTTACTCGACGGTCTACGATCGTTGTCGCCGGAGACACAGTATTCCGTTTTCTTTCAACTACGTTGGCTATAAAGTTGTATTTAGTCAGCTAGCTAGCGGACGCTAACCGAGCTCATCTTACTTTAGTAGTGCAAACGACCCGGCGGTAGATTGCGACCAGTTATCGTGCGTTCTCACTGCCACTGTGTTCACTGGATTGCCAGCTAGCTAGCTGTGACTCTAGCTAGCCGATCGCATCAGAGGCAATTTCGGACAAACTTAGGTTAAATAGCTAGGCTAGCTGGCTAACATTTGTTTCAAGAAACAGCTACGTATCAGCCGAGGAGACAAGAAGCCTGTTGTGGCTACTAGCTAACAGCTCATCTGGATGATGGTCAGGGCTTCGATATGTCACTAGTGCCCAGAAAACAGCACCAGTACAGTCAGCTAGCTAAATGAAACACTGGACAAAGTGTGTAGTGGCTGGCTAGATGATCAGCTAACGACTACCAATACATCAGTTTTGTAGCTGCTATGTTTTTGCACCGAGACTGACTGGCTAGCTAGCTTCTAGCAGTAGCTATTCTAGGTTAGTTGACTGCCAACAGTTGATCTTTTAACATTTAAACATGGGTGTGGTGGAGAGGTTTGTGTCTAATCCGCTGAGTTCATAGGATGGAGAAAGCGTCTCCGAAGGACAACGGCAAACTGTGTTTAAATCCTTTTCCTTCTCTACCCTGAAAAACATTGACGCAGGTGGAACAGTATTTTGGATGTTGCATGAAAAGGACACTGGAGGCCATAGACGTGGCGAAGAAAAAAAGTATATAGGTTTTTATTTAAAAATGCGGAATAATCATGCGAGGAATAGTGGCACACCGGACTTGGAGACGATAGCGACTATACTTCTACATGTATGAACATTGTAGGTTTAATAACGAAAGAGAACTTCAATAATGTCTTCCTACGCCGAATTCGTACCTCCCCCCGAGTGCCCGGTTTTTGAGCCGAGTTGGGAGGATTTTTCGGATCCGTTAGGGTTTATAAACAAGATACGACCCATAGCGGAGCAAAGTGGCATCTGCAAAATCCGACCACCCCAGGTAAGGTGGGATTGTGTCAACAACATGCAGTGATGGGCTCTGAGTGCATACTGTTATTAGCCTTGGACTACAATACAGTGGGGTTTGGATACCTGTGGGTTCCTAAAGACCTGTACGTTAACTCACTGTGGACCTGGCCTAATATATACAAGTATATAATGATATACAATGATATTTTGTTAATAGTTTTGAACATTATCATTCTCATACCACAAAATCTAATTATGATGGCATGTATTTTCAGAAGCTTATAGCTTTCAGCTTGCATCCTTTTTAAGTTAGGCTGTCAGTTTGGGATTAGATACAACAGTGTCTATCTTGGAAGACACTATCTTGGATTTATCTTGGAAGATGCATCGTTTATTGAATTTCCAGTGATGTAGGCTAAACCCATCCCAAGTAACCCCCAAGTTAGTTGTACTATTCATCTTACTCGGTTTCTGTTTTGGGTTTGAAGGATTGGCAGCCCCCTTTTGCTTGTGATGTGCGCAACTTTCATTTTACGCCACGAGTGCAGAGGCTGAATGAGCTGGAGGTAAGTTTTATTTGTGCATCACTTCACACCTCGTTGTCTGCATGCATGTTGTGTTCAGCATGTTTTGCGAGTTCCTCACTGTTCTTAATTGCTTTGTGTGCGGTAGCTTCCTCTTAACCCTTTAGTCTATGTTTACTTGAATGTTTTCATGAACGTATACAAGTGGTGGTTAACAGTGACTAACCTGCAATTTGGGTAATTTGCTTAATATGATATAATTTGCATAATGCAAACTTGCCTTTACTTGCACCTATTACCTTTCATCATAGCCATTATTTTTGGGTGAACTATTCCAGAGAATGGCTCTGTACACATATATTAAAAGTACAAAGATGAGACAGAAGTGGCTGAAATGAGAATTATTCTCCAGTTACTCTGTTTGTTGCTGTTTCTTTCAGGCCCTTACCAGAGTCAAACTCAACTTCTTGGATCAAATTGCCAAGTTTTGGGAACTTCAGGGCTCTAAACTGCGCTTTCCACATGTGGAGAGAAAGATCCTTGACTTGTACCTTCTCAGCAAGGCAAGACCTTCCACCCCCCCAATCAACTACTACACATCCTCCTCCTTTACCCAGTATTAGAGACGGAGCATTTAAACTTTAACGTTTGACGAGCACTAATTATTTGATGGATTTAATCGTACTTGGCCTTCTGTAACCTTTTAGAACCAAAATGGTGTTTCAACACTTGATTCATTCAAATTCCTACACAAAGGCTGAACAATGTCGTTAATTGAAAACACAATATTGTCCTCTGCATTACTAATAGAAGGCTGCAATTTCTAAATGAGCTTCACAATTTCTTCTTGTATGCTGTGAGCATCCTGACCAGTGTCAGACACTGCAGATGAGCGTTCTCTGGAGGTCTTGATTATTTGCATACATGCCAAAGCATCAATGTGTTAATATGAACGGAATAGTATATTTCACTGTATCGTGCAGCCTTTTCTCACATCGTGTTGGTAAAAGATTGCCACTCCCAACTGTGTCAGGAAAAGGTAAAACATTAAACAAAGTTGTGAACCGTTCCTCCTAGATTGTGTCTGCAGAAGGAGGCTTTGAGGCTGTCTGCAAGGAGAAGCGGTGGTCCAAGATAGCCAGTCGCATGGGCTTGCCCTCGGGGAAGAGTATTGGCTCCCTGCTGCGCACCCACTTTGAGAGGATCCTTTACCCATATGAGCTGTTCCAGTCTGGAGCTTCGCTCTCTGTGAGTTTGACTACTCTGCTGTGGACTGTGTACAGCTGGCAGTATTTAGGACTGAAGACGTGTTTTCAGTTTCCTTTCCAGTGTTTGAAGCATGTTTTCTGTTTTCTTTCTGTTACCTTGCTTCATGTAAGTAATCTGGATCTGTAAACTGCAGGGCGTTAACCGGCTGTACCAGGACGGGGATGAAACCGAGGACGTGGATGAAGGAATAGAGGGTGGCTGTGAGGAAGAGGAGGAGGATGAAGAAGAGAAGCAGAGGGAAAAGGAAGGCAGGGAACAGGATGGTCTGGGAGATGGGCCACAAAATAAAGAGCACCCACTTCCTGAGAGGCGCTCACGACGTCTGAAGTCTGAGGTCAGTTCTGTAATTTGCAACACCTGTAGCTTTTACAATGTTAAAAAGTAAAAATCCCAGAGCTAGTTACCTTGTGTCTTTTGTCAAACTCAACAGCTTTCTGTCACAGGAGTCTTTTTCTGCGATTATCTACCTTGGCCTTCCACCAGTTATGCCAGTTAAGGTCAAAGAAGATAAATAAAATGTGTTGAAAAAAACTTTCAAAGTCCCTCTTACAAATCTGTGTGGTTTTGTACGTTCTTGGGCAGCATTTCGTATATTGTTTATACTTTATATTATCTATGGCTATTACCAGCCTGGGCTATTTTGTCTTTTGTTGTGAACTATTTTGTGGTTAAATTAGTTTAATTGAAAAAAGTGTTGACACGTGGACTATTTGTGGTAATTTGGGGACTCCTGTATACATGTTTATCTTGTACTAGTCAAACAACTTAAATGATGACTGTAGCTGCCTAGATGACACATGCACTCATGTATTCCACCATGGCTTGGTCTGGCTGTGCTCCCAGACTCCTTGCTCGTCCTAGATTCTCTGGCGCCTGTAGATCGCCCGGTTGGGGAAACATGTTTGTCATTCCAGCATAATCGCTCACTTTGTAGCATGTCTCCAGGACAGTGCCCAGATGCTCACATTAATTTTTTGCGTTATTTGCGTTCCTTCAGCGAGAGAACAAAGAGCCCAAAAGCCTGCAGATCTTTGGCAGCAGTCCTAAGGTGGTCGGCCTGGAGATCATCCCGTCCGGTAAGTTTCCCACGCTCGCCGAAGTTGTTCCCGGCAGATGCTTGGATGAAGAAGTGTTGCATTTTCGTTGCACAAAGAAACCTTTGAGGTTTGAGAATTAAGTTTTGACACCTGGGCTTTTGTAACACAGATGACGGGTTCAAGAAACAGAGATACCTCAAGGCACAAGCTTTTGCTATTAAGATGCGTCCACGCAAGGAAACTCTAGAAGTTAATTTTGTAAGTATTGTGTTGGTTTGTTTTTCCATACGTAGTTCTTTGAGTGTTTTCTTTGTGATTTGTAAATATTGAAATAGTACGTTTAAGACCAACAGCACTAATCACTAGCTTTTTTAAAATTGCTTTTAAATTGAGAGACATGTATACACTCCTAGATTGACCTATACATGTGCATGTCCTGTGGGCGGGGTGATGAGGAGGACCGCCTCCTGTTGTGTGATGGCTGTGATGACAGCTACCACACATTTTGCCTGATCCCACCACTTCAGGATGTGCCAAAGGGTGACTGGCGCTGTCCCAAGTGTGTGGCAGAGGTATGCCAGCCTACCCTTCTTCCCCTGCCCACATTAGTGCAGATTTCATAAGCCTCTACCCGACCCCCCTGTGGCCAATTTTATTGCATTCCATCATTATTTATTTCCATCACTCCACTCTCTGCTGTCATTGGCAGTAGCATGTTGTGTGTGTGTGTGTGTGTGGTACCTTGGGGTGATTGGTTTGCTGGGTGAGCACTGCCCCTTCTCTCCCCGCAGGAGTGCAGCAAACCTCGGGAGGCGTTTGGCTTCGAGCAGGCGGTGCGGGAGTACACGCTGCAGAGCTTTGGCGAGATGGCAGATCACTTCAAGTCGGACTACTTCAACATGCCAGTTCATGTAAGCACCATGAAGTCCGCCGCAGCTAGTGCAGCTGCTAATGAGGTCCAAGAAAGAGGTCGCGTAGAAATCGCTAGTTAGAAAACTGTCCAGAAAACCCATCGTGTGCAAATTGTGCATTTTTGTCATTTTAGCATTAGGATTAAGTCTCTTAATTCTTTGTTTAGCTTACATTCTAACAGGACCGGTGCTAATGGTACTACCCATCTGCAGTCTGGTTTAAGAAATGTGGTTTGAGAGTGACTGTTCATCTCAGATGGTGCCCACTGAGCTGGTGGAGAAGGAGTTCTGGAGGCTGGTGAGCAGCATTGAGGAGGACGTGATCGTGGAATACGGGGCCGATATCAGCTCCAAAGAAGTGGGCAGTGGATTTCCTGTCCGAGACGGGAAGAGACGACTCTTGGGGGACGAGGAGGTAAGCGTTTCGCCATCTCAGAGTACACATTAGCCAGTAAGCACACAGACATCTTTGATGGTACTAATGAAAACAGTGTGTGTATTTACCACTCCGATTGCTGGGACACTGGAAGGTGGTCTTAGGCCGCCTGCATCGCCGTCCCCTTTTTGTTTAGGTCAAGAAGCAGCGGAATATTCAACCCAATAAGAGTACCTTTTGACGTAGATGCAGCGTGTCTGATAACACCACTTGCCCGTGTTGGCGGTGCCTTCCTCCTCAGGACTACGCCAACTCCGGCTGGAACCTGAACAACATGCCTGTGCTGGAACAGTCCGTGCTCGCCCACATCAATGCCGACATCTCGGGCATGAAGGTACCCTGGCTCTACGTGGGCATGTGCTTCTCCTCCTTCTGCTGGCACATTGAAGACCACTGGAGCTACTCCATCAACTACCTGCACTGGTACGATGCCCGTGAGACCCATCTCCTCATAGGGTGGCGCAATAGAAACGCTCCTCTTGAAAGTTCAAAAAGTAGTTCAGCCTCGAGCTGGCGTCTTGTGATGATGGGCTGACGAAGTGGTTGAAGTGTTGTTCGTGGCTGATGTTAGGGGGGAGCCCAAGACGTGGTACGGGGTCCCCGCCCATGCAGCAGAACAGCTGGAGGCAGTGATGAAGAAGCTAGCCCCGGAGCTGTTCGACTCTCAGCCAGACTTGCTGCACCAGCTGGTCACCATCATGAACCCCAATGTTCTCATGGAGCATGGCGTGCCAGTGGGTTTACACTCTTCTGTCTTCTTTTGTGATGACGTGCATCGCTGATTTTAGTTTTCCATTGGCTTCATCAAAAGCTTAAAGTTGTTTTGTTCTCTTTGCTTGGTTTACTAAACAGGTGTTTCGGACCAACCAGTGTGCTGGGGAGTTTGTGGTTACCTTCCCAAGGGCATATCATAGCGGCTTTAACCAGGGCTACAACTTTGCTGAAGCTGTCAACTTCTGTACTGCAGACTGGGTATGTCTGTCCATCTGTATATCGGCTTTGAGGGAGCGCTTGCCAGTTGACCATCAAAGACCTGTTGTGCTCAGTAGATTTCCCATATTTGTTCACGTGCTGCTGAAATGAATCTGCACAACGCACCGTTTCCATTGGTCAGTGACGGCAGCTACGTAAACGCCTTCAATTTACGCATGGATGCAAGCCTGGTTTTAGGTTTTCCAGGTCCACCCCGAATGATCGAAAGCTTGGGGCGGAAATCCTTGTTTTAGTTCCCGCCGTGTCCCCGCGCTCGGCCGACCGCAGGCCGCCCCGTCTGTCGGCCCGACCGCTTACGACCGCTTACGCTTGTGTGCAGCTGCCCCTGGGCCGCCAGTGCGTGGCGCACTACCGCCGCCTGCAGCGCCACTGCGTCTTCTCGCATGAGGAGCTGCTGTGCAAGATGGCGGCCGACCCGGAGAGCCTAGACGTGGAGCTGGCCGCTGCCGTGCACAAGGAGCTCGGGGAGTTGATGGAGGAAGAGAGCAGCCTCCGGCAGGCCGTGCAGGACATGGTGAGACGCCTGGACGGACAGCCTGGCCCAGCTGCCATCACACTGGTTTTAGTGAAAACCAGCCTGGGTTTGCACCAGTAAAAAAAATCATCTTCACATTGCGTTAAACGCAAAATGCTTTTCAGCAGGTGTTACTAGTGTGCTTGTGTAGGCAGCTTGATGGGGGGGAAAATTCTAGATGACCAATCGTACGTTTTAAAGAACACTGAACCTTTTCAGTGTGTCTGTAGACACTATTCAACTGCTGGTGTTTTATTTTATCTGTGCAAGTCCTGAAGTAAAGCCTTACATGCTGCAGTTTAACATGATTTAGTTTAACAGTGTATTGTGCACGTAAACAAAGATTCTAGACTGAAAAAAGACTGAAATGTTCATAAGATAAAATGCTGCTTGCACAACAAGATCAACTAAGAAGGCCGCAAATGATTAGATGATTTTTTCGATTTGGAGGACACAGCCCTAATAGCGGTGAAAATTACCAGACTCAATCTTCTATTCATCCTAAGTGTCAGGTGGAAGGTTTCCCAGTTACAATTAGATGGGAAACACATTTATTTCCACTCTCTGCCTGCAGGGGGTGCTGTGCTCTGAGCAGGAGGTGTTTGAGCTGGTCCCCGACGATGAGCGACAGTGTTGCAGATGTAAAACCACCTGCTTCCTGTCAGCGCTGACGTGCCCGTGCAGCCCCGAGCGCCTGGTGTGCCTGCACCACGCCGCTGAGCTGTGCGACTGCCCTCTTGCTAACAAGTGCCTCAGGTCAGCTGTCATGCTGTCATACAGGCATGCACATGAACGTACTGGTGGGCATGTGTGTGTTTGGGACTTGCGTCAGTGTAAGCTATGGGTTATATGCACTGTGGGATGTCTTTTTAGTTTTTATTTTTGCACAACACCCCTGAAGGATTGCAGTGTAAAGTCAGTGAACCTAAAAAAAGCTTCTTGACAGCAAAGGGGTCAGGTTAAAGAGACAACGAAGTCAGGAATGATTCAGTTCTTCCTACCGGGGCGATGCTTCCTGTGTGCTACTGAGGCTACTTCTCCACTTTGAGAAAATTCTTGTTTAATTTGCATGAAGTGGCAAGAAATAGCAGACCGTTGGGGCCATTATGGAGCCGTGCGTGTGTTACAGGTTCAGGTACGATCAGGAGGAGTTCCCTGCAATGCTGTATGGGGTGAAGTCACGCGCCCAGTCCTATGACACCTGGGCCAAGAGAGTCAGCGATGCCATGGGAGCCGATCACAAGAACAAGAAAGGTAAATGCACGTGCGCGCGTACACGTACACACACACACACACACACACACACACACACACACACACACACACACACACACACACACACACACACACACTGGCACACTCCTCCACACCCTCATCCCTCCTCTTGTTCCTTCCCACAGATCTGATTGAGCTGAAGGTGCTGCTAGAGGACGCAGAGGACAGGAAGTACCCAGAGAACAATCTGTTCCGCAAGCTGCGGGAGATGGTGAAGGAGGCAGAGACCTGCTCCTCCGTGGCCCAGCTGCTCCTCAGCCACAAGCAGAGAACCAAGTGTGTAACTCGGCACCTCTACCAAGCCAAGCCATTAATCCCTCCGTTATTGCGTTAGGCAAAGTCGGATCAGGCCAGATCCGAAAACCGTTCTCATGGTGTGAAAATAATGTGAACTTCTTTTTGCCTTTTGTCCTTGACTGACCGAGAGTTGGAAAATGTTTAAAGCGAGATTGTCTGAGAGCAATTATCCGATTGACTTACTGATTGCCTGATGTTTTTGCTCTCTGTGCTTGAAGAAGGGAGCGACCAGAGAGCGGCCGCACGCGCACCAAGCTGACGGTGGATGAGTTGAAGGCCTTCGTGGAGCAGCTGTTCCGTCTGCCCTGCGTCATAAGCCAGGCGCGTCAGGTCAAAGTGAGCACACGCACACCCTGCCCCACGTTCCTCCACGTTAAAGCCAAAGAGCTGAAGCCTGTGAAGAGATTTCCGCATTCACCTTCTCTCCTCTGTCTCACCTTCCCCTGCCCCCCCCTTCCCTCCTCCAGGAGCTGCTGGAGAACGTGGAGGACTTCCACGAGCGCGCACAGGTGGCCCTGGCTGACGAGACGCCCGATTCGGCCAAGCTGCAGGCCCTGGTTGACCTGGGCGCTGGCCTGGACGTGGAGCTGCCCGAGCTGCCGCGCCTCAAGCAGGAGCTCCAGCAGGCGCGCTGGCTCGATGAGGTGCGCCTGGCCCTGCAGGAACCGCAGCGAGTCACGCTCGAGCTCATGAAGCGCCTCATTGACTCGGGCGTGGGTCTGGCGCCGCACCACGCTGTAGAGAAGGCCATGGGCGAGCTACAGGAGATCCTCACCGTGTCCGAGCGCTGGGAGGACAAGGCTCGGGCCTGCCTGCAGGCCAGGTGACCACCTCAGAACTCCTCAGACAGCATTCAGCGCAAGATCCCTTAGGCAGACCCATTAATCCTTCAGCATAAAGGATCAGTGTTAAGTTTTAAGTAGGATCGATGGCAAGGGTTCTGTCAGATCTGTTTGGACACCCCATGAGGGGGTGGGGTTGTATTTTTAAACTGGATCCAGTGTCAGCAGCAGAGAGCCAGTAAGCATGATTGAGGCTCATACACGTTTGCCTGTTTATATTATGGAATTTGTTGCCATAAAAAGCTAATGTCAGGCCTCATATAAAACCCCAGCATTTATCCTGAGGCCAAACTGTGTCTTAGGAATCCCTTGGTACAATTTAAAACGGTCTGGTTTTCACATCCGAAGAAAGCGTGTCTTGTTTTCACATCTTGAACTATCAGTTGTGGAGTTGAACAGCGTTTGATGTTTCTGTGATCTCAGACCACGGCACAGTATGGTCAGCCTTGAAAGCATCGTCATAGAGGCCAAGAACATTCCTGCCTACCTGCCCAATGTGCTGGCCCTTCGAGAAGCACTGCACAAAGCCAAGGAGTGGACAGCCAGAGTGGAGGCCATCCAGGTAGATCAGATTCCCACATCTGTGGTCACAGATCACAGGTGTGTGAGTGCGCATACACTATGTGGTGGAGGAAGACAATTGTGTGTTGGTGCTTGATTTAAAAGCGCTCAAGGAGACCAGGGTCTCTGTAGCAGTAATGATCTGTTTTGCTTTCGGTGTTCCAACAGAATGGCAGCAACTACGCCTACCTAGACCAGCTGGAGGCTCTGTTGGCAAGGGGCCGGTCCATTCCCGTGCGTCTGGATGCCCTGCCGCAGGTGGAGTCCCAGGTGGCCTCGGCCCGAGCCTGGAGGGAGAGGACGGCTCGCACCTTCCTCAAGAAGAACTCCACCTACACCCTGCTGCAGGTGAGACCCTCCGCAAGTGTTCGATTGAACGGTCAATCGAAGAGAATCTCAAAACACGTCAGGTTTTCAGAACATGTCAGTGTTGGGTGTAGCAGCGCTGAAGACAGCACAGCATGTGGAACCCTGTGTGGAACTCCTACAGCCCGAACTGACCCGTGAAAACGGTTGTGTGGCTCCTCTCGCAGGTCTTGAGCCCCCGCGCGGACATCGGCGTGTACGGCACAGGCAAGAGCAAGCGCAAGCGGGCCAAGGAGCTGCTGGAGAAGGAACGCGGCGGGGATCTGGACAGCCTGAGTGACCTGGACGATGTTGGCGAGGAGGTGTGCGAGCCCGCCGCTGTAGTTGCAGCCTTCAAGGCCAAGGAGCAGCAGGAGGTAGAGGCAATCCACTCGCTGCGCGCCGCCAACCTGGCCAAGATGGCCATGGCCGACCGCATTGAGGAGGTCAAGTTCTGCCTGTGCCGCAAGACGGCCGTGGGCTTCATGCTGCAGTGCGAGCTGTGCAAGGACTGGTTCCACGGCGCCTGCGTGCCCCTGCCCAAGACGGGCTCGCAGAAGCGGCTGGCGGCCGGCTGGCAGGGGGGCAGCAAGGAGGCCAAGTTCTTGTGCCCGCTGTGCCAGCGCTCGCGCCGGCCCCGTCTGGAGACCATCCTGTCGCTGCTGGTGTCCCTGCAGAAGCTGCCTGTGCGACTGCCCGAGGGCGAGGCGCTGCAGTGCCTGACGGAGCGCGCCATGAGCTGGCAGGACCGTGCGCGGCAGGCCCTGGCGACCGACGAGCTCTCGTCCGCCCTGGCCAAGCTATCCGTGCTCAGCCAGCGCATGGTGGAGCTGGCGGCGCGCGAGAAGACGGAGAAGATCATCAACGCCGAGCTGCAGAAGGCCGCCGCCAACCCAGACCTGCAGGTAAGGTCGGCGAGCTCGGCCCCGCTATGCATCTGACGCGCGCGTCATCCTGGCTTCCTGATTTTCTCCTGTTTTTCCCTCCTCTTTATTATCTCCCATATTTATTTTTGTCCTGCGTATGTAAATTTCATCTATCGCACCTTCACGCCTGTAACTGGTGACTCACACTGGAGGAGTGCGGCTGTCTTACTCTCCTTCGTGGTGTCTGTCTGGTGCTAGTTCTTCCTCTCCATTGTTCCCTTCTGCTTGACCATTGGAGGTCTGACCCCACATGTGCCTAATGCTCTTTTGGGACAGTGACCATTGTCTGAATCCTATACAAATATATTTGAGCTGAATTGATAACATGATAACGTCAGTTACTGACAGAAATACCAGTACTGACCCGCTGTACATGGCATGGCGGCGTTTGCCTGCTGTGGGTCACGGTTTCTGCTGTTGCGCCTCCTGGGTGTTTGCTGAAGTGCGGTATAACCGGCGCTGTTGTCTCCTGGTGTGCCGCTGCACTCCCCTGCATCCCAGGGTCACATCCAGACGTTCCAGCAGGCAGGCTTCAGCAGGGCCACCTCGCCCCGTGCCTCCCTGGACTACGACGACGAGGAGACCGACTCTGACGAGGACATCCGCGAGACTTACGGCTATGACGTAAAGGTGGTGTTATTGAAAGGCCTGTGCAGAAAATAAAATTTTTTTCTTTTTAAAAATTATTTGATTTTAATCTATGTGGAAAATAAGTCCTCATCGTTTCAGTGTGATGCTGTCGTACTATATAAGCGTGCTGCAGGCATTGTCGGTGTAAATGGAGTGTGTGTCCCTGCCTTCAGGACTCTGGGGAATTGAAGCCCTACTTGTTCTGTGATGAGGAGATCCCTGTGAAATCGGAAGAAGTCGTCAGTCACATGTGGCCAGCCACGCCCTCCTTCTGCGCAGAACATGCCTATTCTTCTGCCTCCAAGTCTTGCCCCCAGAGTAAGCAATGCTACATGTACAACATGACTGACAAACCCATATACTATATGATCCACACTTTATATATAAAATACAGACATACTTATGTTTTGCAAAGAAAAAACATGTAACCATGTTTAAAGGAAAATCCCGTACCTTGCGGCATATTTATTGAATCAGGCTTGCTTTCCTCAACTGGACTGCCTGCTTCTTTTGCTATGACTTTAGTTATATGGTTGATCCTAGCAAACTTGTTTTATCGTATTACTACGACACAATTCAACATCACATTTCCCAACCACTTCCCCCCGACCTCCCCAGACCAAACCACCCCACGCAAGCAGCCCAGGAAGACACCCCTGGTGCCACGCAGCCTGGAGCCGCCGGTGCTGGAGCTGTCCCCGCCTGCCAAGGCCCAGCTGGAGGAGCTGATGATGGAGGGCGACCTGCTGGAGGTCTCCCTCGATGAGACGCAGCACATCTGGAGGATCCTGCAGGCCACGCACCCTCCCTCTGAGGATCGCTTCCTGCAGATCATGGAGGTGAGCACGTTGATGCACCATGACGTGCCGCGGCAGTACGCTCTGGGCTAGAGGCAGGGAGGCAGAATGTGATAGTTCAGTCTGGCATGCATGAGACTTTCCTACTCTCCTCATAACTCATTTGAAGTTTCCTCATTTTGTCCATTTATTGTAATTTAAGGCAATGGTAGCTCCGTGGTTAAGATACTTGACTGGTAATCAGAAGGTTGCCAGTTCAAGCCTCACTGCTGCCAAGTTGCCCCCGTTGGGCCCCTGAACAAGACCCTTTAACCCTCAATTGCTCATGTTGTATTCAGTCATAATTGTAAGTTGCTTTAGATAGAAGCGTCAGCTAAATGCCATGAATGTGAAATATAGCGAATATTGTCCTGATGCCCTCTGACGCGATGGTTCTTTTTTTTTTGGTTTTTTTTGGTTTTTTTCCCCTGTTGTGCTGTGTCCCACCCCCCCAGTTTGAGGAGCCCCTGCTGGAGAAGCCCATGAAGCTGAAGGTGAAGGACGTGGAGAGGAAGAGGAAGAGGAAGCTGGAGCGTGCCGAGCAGCAGCAGCTGCTGATGGCGGCCGGCGGCGGCGGCGTGGAGGGCCGGCCCAAGTGCAAGGACATCAAGCGCGTCCTGGAGGCGGGGAGCAAGCCCAAGAAGAAGAAGCTCAAGTTCAGCCCGGACAAGTCACGCGAGCTGAAGCATCTGGCCAAGCGCCTGGCCAAGGAGGAGAAGGAGAGGAAGAGGAAGGAGAGGGCCGCGGCGGCCAAGGCCGAGCTAGCCAAGGAGAGCCTGGAGAAGAAGAAGGAGAAGAAGGTCCTGGACATCCCCTCCAAGTACGACTGGTCGGGAGCGGAGGACTCGAACGACGAGAACGCCGTGTGCGCCGCTAAGAACTGCCAGAGGCCGTGCAGGGACAAGGTTAGTGAGCAGAGCGATGGCTGCACAAGGTGGTCTTTTGGTCTTTCTTACGGCAGTGCTTATGACGCAGAAGGCTGCCACGTGCACTCCTTTACTTTGATTTAAGTGATATGGCTTCAGTGTACATAGGACGGGGTACATCACTGGGGAAAGGGAGGAGGTTGTGGAGTTTAAGCCCTACATGCTTTTGGAATTTCCTCAGTATTTTTTCACTCTTTGAACTTTGGTTCATTGCGATGCATGTAATTTTTACTCACTAATGAATTTTAATAGCACTGCATCCTAACACACTGTTGCTGCCTACATTTGTGTAACATTATTATTGAATGTCCTCAGAAGGAAACTGTTCACATTTGTGAAACTTAAGAGTGATGGTTCTCTCTCTCTCTGTCTCAGGTGGACTGGGTTCAGTGTGATGGCGGATGTGATGAGTGGTTCCATCAGGTGTGCGTCGGTGTGTCATGCGAGATGGCTGAAAACGAAGACTATATCTGCTCCGCCTGCTCCCGTAAGGCGGGAGCACTTCCTGGAGGCGGGGCATGCATTAAAGTGGGTGTGGAGGCTGTGGTAGTGACATCCCCCGTCTGTAGTACTCAGACACTCTCTCCCCTGTCCCAGCCAGAGCCCCAGGAGGGCAGCTAACCCACACAGCCTGTGGACTACATACGGTCCCTAGAACTGCTCTGTTTCTTTGCTCCAGTCCTTAGGGCAGCCAATCAAAATACAAACCCAGAAATCCCCTCTTGAACCTATTGGTGGACTGTGATGCATAATTGCAACCTCACTGCTGCACAGTGCATAAACAAAAAGGATGAGTTATGTTACATGAGCAGTAGTCTGTCATGGTGTCTGCATGGGTGGATTCTAATCATGGATTATCACTTGCATCAAGATGTTTGATGAACAGGCCTGGAGAAACTCAGAACTGGTCAAATGGCACACTGGAGACATTCCATCTTGCGCCGTAGTCTAGGGTTATCCAGGGGTATGCAGATCTTTTGTAATTACAGATAGCTGAAGGAAATGTTAACATAACTGATTGGCCACTTTGCCATCACACCTGACTGCTAAGTAAAGGGAAAGAGTGGAAAATCTAGGACCATGAGACCTGTGATTTGAATACCCCTGCCATAATTATAGACCCAAAAAATGTCATGGCCAAACAAACATCAGTCTTCTCAATGCTCATATTTTGTTTTTGTTTTTTCATTTTGTTTCCTCACCCTCCAGACTGGTTGACTATAGAGCTTAGGTTGAGCCTCGACCACATACACCAGCAACCTACCAGCACACACGTGGGATATTGTTTGTCAAGATTGTTTAAACTTGCCTAATGATTTCCCCCCCATGTTGACAGTTGTACTCACAGACCATAATATTTTGACCCTACGGTATCCCCCAATGATCTACTTGGCTTTGGATGTCCCATCAACAGCCTAGGAGGATTACTAACCTGCTCATCTTGATCTACCTGGTGAATAAACAAGTTGCCACTCAACATGTAGCACCTGGATAGTTGTATGCAGTTAAATATATTTATGATGTAAATAGGTTTTAAGGAATCCATAATGTGGCTGTTTTCATTGCTCAACTTTATTAAAACTATTCCTAGTGAAACAAAGCCAGATTATTGTTTTATTTGAGCATTTAATATATGTAAAATGAGAGATTTTACAAATACATATTTTTGGATATTTGTGGTGGGTTGTGATAGATTTACTTTGTCGTACTCCACATGTGTATCTTTTAAGCAAAAGAGGAAACTAATGAGCTCCAAATTGCCTACTTTTTAAGGAATTTCGTGTAGAACTTCAGCCCTACTTTACCTTTTAACTTGAATTTATAGCCTAGCATGTCTCGTTGTTCTGACAGTATCAGTGATTTCATATTAAATGTAAATGGATGAAGAATTTAAATACATAGCTTTGTAGAGCAGTGTTTGATTCTTTGAAGTACCATTGATTTTTCAAGCAGCCATTGTTTATTTCAAACTTATTAAAATTAATTGCATCCTATCTGCTTGGCTCAGTGAGATTGCCATTGTCTTAATTAAACAGCATTGCTACACCAGCAACAGTAAACAACCTACTAGATGGTGGTAACTTGGAAAAAGGATAACTATGCACACTGTCATATGCGCCAACACATCTTTCCTACAACAAGCCAACATTGATGTTATATGCAAATATTGGCAGGCCTATAAAAAGCCTATTTGACATTAAATGATCGAAAACACACCACCATGAATTTTATAAGTAAAGCATAGGAACTGGGGGAAAATTCAGCATGAAAGTATAAAGTACTTGATTTATGAATTAAAGATTCTTAGCAGTCCCTTGCAGTTTTGATAATTAATGACCTATAATAATTGAGATAAAGTAGCTATAAAAAATTGCTATAAATATTCATAGAGTTTAGGTTGGTGTATTTGTGTCCTGAGAAATGTTTGGTCCTTAAAATAGTTCAGTTTCTTTCAGTTTTTCCAAAAGTTTTGAAACATGATCCATAGCCTTGTACTAAAAAGAATCATGATTGTGTTTCTGAATGACAAGAGAGATTTTAAGTGGGAAAGGCAGTTCAGAGGAGGTTGCAATAAAAATCCAAACCTGTACCTGTGTCTCTCACTGATGCACAGTAATAATCCAAACCTCTACCCGTCTCTAACCTGCAGAAAAGGCTTAGGCTGAGAATAATTCTTTCCTTTTCAGTGAAGGGACCAAAGATAATATTCCTGTTTTTGTAAGGTGGAACTTGGATGTGAAATTAATAATAGCACTTTTCACAAATATCTGGTTGTAATTCTTTTGGCACACCAGAATACATCTCACGCTCAAATTTATTTTTAAAAATTCGGTGATATAAACGTGATTATACACCCGAATTAGCTGTATTAACAGATAACAAAAACTAATCGGTACAATTACTATCAGTGCGCAGGTAACTATTAGCCTGAAAATGGTGTGCGTGAGAATTTCAAGATAAAAGCCGAATAATCAACACCAATTCCTTTTCTTTGTTTTAACTTCCCTGACCTGTATTTAATAATCAAAAATAAATAAATAAATAAATAAATAAATAAATAAATAAATAAAATAATAATAATTTACTACAATTGCTACCTGTAGATGGCGTATTTTGTCCACGGGTGTCTTGTAAACATGCGCGTCAGTTGTCCGCCTGCCCCGATGAAGAGACCCCACCTCCCCCCAGGCGAAGGTTAATGGTGATTGGCTAATGAACCTGACGTACGTCAGCGACGCTCCTTGCCCCACAATGCAGCGGGCGATGTCTGAGGAAAGATGGCGGAGGGAGGAGCGGCCGATCTGGAGACTCAGAGAGGAGAGGTTGCTGCGCTGGTGAAAACGCAGCTGCGGAAAGGAGAGACTTGGTGAGGGCTGACCAGCAAACGTTCTCAGAGCTGCCGGGCCTGCCGGCTGGCTGTGTCGTCTGTTGTCAAACGCGAGGTTATCTGAAAATTAGCGGCGCAGGCCGTGTTGACAGCGCGCTCGGCGTAACGGTTATCCAGCTGGCCTGTCCGTCTGACACCGACCGCTCGAATTTTGTTGGCGTTTTCCTCTGTAAATTACACCCAGTGAAACCGTAGTTACGATATTCTATCAGAGTCACAGGTTGTCCTCGTAGCCGAGTCAAAACGCGTGAACTGGTTCACCTAAAGGCTTGGCGCTGGTTCCAAGTAGCTGGCTAGCGTTGCGTCTGTCAGGGCGGAGACGAGAGAGGCACCTGTCATGTAGACTTTCAGCCTCCCAGAGCAAGCCTAAACTTGTTAGGTTACTAGAGAATCCACTATAGTTAGGGAGTGTTTTGATGTTACTTCAGTTGTCTTGTATGCGTTATTTGTAGGCAGGTTAAAACTTCTGTAAGATCTCTAGAATTACGAGGATCGATACTTATTTCCTTTAATTCTGTACTGAGTTAATAACTAGTCTTACGCTGTTCCATGAGTTAGCAGAAAAAGAAAACAAACTCACTCTTAAGCCACTAGCCCTATTTCCTTCAAGAGTCGATTAGATAACATTTGGATTATGCTGCTGTTTACAATCACCGAGTAAAAGAAGGAGCACATGTTGTAGGCTGTAGCACAGTCGTCACTGATAATAAAGACCTTCTCAGAGAAAGGTCAGGGTCGTTTTGTGTTGTACCTGCCTCTGCATGAACCCTGGAGTTAAGATCAAGTGTCCATGAAAGTTTGTCTTTAAGTGAACCAATCAAATGTTCCATCTTGATGATGTTTCACAGGTACTTAATAGACAGTCATTGGTTCAAACAGTGGAAAAAATATGTGGGCTTTGATAGCTGGGATAAGTACCAGATGGGAGATCAGAACGTCTACCCTGGACCAGTGGACAATGCGGGCCTCCTTAAAGGTTAGCTGCTGCTTAAATACTGTGATGTGAGTTAATATTCTGGCTGGAAGCATACTGCTTAAACCATAATTGGCTTGAAGAATTACCCAATAATGCTAAAAGAAAGTATTGTATTTACAGTAAAAACTCAGATTTACAGGACTGAAGTCAATAAAAATTGAATAAAATTAATGGATAAATGTAATAATTTCATTGTTTTTTTCATAATGTTGTGAAATAAGGTTATTCATAATCATTTCTGCTCTAATTCACAATGAGTATTTATTTGTTTTTTTAAGACAGTGATGTGCTTGCCATTAAGGAGCACCTTATTGATGAATTGGACTACATCCTTGTGCCCACTGACGGTTGGAATAAGTTAGTGAGTTGGTATGGGCTGACCGAGGGCCAGGAGCCAATCGCCCGAAAGGTATTTCTCTTTCAGTCTAAGTATGTGTAGAGGTCTATGTTTTTGATTGATAATGAGAATCCTAAAGTTAGTATGGTTATGGTGTGTTTTACTTGTTAAACAGCAGGTAAGTTGAAAGATTGATTGGCATCCTTTACATTTTGAAAGGGCATATTTAGAAAAGACTGGTGATGGTCTACTTTTGTTCATTTTACATGTGAATGTATATGCATTGTTAGATGACATGATGCTGGTAGATTGAATTTACATGATTTGAAACAAAAATCAACAAACAAACAAACAAATAAATAAATAAGCTTATTTATTTATGCCATAAAACCTTTTTTTTCCTCTGTGCCTTCATTATAAAAACCTCATTATAAAGAAAAAATTGCTCAGTTGAGTTCCATAACACAAGTCAAGTTTATTCAAATTTTGCTTTATATTTATATATAAAACTTTGTGTTGGCATAGTTCTACAGCAAAGGGTTATGCTGCTTTAAAATTGAAGGTTTTTTTTTGGCATTTCCTTAATATTTTTCATTTAAAAATAAATAAGGCATGGCCCCTTTAAAATACACCTAGAGATTTCCTCTGTGCCTTTCTATATGTTGACACCATCGCAGCCATTTAGGCCTTTCTCACTTCCGATACTGCTTGTTCAAATTTACTCAGTCATGGCATCATGGCTGCTTCTGGGGTTTCTCTTTACCCGATCGATCCTCCCCTTTTGCCATGTATGTCGCAGGGGGTGTCAAGTGGCTCGTGCGTTTCTATTTTCAGAGGGACTCTGGGTGACTGAAAGGCTACATGGAGCGGTCTGCTAGGCACAGCTTGCAAGAGGTTCCTTCTTTTTCTCACTTTTGGGGCTCCCGGTTCTGAATGGAAGTCGATTGGAATATAACGTGTTTATTGGGTCTTGATGTGGCCTAGAATCTGATTCTAGGCGCCTGTTTTGGGGTGTCCTTGTATTCAATGAAGAGGAATGTTGGTTGAGGTCAGAAAGTGAGGGAAAAGGAGTTAGACAGAGGGGAAGACAGGCAGACAGACAGTGAGAAAAAGCGAGAAAACACCAAGGCAAGAGCAAAAGTTGCAGTCATGACTAATGTAGGACAGTTTTGCTCATTTAAGAGTTTTAGCAGTCACAATAATACTTCATGCACTTTGGCTCAGTCGAAGTGACTGTGGAGGGTTTGAACCAAGACTCTGGGGCAGTTTGTTCTTATGGTTTGCTGGGCCATCAGTGGAGGGGCTGCGTGAAATAAATAGGATTGGACCCTCCAGCTGTCTCTGTGCTTGGTTGCTAAATTAAGAGTCTCTTGCTTGTTTTAACGCATTAACTGCCATTATGCAGCACTGAACCCTCATTGCCTTTGCACCTGCTGCTGCTACGGTTATGTTTTGTTTACAGGAGGAAAAAGGTTCAGATTTTTGTAAGGGATCTTTATTTTTATTATAGTCACTACCCATATAAAGGAATTGTTTTCTGAGCAAAGTACCTCTAACAGAATAAAGTAGAGGTGGTCAGTACTGTAGTTTGACAGGTGCATGTTTTTACATTTTCAAATTCAAATATAGCTATTAACAAAATGACAAGCTATTGAATTGTAGTTTTAATTGTTGCCCCTTACATTTTGTGGCCTACTGAACAGTGCTAATGCTGCAATGCTGGTGTTGTGAACAGCTTCTTCATAATGAAGCATTTAATGATTCAACCAATCACATGAAAGTTTTCTGTTGCAGCATGACAGTGCTGAGAGGTGCCTGTATGAAATAGAGAGATGCCTGTCTTCTGTATAGCGGTCGGTTATGCCAAGCTGTGTGACCTGCTGTGTGACCAGCATTGGGCCAGTAGTGACTAACCGGCAGAACCCTTTCTCAGCCCCTTTCTCCCCTCTGCTTTGTTCTTCTCAGGTGGTTGAGCAGGGTATGTTTGTGAAGCACTGTAAAGTGGAGGTCTACCTCACCGAGCTGAAGCTATGTGAAGACAGCAACATGGACAATATCGTCACCAGACGCTTCAGCAAAGCAGACACAATAGGTGTGTTTCCTTCATTAAAACTGCACACGTCCTGGGTGCATATCTGGGGTTTGATAAGACTGCAGCACACGTCTGCTTTAGAGAGATAAGTTACTCCAACTCTCATACAGTCATTATGTCTTGCGGGTTGTCTCGCATGGTCTAAAAAAACACGAGAGCCATGCTTGTTTTTGTGATTCTTGTCCATAAATGATTTCACGCACACACATCCACAGCTACGTGTGCACTGTGTTTCCCCCTTCCTCTTGTCCCATTGACTAATTTTCATATAACAAATAGGCAAGGAGACAACGCAGGAGATTTGCACAGACTTTACTTACTTTTTATTGGACTAGTACAGTGCAGCTGCTATCGACTGCTTTTGTTTTGTTAATAACAAGGACACTGCATGCTATATAAACTACATGCTATACAAATATCTGGACTTTGTAGCTGGATTGATAACAAAAATCCTATTGTATTTCATATGTTCAGGAACATCAAATATCAGCATGTAGTCGCTATGTAATGTTCATAAGAAATTGCATGAAAACTGTCAGATGTGGATAGTACTCTCATGTGTTTTCAGCACAGCAGTCTCGATTTTGCATAGTTCCCCAATTATCAGTTGTCTTATATTGATAGCATAGGTCGTTTTAACTTTCAGTGCTCAGATTGCTCAGTTATTGCTTGAGTATTTTAGTTTATATGTTCCTGACCTCCCTGTGGTTTAAAAATAAATAAATTAAGACTGAAAGGAACGCTAACCTGATTCCTTTTTAATGAGGGTTAAAACACAATTGTTTACTTTTAACTCAGTGATTTATTAAATGACAATCTCGTGATTATAAGGATTAAAAAGACACCAAAAGCTGCAAAACTAGGCATACAGGCTCGGCCCACTGATCCTTCCAGTGGACCCAGACTGGGGCAATGCAAGGCGCTGCAGTATATAATATCAAAGCAAGGTCTGATGTGAGATTTGTCCCTCCCAGACACCATTGAGAAGGAGATGCGCAAACTGTTCAACATTCCTGATGAGAAGGAGACCAGACTGTGGAACAAATACATGAGCAACACGTTTGAGTCTTTGAACAAGCCGGACAGCACCATTCAGGATGCTGGGCTCTACCAGGGGCAGGTAGGAAAATGTGGCTAGTTCAGATGCTACAGGCCAATGGTGCTTACAAGTAGTATCACGCTATTATTGCTGTCACTTATATTGTGACTCCAGAGTTTTTCACTCAGAAAGCCAATATTGCACTAGAGTGGACTTTGGGAACTTAGCTCAGATACCACCACACTGTTCAAGGGTCGACTTGCTCCAAAGATCTGGGATATTGATATGAACACAGATATAAAAGTCAGTTTCTAAATTTAAGTCTGTAGGCTTTTTTGATTGCTGATTTTTTTTCTTTGTAGGTTCTAGTTATAGAGCAGAAGAATGAGGATGGAACATGGCCTCGAGGTTCCTCCACACTGAAGTAAGTGATTAGTGAGATGTTCTCTTCTGCTCTTCACCATCATAGGCGGATAGAGTGGACGGACGTGTTTGTTCTACACCCTTGTTCTGTATGGGTGATTGCTTAGCAGTAGTGAAAGGTAAAGTTCCATTCACAGTGGTAGAAGTAGCCCATCATTTGTATATTGGTTAATGAATATTGTTTAGAAACTGGGCTCAAAAACCCTCTTACAGCCATTGCAGCACTTGGCTGATTTTGTTATCTTGCTTCTTACACTCAGTACTTTCTGTTCAAATTCTTGTTTGTCATATACTTCTACATATTTGCTATGCCCGATGTATACTTTGCCTCTTTTGCTGCCATAACCCATAACATTTTTCCTTTTTAAATCAATCAGAGTAATAACACTTACTTCGATTTTTAAGGCTAATAAAGGCTTTAATTTCTTCTAACGCATGGTATTCTTATCTTTTGAAGGTCATCTGGTACTTCCAATCTCTCTGCTTTACCAAAGATCTCCCCTTCATCTCTCACAAACAATCATAGCAGCAGCTTCAGCAGCAGGAAGTAAGCGCCAAAATGGGCGTGGCTCAGTGGGAGGGGCATTAATGGGTCTAGTATAACCCAAACAACAGCATGGGTCTGTGTTTGTTTATACTCTCAACAGCCGTCCTAGTGCACCAAATAGCCTCCTTTCCTTTGTCCTCTCTGAAGCAGCACTGAATTGCTGTGTCAACACCAGGATTCTTGTAAAATGTTAACAAGAGGGCTGTTTTTTAGGTTCTCAGCTATTTTGCTGCTTGCATACTTCAAAGTGCACAAGGGATAAGAGGAAGAAAAGATTTTGGAGTATTGGGATGGAGTCTCTGTGTGGTCTACTGCCCATCTTGAGGACTGTCTGTGTGTGTGCTGGTTTCTGCTGCTGTGTTGCTCCGTTTAATCCAAAATGAGCCAAGTGGAGCACCAGGATTGTTGATAGGACCATCTAATGCCAGGGTTCCCAGCATCAGCACAGATGCCCTCTGTAGAAAGGCAATTTCAAGGATTTTATATGTGTTATGAAATAGTCAACATGAATTTAAGTCCTTAAAAATCCTTCTTACAGTCCATATAAAATGTGTCGTTTTTTACTGGGGGCCAGATAGGAAAAAAACAATATAGGCTAGTCTAGGCTGGCAGAGTACGTGTAATAATCTGTTAGTTAATAAGGTTATGAAATAAGTGCCATCTAAAAACCAGTATTACTGCCTTTTGTTTTAGAAGACTGGCCTGAAAGTATGGTTTGAGGCACTTCCTGGTATGCATGAATAAATAAAATTTTCCTAATATATCAACACTTTTAATGTTATAGTTTTTACAAGGTGGATTCACTTGGTGAACCAAATAGAACTGTTTCTTGCCTGTGTTAAATGGGCCAAATGTTTTATAATTATTAATTGTGTTTCTAAAACCTCTCGCAGGCTGTTTCAGTATTTTGTGCAGTCCACAGCTTTTAAAGCAGGAAACAGCCAGGCTATGCCATGATTGGAGGAGATGTATCTGTGCCTTAATACTTGGTCATACGGCACAAAAGATGACTCTCAAATGAGCATGTCTGATATGGATAATGTTGCTGGAAATATTGGCCAAGGTAGCGCTGAGCGAATAGAGGGATCATAAGCATTGTTATTTCTTTTGGTTTGAACACTGGTGGTGGGTCTTTCTGAATGCAAGTTAACTGTAGTTAATTGAAGCTTTCCTGTGACTAAATGATGCTTGAACACCTACACAGGTTTACATTGTTTCACTTTTGTCGTTTAGCACAAATGTTCCGTAATGGGCTATAGATGGTCAATAAATCACAATCAATGTCAGGCTGTCTCAAGCTGCCCAAAACCCTCTAAGTACTCTGGCTTTATTTTATTGTCCTTTAAGACACTTGCCAGTGTTACCATCTGTTGTAGCTATGTAAGAACAGTGATGTAGGTGTAAACTATTGATGGTTTCAAAGTTTAAACCACACATCTGTGATATGCCCTGTTTAAATTATTTTATCTTTGTTGAACTTGCTTGTTTCCTGTGCATTTTCTTTAGTTGAGAATTTCATTTTTATGGCATCCATGTGCTGTTTTGTTATTTATTTAAAAAATGGCTGCCCCTGGATCCTAGAAGGCAGAAAGAAATGCCCATATTGATCATCTGTGAGAATTAGCAACCCCAATCAGCACCTCAGCGAATGTGGACATAAGATCAGCACACACGCGGGCCCTCAGAGCTGGGCTGCGAGAGCGCTAGCATAGATTTTAGTTTTGTAGTGTCGCGTAGTTCACTAGTTTGTTTGTGTTTGTCCACTCTCCTGCTGTCTTGCATGCTAACACAGGCCAAGCCCTCAGTAGCAGATAACATCAGCATTTAAGTGTACCAATACCGGGGTGTTCTTTTTCCACTTTTCACCTTGGTTTTCATTTTCATTGCATGCTCTTGAGAGTTTCTCCATCCCTACCATTAAGTTGCGTTCTGGTACGACTACTCTGTAGAATATTTTGCTGAAACATATAATACCTTTATGCTTTGGATGAAGTGTTCTTATTATGATAAGGGAGACACTGTTGTCCCAGACCTTGGGTGGCATCGTGTGAATTAAACTAGCGTCCGGTACATAATTTCCCATTGATACAGTGATGTAAGGGCTTTTCATGGCAGATGAAGGTAATCGGAGACTGTTAGGCCCTCGGTATTTTTTGCGTCCTTCACTTTCTTTCTCTTTCTCTCTCTTCTCCTTTTTGTCTCTTCTCAGTTTCTACCCATCATTCTCTCTCTCCTTGTCTCTCCCTCTCTCCTCCATTTTTCTCTTTTTTTTCCCTTCTGGCTTTTCCACTCCATCTCTCTCTCTCTCTCTCTCTCTGTCCACTATGTAGCTCTGCATACTCTGCAGTCTTTGTGACCTTCACACTGTAGGGAGGAATTGCTCCCTTGGTTTTTTTTCCCCTTCATGCTAGATGTGCTCTGATACAGGAAGCTAAGACTGCTCCGAAATGCTTAGTCACAATACAGCTTCTCTACTGAGTCTCTGGCATGCTGCACACTCAGTTAGTGGAGCAAGAGGATGTTCTCTCTCCCACTCTCGTTCTTCCCTGCTTCTCTCCATCTCCCCTTCCCTGCCTGTACCAACGACTCCTGAAGCTGCCGTACTAGCTTTCTGCTGCTGCTGTTGCTATAAATATCCTCTCCTCCCTCCTCCTTCCTCCCTCCCCCCTTCTCCCCTTCTCTCTCTCTCTCTCTCTCTCTCTCTCTCCCCTATACTCTCTTCCCTGCTCTTTCTCCCTCTCCCTCCTTCCCTTCCTCTGACTGAGCACTGGGGGCGGGACAATCTAGGATGACACTCCTGGCCCACAGAGCTCCTCTGCTCTGCCAGTGACCAGGGAGCTCGCCTGTCCTGCCCCTGACTGCACGCGGGGTGGGCTCTCTCCGGGCGGCTGAGGGCTGTGCACCGGGCCCCGGGGCATGGCGCCCGGGGCCGGAGATGCTCCTGTGCTGCTGGTGGTGCGCGAGGCCGGAGAGGGTGGAGTTAGAGCGCAGGGTGGAGAGGGTGCTGAGCGCCGAAGCCGCACAGCCTGCTCAGTGGGACACAGGCGTGCATGCTACTCGGAGGTCTGCTGCAAAGCCATGTGCTTCTTAGCTGCTGGATCCTGGGTTGGGGATGGGGGTGGGCGTAGTGGGAAGCTGGGGGGAGCAAGAACGGAGAGGACAGGCTTTATTAGAGCTGTGTCTGGTCGCAGCCGCAGGGCAGGCTTGAACTGCTATATTGTGCTCATGTTTGCTTGTATGGGAGCGTAGTTTTGTAAGACAGGACTGGCTAGGAAATGGGTGAATTACATGTGGTTGTAGGATTTCAGTTCAGGCTTTTTATATGTGGTAGCTTCGTTTTGGACTGTTTGCCATGTGGTATGCCTTCTGTTCGTTTCTATTTCTATAAGATGCTTTTCTTGCTTTAATTTTATTTTCTCTCCCTGTATTCCCCCCCTCCCGCTCCCTTCCTCCCTCCCTCCCTCCCTCCCTCTGTCTCTCCCTCCCTGCCGTTCTTTCACTGCAGTGTAAAAAACTCTAGCTATAGCCTCCCATCCTACCCACCCTATAACAGCTACGAGTACTCGGAACAGAGCAGGCACAGTGAGAAGGCAGGCCTGTGTGGCCTATCCAATCTGGGCAACACCTGCTTCATGAACTCCGCTACACAGGTACGACTTGCCTGCAGCTGCCGTGGAATCAGTAAATTGCGGTCTTTGTGTATGTTTCACCTGTGCATGAATTTTGTTGTTGTTGTTGTTTTTATTTTTTAATGCATGGAAACAGTCAGCATGTGCTGGTCAGAGTTCATAGTGAATTCGTTTTCTAAAAGTGATGTTTTGTTTATTTTTTTACTGGAGTCTGTTGAGGCTTCTCAAACGCTAGCTAGGCAGTTAGGAATTGACGTGTTCACCTCTGTGATGCCTTGCGGGCAGCATACTGATCACTTGTAGTAATTAGGCGGAGAGGCGCTGGGCGTCACTGGCACCCTTGGTGCTTTGTGCTCTATCTGTCCTGCTGGCAGCACTTCAGGTCCCCTCACTCTGGTGTTTGCTCGTGTCCTGCAGTGTTTAAGCAATATTCCCCCGCTCACTGAGTACTACCTGAAGGACAAGTACCAGGCTGAACTGAATGAGGACAACCCTTTAGGAATGAAAGGGGAGATCGCCAAGGCTTACGCTGAGCTCATCAAGCAGCTCTGGTCTGGCAAATACAGTTACGTCACCCCCAGACCTTTTAAGGTAAGGTGTGAACAACTGAGGAGAAATGTATGTAAAATTTTAAATCATATTGGTGTGACTTGTAATTAGCCTATTAAAACTGCTTGGGTCGTTTAATTTTTGTCCTGTTTATTTTCCTTTTTATGCCGCCTGCATTGTTTTTACGGTGAAAGAGAATTAATTGTCAGTTTCTTGCTATATTATTATTATTATTATTATTATTATTATTATTTCCTTCTGGAAAACTCGGCCTACAAAAGACTTTTGCCGTCCCTGAACTGACCCCCCCCCACCACCCCCCACCCTTCTGCCTGCCTGCATCCCTCCACCACACTGGCCACCACAGACCCAGGTGGGCCGCTTCGCCCCTCAATTCTCAGGCTACCAGCAGCAGGACTCCCACGAGCTTCTGGCCTTCCTGCTGGACGGCCTGCACGAGGACCTGAACCGCATCAGGAAGAAGCCCTACATCCAGCTGAAAGACGCCGCCGGCCGGCCGGACAAGGTAGCCGCCTGCTCCCTCCCTGGGTGCTCGTCACAACTCTGGCATGTGGGGATGGTCAGTGCAAATGACGTCACGCTGCGCTGTATGTGCTCGAAGCTAATTAATTCAGCTTTAAGGTATCGCTGTCTTGCGCACGCATACATGCACACACGCACACACGATTATGTACATGCCATATAAGAATGGGGTGTTTTTTACACATTGTATAAATTGCAAATGCTGTTGTAGTGTGAATACCAGGGTTAGGCAAAATATTGGGCAAAAATTCCAGGATTACATTGGCAATAGTTTGCAGAATATTAAACCACACTAACGAGCTCTTGATGTTGCATGCTTTAAGTCTGGCTTGCTGTATTTTTTAACTAATTTATTTAGATCTGTTGGATTATGTGAATGCTGTGATTCATGGAAACACCCACAGAACTGTCATTGGTATCATTTCATTCTCCTATCGTAGCCTGCTGTGATATCAGTGCTGCAGTAATGACTAACAAACGCAGCCATATGTCCTGGAGATCAGGACTTACCGTGTATGCCTTAGTCCCACCCAAACTGAAGTCGAGCGCTCCACCCCTCAGGTAGTAGCTGAAGAAGCCTGGGAAAACCACATCAAGAGGAATGACTCCATCATCGTGGACATCTTCCACGGCCTCTTCAAGTCCACCCTTGTATGCCCTGTGTGCGCCAAGGTCTCCGTGACCTTTGACCCGTTCTGCTACCTGACGCTCCCGCTTCCCATGAAGAAGGAGCGAACGCTGGAGGTGTACCTAGTGCGGCTGGACCCCATGACCAAGCCCATGCAGGTACGGGGTGCAGCGCGCATGTTCTCCTCAGGGCTCAGCCCCCCCCACAACGTGTATGCGGAGGGTGTTTAAGCTTTGCACGCCTCCCTTACAACAGAGCAAACAAACAACCTGCCTCAGACAGAGATTCTGCCGCCATCCGTTGAAATATCTTGCCACGTGTATGCATTTGTGTTGCAGTATAAGCTGACTGTACCCAAAGTGGGCTACATCTCAGACCTCTGTGCTTCTCTCTCAGCCCTGTCGAGAGTACCTGCCGAGAAGGTAAAACGTCAGAGCCTGTACCTAATCACTTTGTCAGCAGTACACGCAGCTGACACACTAACCTTTTATTTCCTTTTGGTGTTGCATAGATGATTGTCACAGATATCTACAACCATCGGTTCCATAGAATCTTTGCCACCAATGAAAACTTGAGCAGTATAATGGAGAGGGACGATATCTATGTGTGAGTATCGCGAGGGCTTGCGGTGATTCGGTGAGCATTGAGCCTTCTGTGTTTGTTGGCAGTGTTGCTGATAATTTGCCATTTTTAGTAATGATTGTGTGAAGCCCCGCCTCTTGCCACTCTGCACCCGACCCCTCAGGTTCGAGGTAGCGGTGAACCGGCTGGAGGACACGGAGCATGTGGTGATCCCCGTGCACCTCCGGGAGAAGTACAAGCAGTCTGGCTACAACCACACCAGCACGCCGCTCTTTGGCCTGCCCTTCCTCCTCACCGTCCCACGCACGCTCAGTGAGGAGAAGTTCTACAACCTGCTGCTCCTCCGCCTGTGGTACGCGGCCCCCTCCCCTCCCCTCAGACCATGAAAAGTCAACCTTGACCGACGCGTCCTCGTTAGCTTCTGACGCATAAGCAGCGGTGAAAAAGGCCAGCTTGGGGGACACGTTTTGAACGGGTGCTTCTTCTGTGGTGCATTTGCAGTCGCTTCGTGCACTCAGGCCTGGAAGAAGAGGACTCGGAGGAGACGCACTCTTCCAAGCAGCACGCCATCAACGGCAATGCCCCCAATGGTATACTGGAGGAAGGCTCGCCCAGTAAGCATGCAGCTGCAGTGCCGGCGTCTCGCTTCCTGGCACTGTGTCCACAAAAATCCCAACAAGCATACCTTCCTTGTCATATAGAGTGGTCTAGGAGCCCTCTAAGCTAAAACTTCCAAAGGGCTTTTTTTAAACAGAGGGACCTATTAAATTAAAAGTGTGATGGATGGGGCTACATAGACAACGGCAGCCCTGATCAGTAGTTTGCTGTTCAGCCTAAATTGCGGTCTATAGCAGGTAGAACATAATGACTGGCAAGGTCGAAAGAGATCCCAGGCCCAAAGTACGTTGCTCAGCTGTTGAGCGTCCTGACAAAGCACCATGTACCACTTAATGCTGATCCACACTGCTTCTTTCTGTGGACATAGGCCCTGTGTTTTGCATTTCCTTGCACATGTACCCTGTGCAAAATCCTTGTAATTTACAGCAGCAGAAAGCTGGAGGCCAAATTGCACTATTATCCCACAAAGTGAAGGTCCTGTAGAGTGGTAGGAACTGCAAGTGAGAGCGCTTTGCATCTTCACCCTTTTCCAATTAACAGCCAAAGCTGTCAATCAGTGCCACTGATGAACGATATGCTATTTGAATGAATAATGAATGCTACCTGTCTGACCTTTTAGGATTTTGAAACATGAATTTGTTTAAAACATGTAAAAGTTTCAAGTGTCACTACTAGCAAAGCATGTGCCAGCCCTGGTGTGTGTTGATGGGACTGGAGTAGAAATTCGTTTTTTTTTTTTGCAGAATTGTGTACAGAATAGTCCCTCCAATTTCAGGTGAAATGGAGACTGACGAGCAGGATGACGAGTCCAGTCAGGACCAGGAACTCCCTTCTGAGAACGACAACAGCCAGTCAGAGGATTCGGTGGGCGGAGACAACGACCTGGAGAACGGGGTTGGCCCAGAGAACTCGACCAAAGGCCAGCAGCTCACAGGCCACAAGAAGCGACTTTTCACATTCCAGTTCAACAACATGGGCAAAACCGACTTGAGCTTCATCAAGGAGGAGCCACGGCAGATCCGATTCGATGAGGGACACCTTCGCCTCAGTGGTACGCCCCGTTTGAGCCGATCCGAGCAGCAATACTGTGCCTCTGTCACTGGGGCATAAGCTTGACCACAGAAATAATGACCACATCCTTTAGATTAGGTGGAAATAAAAAGGAGAAAGGATCTGCTGTTATTTTCTCCATTTATTTGCGCTTGTTTCCTGTGTATTCCAGTGCGTTTGTATCAGTGTTGGGGGTTTTCTTTTGTGTTGTTTTTTTTTTGCACTGCAGTCCATGTTTGTGCCACAGTGACAGGGTTTCTGTGGTCACACATTGGACAGTTGTGTTACATTTCTGCCACCTCTCCACCACAGACAGGTCCTATCTCTCCCTGGACTGGGAGCCAGAGATGAAGAAGAAGTACTTTGATGAAAGTGCAGTGGAAGTAAGGCTGGCAGTAAAAGTCTTTTTGTCTATTGCCTTTGCCTTGAGTGCGTCCACAGAGTTTATTACCTTGCTATTCTTTCTTTTTTCTTGCTCCAGGACTTTGATAAGCATGAGAGCATGGAATACAAACCCCAGAAGAAGGCCTTCTTTAAATTGAAGGACTGCATCGAACTCTTTACTACCAAAGAGAAACTGGGGGCAGAGGACCCTTGGTGAGTTTGGGAAATGCACTTCTAAATGACCCCATTAACCATGAAATTCACTTAGTTTAAAGGGCATTCAGTCATCTAAGAGCAAAAATGTTTGTTATTGGAATAGTCAGTGTTTGTCTTCTCTTTTCTGTTCTGTGTCTGTTTTGCTGAACCAGCATTTAAAGTGAACTGGTTATTTGCACTACAACAGAAGGTGCTTTTTTTTTTTTTTAACAATCGTGGCTCTACAAGACTTCAAATGTGTGTGCTTGGCATGTCTATGCATGTGTACCTTCACCATCCTCAGATGATGGTACACTCAGCCCTCTTTCAGCAATTTTAACTGTTCCATTAGACTTGGGTCACTCACTGGGTAGCTATCATGATGTTTTCAACATCTAAAAAGCATATAGCTTTACATCATTGTGTATTCACTTCTGACTGCATCTAAATACCGGCGTGTGTGTGTGTTGCATGTGTGTGGTTGCAGGTACTGCCCGAGCTGCAAGCAGCACCAGCAGGCCACTAAGAAGCTGGACCTGTGGTCCCTGCCCCCAGTGCTGGTGGTCCACCTTAAGCGCTTCTCCTACAGCCGCTACATGAGGGACAAGCTGGACTCACTTGTGGACTTCCCACTTCGGTAATTGCCTGCTAGTAGCAACACACACACACAAAATTATTAGGCAAGTTGTATTTTTGAGGATTCATTTTATTGTTGAACAGCTACAGTGCTCTCGGTCAGTCCAAAATGTTAGTAAACCTCAAACCTGAATAAGAAAGTGAAAAATGAGGAATATCTGTGTGCATAATTATTGGACCACTAAATGGAAAAACTGACATTTTCCCAGCTCACTTGTTTTTCATTTTTTAAAGTGAGAATAATAAAAACTCAATTCACAAATAAACATTTGACACTTCAAAAAAAAAAAAAAATCAGTGACCAATATAGCCACCCTTCTTTTCAATAACAGTCATAAGCCTTTCATTCATGGAGTCTGTCAGTTTCTTAATGCGCTGACAATCAACTTTTTGTGCAGCAGGTATCAGTCTCCCAGACACTCTTCAGAGAGCAGTACTGTTTTCCTTCACCACAAATCTCCCATTTAAGAAGAGCCCACAAGTTCTCAATAGGGTTTAGGTCCGGAGAGGAAGGGGTCCATGTCATTATTCTTTCATCTTTAAGGCCTTTACTGGCTAGCCACATAGTGGAGTACTTCGGAGTACATAGTGATGTATGAGATGGAGCATTGTCCTGCATAAAAATCATGGTCTTCTTGAAAGATGCAGACTTTTTCCTGTACCACTGCTTGAAGAAAGTGTCTTTTAAAAACTGTCAGTAGGTTTAGGAGTTGGTTTTGAGTCTTCCTTCAACCTGAAAAGGTCCAACTAGCTCATCTTTAAAAATACCAGCCCATAGCAGTACCCCACCTCCATCTTGCTGGCATCTGAGTCGAATTAGAGCTTTCTGCCCGTTACTGATCCAGCCACGGGCCCTTCCATCTGATCCGTCAAGAGTTGCTCTCGTCTCATCAGTTCATAAAACCTTTGAAAAATCTGTCTACAGATATTTCTTGGCCCAGTCTTGACGTTTCACCTTATGTGTCTTGTTCAGTAGTGGTCGGAGTTCAGTTTTCCTTAGCCTACCATGGCCATGTCTCTGAGTACTGAACACCTTGTACTTCTGGGCACTCCAGGTAGGTTGCAGTTCTGGAATATGACGGCACTGCAGGATAACGGGCTCCTGGCCGCTACACGTTTGATTCTTCTCAAATCTTTGGCAGTTCATTTGCTTTTTTTTCCCCCTCAACACGTTTCTTGCCACCCTGTTGACTATTTGCAACAAAATGTTTGATGGTTCTGTGATCACGGCTCAATATCTTAGCAGTTTTAAGAATGCTGCATCCCTCTGAAAGACTTAAAATTTTTGACTTTTCAGTGTCAGTTAAATCTCTTTTTTGGCTCATTTTGCTTAAGGAAAATTAGCTGCCTAATAATTCTGCACACCTTGATATAGGGTGTTTGATCTCCTTAGGCCACACCTTCCCTCATTACACAAATACACATCACCTGATATGTTTAAATCCAATAAGCATTCAAGTTTATACAGTTTGGAGTTGGAAAATATGAATAAAATGATATGGTCAAAATATTCTCTTGCCTAATAATTTTGCACTCTGTGTGTAATATGTAATATATATATATATATATATAAATAAATAAAAATAAATATCTAAAGTGTACAAGTGGCTGTCTGTACATATATATTACGTACATAATAGTAAAGGGGTTTGTTGCTCTCCAGTGATCTGGACATGTCCGAGTTCCTCATTAACCCCAACGCTGGGCCATGCCGCTATGACCTCATTGCTGTGTCCAACCATTACGGAGGAATGGGAGGAGGACACTGTGAGTGTTAAAGCAGGTGCACGTGTACACACAGTCACCAGGAAACACTTTGAATTTCTCACTTATGCATAGCGCACAAATCTGTTGCAATTGTCAGATACCGCCTACGCCAAGAACAAGGATGATGGCAAGTGGTACAACTTTGATGACAGCATCGTGTCTCCAGTCAGCGAGGATCAGATTGTGGTAAGGGATTATTTATTTAGTTAGGTCTTTCTCAAGACTGCCTAGGGGTCTGGCCTAGAAGAGGCAGTTCTGCACGCTGACTGAGTCCCACATCCATGAGGTTTAATTTCAGTGTAGTTAACACTGGCAAGAAAACCATAAGTGATGCCAGGGCCGTTTGGTCATACCCATGCAACTACAGCATTTGTTAGCAAACTAGTTGCTGTCTACTTGCATGAATTTGTTTTCTGCACCTACCTCCAGTCACATTTCAAGCTAATGAACTTTAGATAGCAAGCGGTAAGTGATAGCAGATGCACATTTGTGATGCACATTTTGTACTGCATTTGTTCACAAAGTCACTGACACTTTCAGTCACAGACTGATGCTCTTTGCTAAAGGCTCATTTGCAAGGGATCTCAGTGCATCTGTGCAGTATTATCTATGGATATAGCCGAGTTAGTGCTGCACAAAGAGATTTACTATTGAAGACAGCAATTAACCTTTTCTGATCTGTAAGACACAGGAGACCACTCATATTCCAAGCTTCCTTTCAAAGATTTCCAGGCATTTAGATGTGTATTGTTAACACTTGATGGAGGGATTCTGTGTGTTGTATGGAGCGGTTAAACTAGGTTTGCCTAGTTTTGTTTTGTTTTGTTTTGTTTTGTTTAGATTCAGCTTCCTCAACTGCAGGATTTTCTGACTGTATTAGCATTGCTTGGAGTTATGTTGTCACCTTGTTTTTAGCAGGAATAGGTCACACAAAAACTGTACTCACAATGCTCATTGTTGAGAGTGTGTGTGTGTGTGTGTGTGTGTGTGTGTGTGTGTGTGTGTGTGTGTGTGTGTGTGTGTTTGTAGTCCAAAGCAGCATACGTACTGTTCTACCAGCGCCAGGACACGGTTAAGGGCACAGGCTACTTTGCCCTGGACCGCGAGGACCCAGAGGAGCAGGAGAGCACCTCGGCCCATGGAGCCAATGCCCAAAGTGACGAAGATGATGAGGAGGAGGAGGATGAAGAAGACCTAAATGACAATGAGCAGGATGACGACCTCGAGCCCAACAATGACATCACTATGAACACCAACTGAGGTGGCATAAACATTGGAGAGTGGTGAGGGGGTGGAGTGGGGGATGTCAGGGTGTCATCAGAAGCCATATCAGGAGCGTGCAGCCCAGTGAGTACCAGGGCCATCCCCTGCTTTCACCAGTGCCTGCCAGGGCCCAGGGGTGCCAAGGAGTCAGCTAGAACGCCCCGAAACTGAGCAGTCGAGCCCCTGTTTGAACAGCCAACATAGCAGGTTGATCATTTATTTTTTGTCCCCCTCTGATTTTTCACTTTTCCACAAGGGCCCCTCTTTCACACAGTGCAGCCAAATGTAAACTTCTGCAGCACTGCTGTGTAAGCTGATGATTTCAGAGTGGTGGAAAGCCCTGTGTCTGTCTGTCTGTCTGTCTGTGTATGTGTATGTGTGTGTGTGTGTGTGTGTGTGTGTGTGTGTGTGTGTGTGTGTGTGTGTGTGTAGAGAACTTGCAAAAGTGGTGTTTAACTTTTATCCTTAAGTTGCCCTGTACATAATCTTTGATGGACAGTAAATCTCTGGGGTTTTAAAGGTATTGAAACTCCATAGACTGTTTTGTTGCACAATCACTCCATGTGTTTTTATAGTTAGTGCCATGTGAACTGCAGAAGTGGTTTATGGCTACCCAGAATCCCCTCTGTTCAGCTGCTTAAAGATCTGCCTTTAAACCAGTGGCATCTACAGGCAGTTTCACTTGCGTCAAAAGAGCACTGATATGTAATTTAAAAACTAGTCAGTTGTGCTGCTGTATGTCTAATTAGGGTTTTTTTTTTCTTTTCTTTTCCCTAGGATAACTTAGGTTTTGCAAATAAAGATATTTAGGCTCCTTGACAGCTACATCAAAAACATAACACCTTGATTAAAGGTGTAACTTAACTTCTATCTCTGCCACTGCTTCTGGAGTAAGCCTCATTCTTCACACCATCACAGAGGCTTTTTATTGAGATTATGAATTTTTGGTGATGAAATAGGTTTCTGTCTCTTGCCTCCATCACCTTGGCCTTAAATCTAATCTCAGACTGTTGCCTTTACTTTGCACAATCACGTCACCGTGTCTGTCTACTTTGCCCCATACATGCTCCAAATGGACACTAACACCTAACACAAATGCGCGCGCGCACACACACAAACTAACACTCACGTGTTTATCACACTTTCTACTTTAGCCCTACAAACACAGAGGAACCACTACTATCTCCTGTCATGAAACATGCTCCAATTCTCACAGATTGGCAGCCGGGAATGTATATGACTGAGGTTTTATTTGCCTGAAATTTGACTGATGCCTTTCATGGGGATGAGTAGCAACTTACTTTTTTCCCCATTCTTTTGCCTTTTTATTTTAGACTGTATGTGTTTTTGGGTTCTGGGGGAGGTGGTTAAATCATTTCATCACTTTTGATGGTAAATACACATAAAGTGGGGTACTGCTGTGTGTGTCTTCTGTCGAGGAGAAGGTGGGCACAAGGATAATCAGACTGGGCGAGGCTGATTGCATAGGGCTTATAAATATTGTATATAAGAGTTCACTCTGTGAGTGCACATTTGATAAATTTATTTATTTATATGTAAGCATTGCAAAACAATGTATTTAAGACCACAGGAAGACTACGGAAGAATATATATTGCAGAAGGCTTCAGTCCAGCAGTCTGGCTGGGCTGTGGGTCTGCTGAAGGATGCTTCGTTGCCTGCTGCTTTTTGTAAAGGTTCGTTCGGGCATCCTTGCATGACGAAGGGGGTTTTGACGTTTGGCTGCACTTGAGTTCACTTGGGTTTACATTTGAAATGTGCATGTGTATTTATATACAGACTTCAATAAAGTTGTGTAAAGCCTTTTGCTGTTGTCCTCCTTTTCTGCATGTTCTGTTAAGGCAATGCCAACCAAGACTATTGCTTTAATGTTTTCTTTTTAAATTACCAGCGGAACAGGTGTAAATTGTGCAAGACACATTTTGGAGACATTACATCCCAGTGCCATAGAATACAAACAGGTGTATATATAGAGTTATGTGAATATTGCAGCTACAGTGCAGAATTAAAGCTGGAGATGCATATTTTCCCATTTACACACTGACCTGTGGACTTGTGGTCTAATAAAGCTGTCACAACTTCAGTAAGCACTATATGACTATTTTCTTTGAAATGTTCCTTTTTTTCAAGCTAAAACTTTGACCCATGGGCTTGGACTATGGTGAAAAAATGTATCATTCACTCTGATTTCACGTTTTATGCTCTTGTATGTACTACAATTGTTGTATGCATAAATTGTCAATATAAGGCTGTTCAGGTAATTTTTAACTACTTGCTAAAATGTATTGCTGTTTGTCATACAGCAGTAAGTCTGTGTATCCTCTTTAAATGGGTGGTGCAGGCAGAGGAGATTTCTGGAGATAAACCCCAGCCTAGAACCTTGTGCCTTTAGAGCTGTGATGTGCCTGTGAGCTGTTTTATTACTCCTCTGTGGGTTCACCTGCATTTTTTACTTCCTCAATGATGCCATCTACTGGTAGAAAATGGTTGCGTGGGCAGTAATTGTAAAGTTGCTGATGTCCTAATTTTATAGTCTGTAGTCGTTGCAACAACAACGTGCCATTATCTGATTAGAAAAGAAATAAACAGTAATTTAGTACTTTTATAAACCGCATGGGCCCTACAGGAAAATTCTAGATCATTATAATGAAGATTGCCAACAAAGCCAAAAAAACCAATGCGTATATAGACTGTTATACTAGACTAGGATGCTGAATTTTAACGTTGTTACTAAGGCCTTAAAGCTAGTAATCGCGACGTCCTCATTCAATGCCCTTCGGGGAGACGGCAAGAACGCCTTAAGGACGCAGGAACAACTTAATTGGACCCCTAACAGCAAATCGCTGCTTGAATATGAAATGAATGTTCCGAGTAAACCAGCTACCGTTTCTAAACAGACCTAGACCTTTTGAAACACTTTGCCTGCACAGCCGGTGGACCTCTATCCGAAACATCCTGCTTGTCTGGAAACCTTGGACGTGTTAACTGATGACTGCTTATGAAACCACGTTTGGCAGCAGAACTTGTTTAAGGCATCTTTTTGGTTTTATTTAATAATGGTGCAACGATTTTTTATTTTTTTTTTCGTTTCCGTACCAGCAAAAATAAATGGCTGATCGATATTAAAAATCGGTGAATCGGGTTTTCGATCGCTACACTCCCCTGCACTCCTGCCCATGGGTCCTGTCTGATCCGTCTCACCAATGAGAGCTGCCTCCACCCTCCACCTGCCTCCGCCCTCCGCCCTCCTCGGCACTTACTCCCGCTGCCCGACGTTCCCGCGAATTTTTTTTTCCGTGACGCGGTTTCGGGCTTCGAGTCGCGTACGGAGCTCTCGGAAGGTGTACTCGGTAGCCTTTAACAGTAAACGTGCTTCCCCCTTAAATTTGCTCCTTCTTTTGCTTCAGATCGTATGACATTATGGACCGATGTTCTGGCACTAAGCCTAATCGGTCCTGCAGTAATGAAGTGATGGGTCTGCACATGGACAGTAAGTGTAATGAAGTTTATCAACGTAACGTCGCTCGTGTCGGTAAATCGCGTAATTTTGCATGCGCTGTGTCTTATTTTCTGGTTCTTAAAAGCGGGCTTTGTATTGTTTTGTGTTGGTTCTGGACCGAGGCGTGACGAAGCCTCCGTAACGTTTTATTAATGTAACGCACGCTGCTGTTTGTCATTTGTAGGCTGTATAACTGTTGCAACTGCTGCATTGTTTCGTGAGATGGCCTGCTTGGCTTTCCCTCGCAGTTGTGCATGGAGGAGCGCGATGTGAAGAGCCACGTCCTGGCTGAGGTAGTGGTTTGTGCTGTTTGTCGGGTCGACACACTGCCCGCTATGGAGATGACTGCGCAAACCACTGCCTTGCTGGAGCTGGTGATGCACCACCGACGAGGAGGCGCGGCGAAGCCTTTGTAGGGGCTGTTCTTTTCAGTTACAATTACTGGATGTTTGATGAAGCTCTTTTTCTTGTAAAATGATGACCGAGTTGCATTAAAAAAGCGTGGATCTTTGGTGTGGCCAGTCCTTTCTTCCTACGCTGTCAGTTCCGTGCGTCTGGGTGTTTTCCCCCGCCGCTGTAACACGTGGCGCCGCATGCTTGGAGGGTTACCCGAAACTACCCCGCTGCCCTACACAAAGAAGATGTGCGATCCGAACGGCTGGCCTGCACCCCAGGGTAAGATTGACTGTTCGAAATCAGACCTTTCCAGGGCAAACCAGTGAGTGCTGTCGAGCGGTGATCAAAAATGCTTGAAATATTTCCTATCCTAGTCCAGGCACTGCGTTTAGAATCAGAGGCATTTAAGCAAATTGTAGCCAGCAATTTCTTTTTCAGATTGGCGGTGAGCAGTGACTTCTCAGAGCGGTCAGGAGGACGGGAACTGCATTCAAAAATAATCCTAAAATAGAAAAACTGGTGGGACGAGTACTTGGTCATGTAGCTAGAGCCTGAAACTGTTTTTCAAATGTGACGGCACTGAAGTGACAAAGTCACAGCAGAGGAAATTAAGATTTAGGTTAGAGTGCAAGACTAGAATGTTTTGCCAAGTCAAAACTACACTCGGGCTCGGATGAAGCAGATCGTTAACAGCCATGTCCTAACCAGATGGCCCCGATCGCTGTCGGATTCTGCGTCTCCGTAGCAACGTCGGGAAGTCTCCCTCCTCTCTGATGGCATGCAGTGAAATTTCCACTAGCACATCCCCAGGCATCGGGCGCGACACCAAGAGCCAAGAGCTTGGTGTGCTTAGGTGAGGTCTAGTGTAGCGGGTAAAGATGCTGCGTCTCAAGTCTGGGCAAGTCCTGTATGTTATACCAATAAGGGTCCTTAAGCAACACTCCTCAACACCACACTTGCCTACCTTTGTGGAAAGAAAATCGCCCTGGGTAAGTGCGGTAAATTAAGTGTTGACAAGCAAATGAACTTCATACAGCCCAATTCTCATTTTAAGACGTACCAGAAAAGGGAGGGGAGGGGAAATCACACTGCAGCCAGGAAAGTCTCAGCTGCGCTAAACTCGTAGGTGTTCAAATTCTGCTTTAATGAAATATTGAAGGACCGACGTGTTAGTCAAGTTAACACACAAAATAAAACCTAAAAATTGCATGTAAACAGACAAGCCATGGCTTTGTAATTTTATTACTGGAAAAATCACAGTAAATATTTTCCAATTTGATACACAAAGCGCTTTTTTTTTTTTTTTTTACTTCAATCACTTTACAAATGTACATTTCACATTCACAGGGAAGAATCAAGTGTACCATTTTATTCCAAAAGCATAACTGCTAATATACAGTCTCATCTGATACAGTACATAAATATCCACCATCTTATCTGTAAAACTGAAATTAGGTGTGATTACAGTAAAGGATGGAGGGAGAGAAAACAAAACGAAACACAGGAAGCAAGGAGTCTATCCAGATTTATTGAAACCTATATATACACACATCAATCAGCCATAACATTAAAACCAACAGCCTAAGTATTGTGTAGCTTATGCTCATCTTGCCACTCAAACAGCTCTGACCCATCGAGGCGTGGACTCCTCATACCTCTTAAGGTATGTGGTGTCTGGCACAAAGAGCTTAGTAGTAGAGTAGATTCTTTAAGTCCTGTGTGGTTTGAGGGTGGCCTTCATGGAATGGACTTGTTTTTCTAGCACATCCCACCGATGCTCGATCGGACTGAGATCTGCTGAATTTGGAGGCCTTGATCTCTGTTATGTTCCTCAAACTATTCCTGACCGTTTTTTGCAGTGTGACAGGACGCATTATCCTGCTGAAAGGCTACTGGCCTTCTGGAATACCGTTGCCATGAAGGGGTGTACATGGTCTGCAACAATGTTTAGCTAGGTTGTATGCTTCAAAGTAACCTCAGCATGAATGCCAAGATCCTAGGTTTCCCAACAGTACCTTACCCATAGCATCACACTGCCTGCACCAGCTGGCCTTCTTCCCATAGTACATCCTGGTGCCACCTCCTCCCAAGTCAACAACGCACGTGCACCCAGACATTCACATAATGTAAAAGAAAATGTCATCAGACCAGGCCACCTTCTTCCATTACCCATGATCCAGTTCTGATGCTCACAAGCCTATTATAGGCACTTTAGGTGATGAATAGGGTACTCTCACTGGTCTGTAGCTATGCAGCCCCATATACAGCACTCTGTGTTCTGACATCTTTCCATCACAGCCAGCATTAGCTGCTTCAGCTACGTGAGCTACAGTGGCTCTTCTGTGGGATCAAACCAGACGGGCTAGCCTTCACTCCCCATGTGTATCCGTGAATGCTTGTGACCCTGTTGCCAGTTTACTCATTCATTGGACTACTTTTGGTAGGCACTAACCCTTATATACCAGGAACACAAGACATGCTGTTTTATAGTGTTGTTTAGCGCTCACAATTTGTCCCTTGTCAAAGTCACTCTGGTCCTTACAACTGCATATTTTTCCTGCTTCCAACACATCAAGAACTGACTTTCCATTTGCTGCCTAATACATCCCATCCCTTGACATATGCCATTGCAATGAGATATTCAAATGTTATTCACTTCACTCGTCAGTGGTTTTAACGTTGTGGCTGACTGGTGTATGTTACACTTACTGATATTCCCCATCTTTCCACAAAGACTATACAGTAGAAAAGGAATGCACTGAGGAGGATAAACCTTTTAATTCAACAAAGGTCATTTAAAAGTAATGAAACTATTTGAATTGTTGTATTTATATTTAAACCTTCATAGTTGCAATACTTTAAAAGCCCTGAGCTCAATTTCTCATGTTTATCAGGTTAGAAGTTTTTTTTTATTTTTGGATGTTTGGTTTAGTATGGCACAGTTCTGAAGGTATTTAACATACCTAAAAATCTTATCTATCCACTCAAAATGTGACACTCTTTCCTCTCTATGGAAAAGAAAAACATAAAATTCACATACACTTACAGCAAGGACACGATAGCCATGAACCTGCAGTAACATTCCAGCCTGCTAAATTCATCCCATAATGAAGTAAAACGAAAAGCAATTAATCAGTTTCCATGGGAACCTTAACTTCTTTTCCTATATAAAACAGTACCATGGATTTGCGTACGTACATTAAACAACATCCTCTTAGAGTACTTACAGTACTGCTCCACTAATCACCCCATAAGGGCACTGCATATGGTGAGATGATCTACGGTCATGCAGGTTTGAGCATTTAGGTCTGCATGCATGTTGGGTAATGGTTTGGTTTCAGCTAACGCAGTCTCTCAGCACTGGGTTTCGGATCATTATCTAATCTGACAGAGGGGGTTTATGGATCAGTGAAGAAGCAGATTCCCAGCACTATAACACCTAGACACAAACCTAACAATACATTTACTGCAAATAACAGACATATATGCTGGAGGTAAACATATATAAGTTACATAAACTAAACTACATACACTATTTACAAATATACATAAGATTTTTAATATATAAACTGTATATTGCAAATATATAAATTAGTGCTACTGAAAATTCAAACAATTATTTAGCAAAATGTAAATGGGTATTTGGCAATGTAAACACTACAGCATGCACAGAATGACACTGAGTGCCTTCACTTTTGGTAGTGGAGTATATCCATTGAACTCATACCGACACATTTTTCGGTTATGATTGAACAAAATAAGGAAAGAAAAACTCTCAAAGAGATTGGATGACAAGCAACAAATAATTTAGTTTTAAAGTGTCATTATGCCAAGCAAATCAAGATTACTAAAACATGAGCCAAAATATCTTAAATTTGTATGTGCACACGCAACATACTGCAATACAGCTTAAGCCTTTGATCCATTTCTACAATATTCAATTAATAAAACATTAGAATTCTGTTTATACAAGCAATATACTAAAATGTAGTGACCAATTTGGGGCATGGAACGAAAAGGGAACCAACAATGAACTGAAAGCAGTAATGATTCATTGCACTTTGCTCACATTTCCTTACTTCCTGCATGACGTGAAAACCCAACAACGAAGCCGCACAGAAGACACTGTCTTTTAGAAGAGACAGAAAGCCTGTCATTAATGCTTACTTATATACTGGGCTACAAAGAACACTTGTCTTTATTTGGAAAAAGTACTGTACTTTACTGTTTGGGTTGTACTAGAAACTGATATAAAACCCCACATGGCCACACAGTGGCAATATGGAAAGGGACAGGTAACATGGTTTCTCTCATGAACACTACAGGGTGTGGAGAACTGTTTAAAAAACAAAACAAAACAAAAAAACTCAATTAATTTCCCACTGCTCTACACTCGATTTTGGTTGTGGGAGTGTGTGTGAGTGAGTGAGAGAGGGTAATCGTGCTTCTCTATGCTTGTCGGTTACCATACATAAGGGGGATAATATAGACGGAAATATCATCACCAGAGCCGAGCCGATCGTTGGTTATGCGCCAGCCGCGGTCCCGAAGCACACCCCTGGCACGCATCACTAGATCCTGGGCTGCCATGGTGTACCTGCAGGCCGAGGGGAAGCCACCAAACGCTGGTCACGCAGATTTCAGAAAAGGTCAAGGTTCATCCCAGAATCTTTCTGATCCCCTGCTTTTGTTTTGTTTTTATTTATTTATTTTAATCAGACAGCTAGCATTATTTATTTATCAGACAGCTAGCATGTATTAAAAGAGCACAAATTGTCCAGATAGGGTGTCTTAAACAGACAATGTTTTGTACAGTAGATCATAACTTTTATGGAAGCCCAGTGAATTCAGTGGACAACGACTTCACAAATGAAAGCACTAAAATCATGAAATTACTATATAGCTGATTAAAGTACTGTTTTTTCAGCCTTTAGGAAACAAGACGTTACTTTCACTTAACCTCATTAGTTCATTTGTTCAACAGCACTGTATACACATTCAAATTTGGGATTTCGTGTGTAATCCGAATCAAAACATCATACCTATGCAGGTCATCTGGGTCACAGTTGGCGAGGAAAGATGTAACCGACTCCGCCACTTCCTCATTAGAGAGAACATCCCACAGGCCATCCGTGGCCATCACCAACACGTCATCCGCCCCATGCTCATACTGGGTCAAATTATACACTCTCACCTGCCCCCCCCCCCCCCCCCCCACACACACACGCGCGCTTCAGTCAAAGTACATTACTGTCATTGATATAGCACTTATTGTTTAAGATAGACCTTATATATTTTGTACTTCTAGGTATCAGCATTCATCCCTGTATTCTACAGTATTCTAGTTCATTGGTATGTTTAATTCTAACCTACTGTACTGTACTAGGATATATTCCATGAGTAAATGACAAAGCACTTTTGTAAGTCGCTCTGGATAAGAGCATCTGCTAAATGCCGTAATTGTAAATGTAATGTAAATGATTCCTATAAAACAGCTTTTACTGCATCGAGACATCTGAAGACAAGCAGCCATAGGACTGGATTCAATCTAAGCCCCTCTAGTGTGTTCCAGCAGAATGCTGTAACACACCCCTGCTTTGTGGGCCAATGCACGCAAAAGGGATGGATGTAGGATCGCTTAGGACAGAGGTACGAGTCCCAGAGTGAAGCCCACACTGTTTGGTGCATCAGCAGCAGGCGACTGAAAAAGACAGGCAAGGGTGCTCAGAACACTTCCATCTTCTCGGGGGAAAGAAACCGCAGACGATTTAAATCGAGAAAGCACAGCTAAACCGCAGGAGTGGGGCGAGTGGATCTGCAAATGAAATGCTGTGTGCCGGGTGAACTCCAGCTGAACTCGGGGCGTGACGAATTAAAAATCAACAGAGACGCTGGAACGGGAGAGTCAGAAATAAAGATCAGACGAGACGAGGAGAGGCGAGGCTTTGAAGGCAGCGCCAGAGATCTTCAGCAACAGGGAGGCCTGCAAGCAAGGCTAGGCAGGGAATTCACGTTCTGCACTGGGACAGCAAGCAGACCCGAGGGTAGTAAGGTCTACAGAGCCAGTGGGCCAGATTTATTAGAGCAGTCATATACGCCAGCATGCATAAAGTTCAGAATACTGGAAACATCTGTGTGCATATATGACATGTAGATTACAAAAACTGGGTTTTCACAAAATGTTCCTCAAGCAGTGGCTCATGAATGTTTCTAGTTCAGGAAAGGTTTTTGATGAACCTCATTAAGTGTTCTCCAGGACTAGATGTACCATGTAGTTCAGGACACCACTGCCTTGTATAGTGTGTGGAGCTAGCTTACCTCTGGACAGCAGGAGAGAAATGGCTTAATGGAGATATTGGAGTCATGGACTTTGAGGTCATGGTCGCCGAGTCCACGAGTCACTCCTATTGTGGCCATTACCCGAGCCTGCAGAGGCGTGGCATTTCATTAGAAACTCTGCACATACGTGTGTACACACACACACACACACACTTTTTTTGTGTGTGTCAGGAGTGTTGACACCTCACTTATAAATCCTGTCCTCACTGGACAGGGCATCATAATACAGAGCACAGAGTCGCTGCATAATGGCGTCTGCTGCCAGTGCTAGACCTGACTACTTTTATTTAGTTCCCCCTCTGAAAACCACCCACTGTTTTCACCAGCACGTCAAAGCCCAGGCAGCCTGCCTTTTCCCGCCATAATCCTCTGCGGACTAAGCCAGTCAGAGACGCTGTGCGTGCCAGACGGCCCTGTCATGTCCAGGAGACTTCCCTCGCGCCTCAGAGCGATCGGGGAGAGAGAGCGAGAGCACGTGCTGCCTTGGTGTCAGTCACACAGCCGCCCCGTGGCTCTGCCGTTCGAGTGATGGCGGAAGCTAATGACTGTCTGCAGAACACAGCGGCCCCGCGCTGTGACAGCTCTAAGGCTGAAGCCGAGTGACGCGCCTCGGGGGGACACACGCCAGCGTCCTCTGGCACGCGCGTGCTCAAGCCTTCTCCTACCACCATCGTTCTTTCGCGCCCTTTCTGCGCTTCTTTCGGCCTTGAGCATCTGCTCTTCAGCCGTTTCTCTTTATTAACCGATTCTCCTACTTTCTCGTCTCGCTCTGGGTTGTGTCCTGCTGTGTCTCCCTTCAGTGTCTTTCACCCCTTACTCTCCCCCGACTGCTTACCTTCTTCCCTTCTCCGTATATTAAGGGGAACCGGAGGTCCTCGTCCTCAATGGTTTTATATGCCCTGCAAACAGGAAAAACGTAACAGCGCTGAACAGTGAAACTCAAACACAGAATGCACAACTGCTTTCATAATCTTTGTTTGCACATTCATGTACAAAAATAACATTATTTATTAACATTATTAAATAACATTTTTTAAAATCACTCTGTTAGTGTAGGATGAAGATAGTCATGTTTGTTCTGTTTTGTTTCAGGCATGGACTGTCCATGCCCCCTAAACTGCTCCCTCTGACCTTGTGTAGTACTTCATGTCAGAAGATTTCCCTTGTATCTTTAGAACTTATGATAACCTGTAGCAGTTGGATAATCTAGCTGCTCCCAACCTCATCACCCCATGACCTTCTCACACACACACACCCTTCCCTGTAACACTTCCCACATTCTCTCTCATACACACACACACACACACACACACACACACACACACACACACACACTTCAGCTCTACAAATACCCTCCGTCTGCTGCGAATAAACTAGAGCTTCAATATAATTGACTCTGGTCTCTTGATTTGGGAGACTAGACAGAAAGGGGGCATGCTACACTCCAACTGAATAAACCTACAGCATATTTAAAACACACACACACATGCACAAATAGATATTTGTGTGCGCACACAAACATACAAAGCAGACAGATGCCAATGAAGCTCAGTGAATCAAGTTGTCTAGCCATTTCATAGCCTGTGGCAGACTAACTGAAGAACATGTCTCTAACTAGAACACTGTAAAGCTCTCACTTTCATCCCTCACAAAGAGAGCATTTCAGAATGCAACCCTAAAGCCATAATGAGAAAATGCCATCCGATTAAGAAGAAAACAACAGACCAAATGGTTTTTGTAAAGAATTCCATGCAATATATACCTCTCTAATTTTATAGCATACAAATTGCAGCATTTAACAAAAGTTCAAAATATTGCACCAAGACAGAAGTAAAAGAATAAAGAAAGGTTTTTATGGTACAGAATGAACAGAATTAGGTGATGAGTGTGGCACTGTCCCGCAACACCCTAATCCATAACCTTTCCCCAAACACTTGCCTCTGACCAGCCCCCTCTACAAAGCGACTGATTTCATACTTTTATTTATTTTCAGGTCCATTCTTTACATTCAGCTTCTCCTAGTACTATTCAATCTCTCTGGTAGTTCCAGTACTTTGGGATAGTGCACTAAAGAAAGTGCTTAAATCATCTACGTGCGCCAACCATGGCCTCATGTCATGTAAAATGGCAGTCCCATTTCACGCAAGTCAGACTTTTTAATATCTATGAGAAACTTGATTATCATCATCAGACGTCAGATTTCACCATTCCCCAGTGAAACATTTGCACACATTTTGTTCCTGCCCTTCCTTGTATCAGCTGGTCAGAGATGTTGAAATCATTGACAGATATTAAAGTAAAACCTACTGACCCCAGTGCCCCTGTGGCCTTGTTTGGTGTGACCCCTCAATCTCCCTTTCAACTGCAGAAGCCGTTTTGTGTCTTGTTGTACTTCTTTTCCGGCAATTAAGACTACTTCATTGAAAATCTCCTTTACCCTACCTCTTATGCTATATGGATTAGAGACTTTTTTGGTGTTGTGGAACTGAAGGAAATTAGATGCATTATGAATGGTTTCATATGGGAATCATGTGTTTATATAAATAAATATATCCATCCTTGACCTTTATGACCTGAGCATGTCACATTCCTCTTCTTGTGTTTTTCTTTCACTTACATCGGTATTTTCTTTCCCTTTATTTGTTCTTAATGGGGACTTTTTGTTTGCTTGTTTTCCCCTTCTTGTATTGACTACCTGTTCAATATTGTATTTACTGTTACTTTGTATCTTATATCATTTTGAAAAACTCAATAAATTGATTGTTTAAAAAAATGAGTATGTTTAGAATATAATGATAATGTAAGCAGAGAGGAATCTTCTGCTTGATACCAAGAGATTTTATTTCTCAAGCAAAAACAGTGTGCAAACAACTATGATAAAGCCAATAAATCTTAAACAACAAAGTGCCTCATGTATCACAAGGAGCTCTTCGGGTGTAGAAACTGATAAAGACCTGCATAACCGTGGGCACATTAGGACTTTAATGTGATATTTTCCATTCATTCACCATACATCCATTTACTTACTCATCTAATAACCCCTTTCATTTCTTTTTTTCTTAATAAAGCCTAGTACACTTCACAAGACACACCCACACAGTGTTCTCACCAGCCAGTCATGGTGAAATCCCGGTATAGCATCCTCCTGCCTACTTCCTTCCTCTGGATCCTCCTGGGGAACTCCAGATGTGTGAACTCTCCCCCAAGCAAATGGGGCTGCATATAACCCTACACGCAAACCGAGCACAGCAAGGGAACATGACGAGCCTCAATTATCTGGGATTATTATTAATGATAAACATATATGGTACTTCATATACCAAACTACACACCAAGCATAAAACATGTTTCAGATTTTCTTAAAATGTTTAGCACGTTGATGGAAGGTCAAATCAAATCGCTTTCATTTTTTCCTGCCACTTTAGCACAGATGTGAAGGTGAATGAAGAGTTTGGGTACACAGTCCCCCTCAAGTCTGTATGTACACAATATATACACATTCAATACAGAATAGACCCAATTTTACTGCCTTTTCCAGAAGTGAAAGCTATAAATGTACAAGCTGTGAATATGCAGATGCAGACGGTTTTTTAATGGATTTTAAAGGTCTTTTTGCTTTTTTCTTTATGCTTTCCACATGTGACATTGTAATGGATTCGGTTCTAAAGATTTCAATTAAGTGGCGTTTCTTCCTAGTTTTCAAACTTTTTCAAACTAACCAAGAACTGCAGCCTTTGTCTCTCTGAGTCAGGGGTGAACTCTGTAGACATGGGGATGATCTCTGCATTCCGGATTATGATGGCTCTAAAGGGAAAGATCACACACACACGCACGCGCATACGCACGCATGCACACGTACTTGAGCAGTCAATATTCTAACAATTACATCAAACTTGCAAACGGAGAGGGGTAACTGTAGTCACACTTCTTAGAGTGACCATGCAAATTAAGCTCTTCCTTCTCAGGAGACGAGACCGATTTCCAGTGTGTATTAATAAGCAGACGTGCAGTTTGATGCCAGCGTTGGACTTGGTTTTGCAGGGCACATGGCCTCTCTCTCCAGAGCGGTACCAGCGGCGAGTCAGTAGGGCTGGAATATTTTTAGGCCACTAATGACCCGCTCCACATAACCTCTCATTAACAGCTGCTACGCAGCATGCAGAAGAATGTGGGCTGCCCAGGTGCAGGAGGGAATGAGAACCGCTTCAACCACTGTTCTCAGAGCAAGCACTGCAGGAGCCCCGGGCAGGCAATAAGCTCATCAGTGTGGCCTTGGAGGAAAATCTTCACCAATTCATCAAGGTGCCTCATTTTCAATACTCGTCATCAGGGTTTCTCAGTATCAGCGCAGTGTTAAAGACCGTTACTCGTCTTACTGAACTGTAATTAATAATACAGTTACTCTGGATCAGTGACTGTGGAATGTAAAGTTGAATAACTTTCTAATAAATTCCAAATGCCGCCAGTCTCCTAGCCTGGAATGGAAGGTGCCTCCATTACAGGCAGTATTGTCCCCAGTGCCAGTAGCCCTGTGAAATGGTAATGAAGCCCCCTGAAAGTCCTGTATGCAGTATATTGGAATAAGTGAGCAGAACACACCTGCTGTCACCTGCATTGGCCACGTACAACTTGCCCAGAATGAACGTGGCGACCAGTGCAGTGCATCCGCCGGAGACATTATACCTGGACTTTTCCCGCTCGATCTGGGCATCCTTACACACCCACACACACAGAACAGATAACAAAAGACAGTGGTGAAATTAGTTCTGTCAAGTGCATAAGGTAACGCAGCATACCCTACCAGAATGACATGTTTTTGTCTGTCTGTGTGTGTGTATGATTGACGCAGTCATCAGAGAGAATGCCGGTGCAGAGGAAGCAGACACTCCGTCTCATGGAAGACTCCCCAGTGAATTACCAAATCAGTGGAAACTGCTAGTCACTCCCTGCTTGTCAGAAAAAAAAATCTGTAAAACTGCCAGGATGAAAATAAGTCCTGAAAAGTAGCACTTACCGAAACACACATGCATACACACACACACACACACACACATACACAAACACAAACAGAAAGCTTCCCATCAGTTGTTGAGTTTGCTTTTTTGCTGACACACTCGGCACTAAAGGGTTTATCTGAATGAATGCTCCTTTCTCCCTCTCGCTCTGTGTGTTAAATTCAATGGTTCACATTTGTATTGCTAAAGCTCTGATGAAGAAATTACCATGTTAAACAAAAGACAACAACAACACTTCTATTACCATTATTACTTTTACTGTTACCTTTGTAACAGGTGATGATGATGATGATGATGATGATAAAAGGCACTGTATCTCTGGTATCTAATATGGTCACCCACTGTCCTTCAGACTGTGGCAGGAATGAACATACAATGCTGCCAGTGTGCTGTACTCATTTTCAAGAAAATATGGCAGCTCTCGCTGTCGCTCTCGCTCTCTCTCTCGCTCGCTCTCTTTCTCTCATCTCTTTACTCCCTCCCTCTGGAGCCCACAGGAGTTCTGGGTGCTCTGAAACTACTGAAGCCATTGTAGTCCAATGCTACGGCCCCAACAGTGTCTCTGACAAGGCGCACATCATCCACATCCGTGTCTCATCGGAAAAGGTGTACAAAGAAGCACGCGTGCTGGCCTTGTGACGACACCACAAGTTGCAGGCCGATCAAAATGCCAACGTATTTGGCTACGACGTATGTGCCAAACGACGTCCATCCTCCGCGCAGAACACTACGGACACTGCCCCGAAACTGGAGGGATTCTGGTTTGTGCTCATTTCATGAGCACGGCAAGGCTCCAGGGTGCACACGCGGGGCAGCAGCAGCAGACGGAGTGAGTCAGTGTGTGTGCGCAGGCATGCATGTCTATCTGGGCCATGTGGAACTGAAAGCAGTGACAGAGCAGTTCAGCGGCCGAGGGGGCGGGAGGGGAAGCAGCAGCTGAGGGGGCAGAAGGCCACAGGGCAGGAGGGCAGGAAGTGGCGTGCAGGGCTGGCCATCTCCCACTGAGCTTCCTAATGAACCATCTGATGAGTATATTAGTGCTTGGTGCTTGCTGTGTTTGATTCACTCTCTAAAGTAATGGCCGCTCCTTCAGAATACGAGCATCTCGTATCTCTTGCACATTGGAATTGGACTTGTGGCTCAATAAAGCTACTGTGACCCGTATCAAGAGATAGAATGCTTGAGGAGTGCTACCACCTAGTGGCAAAAGATCACATTTTATTTTACTACAGAAAGAAATGTTAACACAATCACTGAAAATTGTGCTTTTGCATCACTAGTGTAGCATGGAATAAAATGATTTATAAGACTGTAAACAATTCATTCAAATGCAAAACGAATGTAAATACATGCGAAACTACAAACTGTATAAAATCATCTTGTTTTTCAGTCCTACTAATGACATCACTGACCTTGTATCTTTGGAAACAAGGGCTTTCACAGCAGGAGGCCGGGACTTTAAGGCTCGTCAGGCCAGTGCAGGAAACAAGTGGAAAAGTGTGGGTGCACAGTCAGTGATGTTTAAAGGGCACTCCTACAAGAGCACTGCATTACCAGAAGACAAGCAATACAGCTCCTCTTGAAGTGCCTTTGTCATATGTCCTAAACGGCACTGCTTGCTAGGACAACACTGTTCTGAGATTTATTTTTTCTAATGGAATATTAATTAATAATTGAAATTTCTTGCACGATCTTCAAAGAGAACACACTCCTCCTCAGCATTTCACAGAACATCAAACTAAATACTGGATGATAGACTTTTTCTAAGACGTGTTGCTTACTGAGACATGACAGGAGAGCACAGGGCTCTTCACGGTTAATTCTGTGCCATTAGCAAAGCCACAGGGATTTAAGCCTGTTGTGTAACAGAGACACATTCATGTGATCAGTAAGGGTTTTAAAATGTAGCGTGAAACATTAGATTACATTTTATGACAGCAAAAATTACACCCCTAACCCCAGATTAGAGGAATAAAAAGACACAACCCACACACGACTACATTAATTGCACATCATGTGATGAAGCTGCAGAAACCCTCTCAGAATAACAAAGTTCAAAGTTGAGGAAATGTATCTGGGGTCTGTGAGGCGTGGGGAGCGCCGCCCACCCGCCCGACCTCCACTCACCATCTCCTTGAAGGCGTTCTCCAGCGCGCCCACCACCAGGCTCTCGTGCGGGACCCTCTTCTCGGCAAAGAAACGGGGCGCGGGGGAGCCGGGCGCGCCGGAGGCCCCGCGCAGCGACGCGGCCCGGGTCAGGGCGCGGTGTGCAGCAGGCGTGCCACGCTGCTCGCTCTCCACTCCCAGCAGGGTGGGGGGCAACAAGGTCGTGTTGCACACCACGTCCACCACCTCCTGCAGCTGCGACACGACATGCCGCTGCAGCAGCTTGGAGGCCACAAGGGCGGCGCCCGAGCCTGCGTGCCCGTCGAACAGTGCCCAATAGTGGAAGACCAGCCCTGCAGACTCCTACATAAAGCACAGGACACAGACACTTATCCATTTGGCCCCTTACAGATCATACACACGTTTAAGTACCACTGCATATTTCAGGCAGTTCCAAGCATATTAAGATGAGGGTAAGCAGGCATACTTAATCTAATGTTCTTTTCTTCTAAAGTGTTCCCATGGCATCTGCCTCACTGCTTCATCCGACAACACTTCCAGAACCCGAGAACCCTGCCTAAACCCTTCCTGCTTTAAAGGAGTCATTTCACCATCACTGTAACACTACGTTCATAGACGCGCAGAAGCACTGAGTTTGGAGCACTGAGAAGTAGAAGCACCGAGTTGGGAGCTGTTGGATTTGCTTCTGGCGATCTCCTCCAGCCAAGCACGTGTCTGTCCTTACAGAGGCTGCTCTACGGTGAGCAGTGTCCACACACTGGACTCTGTTGAACAAGCATCAATTCACCTGAGTGTTTCTATAGAGTCTGAGGCAGTAGGCAGAACTCTAAAGAGGCATCAACAGGCCTGATGTAAGGCACTGGGAACAACCCCTTTCTTTTTTTTTAAAACTTTAGATTTATTGGGTTTTACAAGAATATATGTGAAGAATATAAGAATATATAGCAGACTAGTGTCTGCTAGTCATCAGTACATTTAAGAAAGAAAAAAAAAAGCCACACACCCACACCCACACCCACACCCACACCCACACCCACACACACACACACACACACACACACACACACACACACACCCCTTTTTCCCCCTCTCTTGGACTAGTTTATAGTTGGTTAAGGTAGGCTGGGAGTTTAATTACATTAGCCTTTGATTCATTTGCTTCTCTGCTTTTTGTCTGGACCTCCTTGCTTGTTAGCTGTCATTAGCTCCAATTACTCACTGCAGGTGTGGTTTCACCTTGGCCCCTAGATATGAATTGGGGAGCGGACACAACACTTACTGGACTGATAAATTAGGGCGACTCCGCTACAGACATACACGTTCTGCTTTTCATTCCAATTTCCTTCTAGTTCCTCACCTACACGAAGACCGGACCTCTCAGACTCATACACGAGGCAAGAGGGCTCTGCAATTGCCAGTCTGCTGTCCAGAAGGCCGAGTTCATCTCAGCCCTAGCGTTCCTCCAGTCGCTACACATCTGAGCTCTGACAGAGACTTTGCACCACCCCTGAGAACTCAGCGACTCCGGCTGCCCCGTCTCATTCACACATTCTCCGAGACGTCTCTCCAGGGGTGGTGCACAGGTTTACTATTGTCTCAAAACTGTTAACCTGTGGCAACCCTTACTTCACTGCTTTTTCAATCTCTTCTTTCAAATTTTGCACTTAATTTTGGTATCTGCACTGACTCCTTTATTTCAGCAGTATTCTAGTTCAACAGTATCTTTAACTCTAACCAACTATACAGGCTATAATGTATTCTATGAGTAGATGACAAAGCACTTTTGTAATACATTCTGGAGAGTGTCTGCTAAGTGCTAAAAATGTAAACTTTTAAAGAAAGACATTACAAAATTAAAAATTGACATATTGCTGAATACCTTTTTTTTTTCTTTTTCTTTTTTTTAATGTACCTGCTATAAGACAAGCCTCAATACAATATAAACGTGTATTAATTTACCATGTACTCGCAAAGTTTTTAAAACAGATATTCACTGAAATTGGAGCAGGAGGAGATATGTCAATGGTGTTATATTTACATGCAGGCATAGATGGAAGTGGTCAAGCAAGAAAAAGAAAAATACAAGTAAAATCACCAGGAAAATGAGGAAAAAGGGTATATATAGTTAAATAAGCAGCAAGCTTCAAAAACAGCAAACTCCTTCGTGAAGGATTGGATTGCCTTGGCAGACTTTGAAGGCATACACACACTGGAGGAAGAATGATCCAAGAGAGGATTACGCCAGCAATTATAGTCTCCTACTAATATTAAGTAGCGTGAAGCCACATCAGGGAGGGTTAAGAAAATATGCTTAAAAAAGACATCATCCATACTGGGAGCATAAAATCTGGCCAGAATCTAAAGTAGGACCAGAAATACCATTTGAGTGCAGAAAGGGATCAGGTTTATGCAGCAGAATAGCTGCACCTCCTGATTTGCCCAGGAATAAGGAACAGAAAGTCTGACCTACCCCATTCCTCTTGCTTTTGATGGTTTTTAAATTTGAACAGCTATTAGAACAGCTGAGCACAAACACAGGCACACCATGATAGCAGCACCCACTCAAGCACAGATGGACAGCGAGGGACAAGACACGAGCAGTTGTTTATGTGAAGGTGAAAGACTAGTTAAAGAACAACTAAACCAGTTAAAGAGCAACTATGAATATTTACACTTGGGGCATTTAGCTGATGCTTTTTATCCGAAGCAATTTACAATTATGACTGAATACAACTTGAGCAACTGAGGGTTAAGGGTCTTGCTCAGGGGCCCAACAGTGGCAACTTGGTGGTGGTGTTGGTGGGGCTTGAACTGGCAACCTTCGGATTAATAAACAAACAAAACCTTAAACTGATGCTGGAAAAACAAAATCAGACAATGCCAATCATCTCAAAATGGCATTTAAAGACCAAATAATCGGTTGACCACCAGAAGTCACCCGCATCACCAACAAAAAACATGATATTTGTGAGATGAGCTCATGTATAGCTCATGTATGCATCACACTGTGATTTGGAGGATGACAGAGTTTGTAAGCTGTACATGTGAAAGTAAAAGGCTGACTGCTAGCTTAAAGCCATCCTCACAGCTACTGCAGTGACTGTTCTTGCTCTCCTCCATTGTTGCTCTGATGATGACGATGCTAAGCACGTGTGTACAGTCAAAAAGCTACATGAATGCCAATCAGACTGTTGTCAGTCAAGTCAAATGGCCAAGAATCAGACACAAATCCGATCTACAATCACATATAAAAGTGACTCAAATCCAATTTGAAAAGTTCAGTTTTGTGCGTACACATAGCCATGAAAAGAAATCAGATTTTGGCCACATTAAGGCACATTACAAATAAAAAGAATGCACTTGTGTTATTTCCGGTTGATAATATGAACGAAGCCTAAGATGATGACAAAGCCTACACCTGGTCTAGAAAAGGTTTATCATTACTAAATGTTGAAATAATTCATCCCAGAGCCTAAACCTGCATTGAGAAATCCAGGTGAGAGTGTTTCCAACTTTCTGTTAACAAATCAACTCCAGTACTACTGAACAAGCAAAAAAGTATGGCAGTATTTGCACATTTCAAATCCTAAAAATAAATTGCAGCCATCGTGGTAAATCCTTCTTCCTGTTTTCATCTCCTTGAGACAGCTGAACATTCTTTTCACTGACCAATCCATAGGGGGTGTGTGTGTGTGTATTATATCTATATCTCTCTCTAATATATATATGGATATATGGATATATGGTGGGGGAGAATCATTACTCATATGGGCAATAGCGTGTGTGGCCACTGGAGAGGTCAAACCAATGCGTGATGTGACTGCAGAGACTGACACAGGAACAGCAGAACTTCACTAATATGAACAGACAAGTTAGAAGGTTGGCTAGAGATGCAGTGGACGTGGGTGAAACATAGAAGGAAAATGGAATAGCAATGCCTAGTGGGGCTGGGATGTGGGAATGCTACTGGTGAATTTACATTATACTCATGTTAAAGGGAAGAATGTGTCAATGGCAATGGAGTTATAGAAAGATACAGCAAAATCAGAGGACTTAAAGGTGATTGAAATTCAAACGACATTAATGGAGGAGTAGCTGTAACAAAAAGATATAGAGTCAAGAATATTCACTGTTTACTGGAGAGATAAAGGCTCAAATCACAAAAGGACAAGGAGGTACACCTGTGGAAAAAAGGGCCTGGCACGTCTGGGTGCCTGTGGCTATGACCAGGACATCCACACTGGAGTGCACTCACCTGAGAACTCTCCCTGCGGGCCAGGCCCTCTCCGTTAGGCAGAGAGGACCTCCTCTTGGCCGTCGCCTTGCTGGGCGTGGAGGACGCTCCTGGGCGCCTCTTCACCGTGAGCACTTCACAGCAGGCCTGGTCCTCGTTCAGAGCACTCTTCCCTGCATTGATCACCCTGGCAGGAAACAAGCACATGCCCGCAATAAACCACGGCAGAAAGAATACGTGGTGCTACAAGGACCATTTTAGGTTTTCGTAGGGCACGCCTTTGTTTACCTCGCAGAGCGGCTCGTTTCAAACTACTCGAAACATGACAGAAATCATATTAAGGCCATGCATGCTTACATGGAAGATACAAACCAGAACGTTACAAATCGTGGAGGACCTGTAACCTTCCAGAACCATCTGTTGGGGACTTTTCATTTCTGAAGTAGATTTTGGTCAGCATTTTCTCACCTTCACCATGGTTTCTTTATTCTGCTCAATTCATGCATCTGCATGGTTGTTTTTATCCCACGTTTTTCATATAAAAAACAGAATAGGCAGAATAGCATTTGCTTATTAAAACGCCATTGCACATGAATACAGAAGAACACGAACATAAAGAGTGAAAATAAGCAACAACAGACAGTCCGTTGATTGGATATTTACAGCTTAAGCAGGATTTGAACAGTAAATAAGAGAGAAGAAAGGCAATGGTAGTTCAAAGCTTAGGGACTCGAACAGCATCTTTTTGCTTTGCCATCTTATGCCTGTGCAAGAATAATAGGAGGAAATTGTTTGTGGAGACCGCAGTTCCTGGCATGGTATCTAATTGGGTCCTTTCCTGAATCTACTGAAGATTTAGTCCTTCAATTTGCGGGTGCCTGTTGCATCTGGTCTTCTTGGCATAGATGTCATGCACATGGCTGCCGACCAGGGCGAAACGCACATGCTGCTCTTTCACAGATTTGCTCTGTGAAAAGGAAATCAGGTCTCGTCAATCCAGCCATTCTGATAAAAACCTCAAAGGAGCTTTCTGCAAAACTTGAACGGGCTCTTTGCACAGGGACCGGAGTGTCCTTGGATGTAAAGTGAGTCTAAATGGTCTTCACTCAGGTCACTAGCAAGCGGGAGTTCCTGCCAGACATAGCAGAGCTTCTCAAGCATTGCGATGATGCCCTCGTGCCCCCTGGGCCATAGATTTGAATAGTAATAGAAAAATAAGCAACAAATAAGCATAGGGGTTACATGTAGAAGAGGACCTGTAAATATGTAAACATGTTCTTTTTGTAATTTTGGGTTGAGTGCTAAGGCAAAAGTGACAATGGCAAGAGAAAGCTGACAAGTGGAAATGAGTTACACAGTGTCATGTATGTGTGTGTGTGTGTGTGTGTGTGTGTGTGTTAGCATCAAAGAGAGAGAAGGAGAGAACTGAGTGCTATTTCTAGGTGAGGCTTTATGGGTGTATACAGCGAGCCTCCTGGACTCAGCATGACAATGTGTATGAACTTTGCTTTTTCCTGAAGCCAGCGCTTACTCCAGCAAAGCTGATTTGCACCTCTCAGCAGGGCTCAGTGGAATGAGTGCTGAAGAACCGACTGTCAGTCTGAATGCAGTGTGAATTAGTGTACAGCACAGACACAAAGAAGATTCTGTGTACTTGGTTTGATTTGCACAGTGCCTAACCACCAAAGGAGTCATAGGATTAAGAGGTTATTTACACACAAAGTCGGATAGAATTGTGTTCCCTTTAAGGGGGTGGGGGAAGGGGGTCATTTTGCTAACTAAGGCCAGTGGCATATTATTAATAGTAAACTGTTGAGGGAAAAATGGTGGCATAAGTCAAAATTGTATCTCCTGCCCTCTTGAAAAAGCTGTATTCCCAAAAGAGCAGGACTTGAGTGTGTGTGCTTGAAAGCATATTCCCTAAAGTGATGCTTGCAGAAATCTGGACGTTTAACACTGAAAACGCCATGTGCGTCTTGCTGCTTGAATGGGATCAAATTAGAAAAATCAGGCATGCATATCTGACCAAAACGGATCGATCCTTTCTCCATAAACAAGTTCGTTACATTTAATTAACAAAGTGGCACCAGTCAGCTGGTGACACGGCTCGGTTCCTCTGTGCAGAGACTGGGCAGTGTTCACTTGTGACTTTCACGAGTTTAACCCAAAGCTGTAACACTTCCACATCCGACATAACGGCGCATCTGACCCCTCAAAGCCAATATGAAAGGCAGCACTACAAGGAAATTTGCCCAATTCACAAATAAAAACTATAGATAAAATGTTCCTTGTCAAGTTTATTCTGTTGCTTACTTACAGACTCCTCACATCAGCGCCATCTAATCTTGTTCAATACATCTTTTCCTTCTTAGGCTTCAAAGAGGAATGTGAAAGGAGAGTTTAAATGAGGCATGCAAAAAAGATGACTCAGTATGCATCCGTGTGTGTGATCTTTATAAAGCTCTTGAACATCCTGAGTACATCCATCATCCAGGCAGGGACTTCGTTTTGAGTTCAAACTCCATTTCTTACCTTTCCTCAGTGGATGCCTTGGCTGGCAAAGGATTTGAAGTTAAGAGAACAATATTTTACTGCATTGACAACACACTAAAAAAGAAGACAGAAAAAGAGAAAGAGATTGCCGTTGTGTGGGTCTCCCGCTGAGAATCTCACAACTTCAAAGGCTTATCATAACCCCAGTATTCACCACTGCATGAAAAGGTATTCCTTCAGCTTTAGCCTGACAAGCACACAAAGGATGATTTGACTGAAAATGAAATCATTTCTCTCATGAAATTCTCTCAGTACAACAGGATCTGCCATGTCAATATTAGAGGATTAGAGAATTTGCATTATCTGGCATCATGTCACTTTCACCTTTATATCCATCCTCACAACCATACAGAAAAGGTTAATGTGCACCTGTTTAGTTTAAATGCTTAGCAGGAAAACTGGTCCCTTCAAATAAAGCAAGAAATTTCACCATTTAGAGGGGCTGTAGAGTGCTTTGAAACCAAATACTCCTGTCCCCAATCAATTTTTTTCCTGATATAAATCTGAAATACGTTTCACCAGCAGTAACTGCCCGCGCTGAAATTAAGATAGAATACGGCTGGATATAATCACATTTCATTTTTCAGTACAGCTCAATTTTCTGCAATTTTGGACAGGTCTCTACAGCACCCCATATGTAAACTTTTTATTCTTCTACTTTTCTTATGATTATCAACAGACTTACAACATCTTTGCAGAGACACTACCTTCTACTTTTAAGTGCCAAATCTGGACTTCCTGACAATACAATGAGCTCACTCTCACTCACTGATTCTGTTTCTCCGTTATCCAAACTGTCCCAATATGAATCACTGTGATTCATTAAAAATACATTTGGATTTGAAGCCAAGACATAAACTATCGGTTGGTATGTTTCTCCATCATGTTTAATTGGTAACTGAGTTTCAGAAGTGTACCCTTTATTAATGCCCAGTTTGTTGATCAGTGATGCCTACAGACAGGTGTTACTACTGTGCCCATCAGGTTCTGGATTTTTGACGAGAATACCAGACAAGTGGGTAAAAAAAAACCCTAGTAACAAAACACAAATTATAAACACAAATACACTACTATTTACGTGTAAGTGTAATCCCAAAACGCAGGCACAATATAGCACACCAGGCCTTCGCCTACTTCAGGCCGTCTGTAGTACAGATGTAAGGGTTTGGGTATGTGTGATGAGAGAGGATGCAACATGCATCTGTCGCTGGAAGCTGCGATGTTAGCGAACAGCCTACACCTTACGGGATGAAACGCGCGGCGCGGTCGGTCAAGTTCAGCATGGTTCAGGCCCGTGTCACATTTTCCCCTTTGATGAAAATAAATAAATAACGACAAACGCAGCCCGGTGCAGTCGGTGTTGTTAGTCTAAAGATGGGTGTGCACTTACTCTGCGTAGCCCGTCGCCCACGGTAGTCTCCTCGTCTCTTTGAGGATAAGAATCGGTCGCGCAACGTGGTCCGCAGAGCACTCGATCTCGTCCGTTGACAGCCCGAGGAAGTCCGGGCGCATGTACGGCCATTTCAGCGGCAGGTCCGCGCTGCTGAAGCGGTCACTGCTGGGGGCCACGGCACCTCCCATGAAGTGGGCCACCGCGGATTTGACGCGGGTGAGCATGTTCGCGCTGCGTATCCGTGCGATGACCTGCGCGGGTACTTTTACCTGAACACTCCCCCCACCCAACCCCAGCTTCTCGATATGTCGTTATCAGGAAAACAAACAAACAAACAAACACACACCACTTCGAGGTTTCATTCAGCCGCTGCTTGAGTCCTTGTGAACGCGGAAATACTCGCGCGATTAGCGGTCACATGACTTGGCGAGGGGCTGGACCATCGCTCAGACCTGCAGGGTGGCCCGTGTGAGCCTCCATGTCCCTGTCGCACAGGACTCCTCTGTGCTGGTTAGTTTTAGGCTAGTTAACTCGTACGTTTATTCAGGTTTGACTTAGTTCTAAATCCAGTGTAAGCCTTCGTTGATTTGTGTGGCGGAATAAGTTAGAATCCGTCTCACATTCACGCAGCTTCAAAGAAAATTCTTATGTATTGACCCCACAGTGAAAACGTTATTTTGTAAGTGGTAGAGGTCTTAAGGCAGAGTTGCAATTTGTATGCTACTAAGCCTGGTCTAACTTGTTACTGTAGATTTACTACACAAGCGATCGATATGGGCTTATCTTACTGAACTGAGTTCACTTTCACATGACACGGAAACATTTTTCGCAGTTTGTGGTCTATGGGGCAAAGGGCAGTCACTAAAGCTACGTCCCCAGCAAATATATGCGACGTGTATGTCAATCCAAGTCCACATTCGCCATACTCTCTCACTGCCGGGAAGGAAAGAGGTGATAACAGTGAGGAAGTTGACAGGATAAACAACATTTTAAAGCGCGCTTGATTTTTTAACGGCGGCCTCCAATGCAGATTACTGTGAGCATTAACTTTAAACAAATTGTTATTATGCACTCCATTTGAATGGTTTACCTCTGGATGAGTGTGCCACATGAAACATTGTAATTTTGCACATGCGTGTCATTCTAGGAGCCTGGTCTGTTTAGACTAACGTTGAATATACGATGCTAAAAATATATAGTGAAAAGCCTACAAATAATAATACTAATTTAAAAATCGGATTTTGGCCCACTTCTACCTGCAGTGTGAAGGGTTGTGAAAGATGCAAAAAATAAGATCTCAAACCTCATAATCTGGTCGGCTGTTTAGATAATCCATCAACAAATGTAAAAAAAACTTGGTATTATCTTTGATTCCAGTCATTAGATGCACACAGTCAAAAAAGCTTTTTTCCACCTACATAATATTGTCAGACTGCGAAAGATATTATCCCTTAAAGCTTGAGAAGGTCCTCCATGCCTTCATAACCTCTTTGATGGACTACTGAAATGCTCTTCTAGCTGGCTTTTCTAGTAATCCACTTAATAAACTCCAGAATGCAGCAGCCAGTTTTCTCACTTGAACCAGAAAATTTGAGCACATCACTTGCATTCTCTCTCTGCTGCAATGGCTACCGGTTAAATTCCATGTTGACTATAAAATTCTCCTTTTGACATATAAAGCTTTAAAATGGCTGGCCCCTCAGTATCTCAGAGAATTTACTGAACCCTGTAACCCTGCATGTACCCTTTGCTTATGGGGTGCTGTCTTGCAGACTGTTCCTGAAATAAAATCACAGCAGGCAGCTGGGCATTCTCGTATAAGGCACCCCAACTATGCACTTCCTACCTCAGTATGGGATTCATACACACTTTCAATATTTAAAATTCGACTGAAAACTTATCTGTTTGCACAAGCCTTTGGCTAGTCTGCTATACTCATGCAATAATACTGCCAGGTCATTCTGACCCATGCACATCTTTTAAGTAGGCTATTATTTTACCACATTCATCACTATAGTAAGTGACAATTTACTGCTATCACTCTGTATTGTCTAACCTCTTCTCTCCCATCTTATTCTCTGCCACTGTCTTCTCTGTTTTCAACACCCTTTTGAACATCTATTCAACACCCCAATTTGGGGTTATGCCCCCTGCCTCAGAACTGGACCCCGATACACCTCCGATCCTTAAACTGAGCTGGATGGTAACTATATTGCTTCATCTTCCAGCCAACATTCAGTGATATGTACTATGCCTACATATGCCTTTGTTTGCATATCTACTAATATACGTTCTTTTTCTTCCTGCCTTTTTCTCTTTTTTCTCTGAGCTCTCCCTGCTCCTTTAGGTGCGATTCAGCTAAGACTGAGCCTCCCTGCCCAGTCCATGTCTCTCCCACTGCGAGGTCATTTGCCTTCCTGCCCACCTGTCCCTGGATCGGTCTCTACCACCTGACGAAGGAAACACTTTCCGAGCTGACATTCCACCAGACGTGGTCCTGGATATTGGTACACTACTGCCAAGTCACTCTTAGAGACTATAATGCCATTATAATCCTCCGCTCGCTGTAATCATAATTCCTAGTTCATCTTTGTTGTTATTTTTTGTTCACTTCATCTATGTCATTGTGTTGTTCCATGCCATGTTTTTGAGGCTTGGTTCCTCTTAAGGTTTGACTGCAAAATCTGAAATAAGTCTAAACACAGCATAGATAAGAATGGATATTTAACTGTGCTTCTTAGTTAAAGTGGCAATGCTGTAGGGTGGGTTTTTGAGTATTAAATGGAATGAGCCACTTATTCATTCATTACTGTTGACAACTCTCGTCTTCAGACTCAACATTGTAGTCCTAATACAGGTTATCCTTAACATGGCCTCATAAAAAGATATAAGTTTAAAAAAACACCCAAAAACAACAACAATAACAAACTTAATAGCATTAACTGACTGATCTTGCACCTATATGCACTTTGGTAGTCGATCAGTTACCCATCTAGGCATTTAAAACATATGCCAAGGCATATGTGTATGTGTGAGTTATTCTACTTGTCAGCATACATTTTGTATAATAACAAAGAGGAAAACAATTTATCTACAAAAATCTTGATATAATAATAGTAGTAGTGGTAGTAGTAATAATGTAAAAACATATTTATGTTCCATGTTTGCTGTTTACAATAAATTTTTAAAATGTAACACAGAATGATTCAAAGCGTACTGCAACATGCAAATGTGTATTCTTCTATCCAAAACATACAAGTCTTAAGGGAACTACTGTGTGCAGTACAATAGCCTTGAGATCTGCATTCTGGAACTGAGCTGTTAAATTCTGTATCGCGGCCACTAGGTGGAGACCTTTGTCTATGTTAGGCAAACATTTATCGAAGAGGTTTATACATCTTATTTAGTAGGCGAGCTCATTAAAGTCACTGCTTAATTGTGCCGACATGAGAGCTGTACACTTTATAGACGACGTTCATTTACTCTTACAGCATTTGGCAGACGCTTCTGTCCAGAGCGCCTTACAATGGTGCTTTGTTGTGCGTATGGAAGAAATTATGATACCAGTATGTTATGGCAGAGTGGAGAAGGCTAATTTACCATTACTACTCAACGACGATCTTATCGCTGCTGTTCTATTTATTATAGGCGCTTAGCAAACACCGAAGAAGAGAAGAAGGTACATTCGGATTTGTATTAAGGTCCAGCAAATGCATTAAAAAAGCCGTGTTATGTTGAATGTATGTGCGGTAACTATCTTTCATAAACAGACTATAGTAGCTCGTACAACTGTTTACAAATAAAGTAAACAAAAAATACTAGATTAAAATAAACTCACTTTACGCCTAAATATGGATATTTTAACACATCCATTCTGGGAATAAAACCTGCTCTAGATGTTGCATGGGGGAAACCTACTGTAATTTGTAATCAATACTGTATTTTGTTTTGTAACGTTGTAGCTCATAACGTGTGGTTTCCTTTCACGTCTATTTTGTTGGGCTTTGTTGTGGTTTTGTGGTTTGCTGTGACACTGATCGATATTGATTACAGATGAAATTGATTTGTTAATTGGACTGTATGAAGGATCGCCCCTACACCAATAAGGATTTTTCTATTTTCCTAAATTATATTGGCAATATCTGTATGTCGGCGGGTAATATATTAGCCCCGAATGCTGTCCGTTATAAAAGGGGTGGGAGACCGGACGAAAGGGTTGAGAGTCTGCCGGTTGCGCTACTCTTTCAGGCGGCCTTGCTTCACTAAAGGCTGGCGGATAGACGCCTTGATTTTTTTTAGGTAATTGTTCGGCACGTCCTGCCGTGGCCTGAGTACGCACGTACAGGGGATTAGTTTAGTCTATCATCAGTCTGCGAGTGAGTGTCTGGTTGAGTATGCGAAATCAAACACCTCAAAATATGGTCCAAATTGAGCTCCTTAGGAAAAAAAACAACAACAACCCAAAGCTATGCAGCATGGACTTGTGGTCCTCTAGATAGGGTGATGTGAACCACTGTACAGCACAGTGTGGAGTAATTGACATGTGAGACTCATTGGACTGTGTGGAATAGGCGGGTTTTAACCATGCAGTGCGGACCAGTTTGGTGTGAGCCACAAATCTGTGCAACCCAATTAGCAGTGCAGCATGAGTTAAAGTGGGGGGAGACTAAAGGGGCAATCATCTTGATACTTACAGCCATGCACAAGGTGCTACCCCCAAAATAACATTGGTATGCATGCACTGAGTTTGTTGTGATTCTTTTTTAGTTAATGGAAACTCACAGAAAGATGTGTTTATTAGCAATAACAAGAGCTTGTCAAAGTAGACACTACAGTTGGTTAAGCCAATATAGTGTGGAAGTGAGATACCATTAGAATGGAGTCTGACCTTAGGATGGCATGCAGCAGTCAGTGATCTCGGTACTGGCAATGTGCACTTCTTTGTATTTTGATCCCCTGACCATGTGACCCATACAAATCAAATAGATGTGGAGGAGTGGCTATGTGACTGATGTATATGGGACTTGGATCTTGGATTCAGTGCTCCTGTGTGAATGCTGCTGGGGGATTTTGACATCTTGCCTTGCGTTTAAATGGGGTTCCTTATATTTTTATACATTTTATTGAAATTGTAATATTTCTATTTTGGGGAAACTGAGAAGGTAATTGTGCTGCTCCTGTGACACCAGTGCTGCCTTATTAGGCTAGTAGGCATAGTTACCCGCAGGGTGGTGTAATCAGTTACATCGGTTATACATCTGGGCCACAAATAGCATATATTTGAAGCAGACTGCTCCTTAAACATCAATAGAATGCAGAACATGGTGTGGCTGGTGTTCTGGGTCAAACTGCATGACATGGAATGTGACCGTGCTGGTGTGCAGATGTCTTAAAAACAACCCGAGTACATTAGACACCACTAAATAATAGGAATTACTTCATTGTTACCTATTGTGTTGGGTTAGCAAAATGACTCTGTCCTTTTTCTTAAACAAACCTGTTAGAAAGTGACTGCAGTGGAGCTGCCATTTTGGCTAGCTTTTTCCTGGTAGCTGCTGGTAAGACATTTAAAAAATAGTCTTTTGTTGCATTTAGTTGACTCAGTTAATTGTCTTTCAGATTCACACTTTAATCATTTCCAAAATGACTCCTGAAAGCAAACCAGACCTATCAACCATTTCCAACATGGTACTATGCAAATGTTTAACAATTGAGACGTTGTGACCTTTTAGTTAAAAAAAACAACACTTCCTTTGTTCAGGCTGTTGTGATCTAGTTCTGCATTGACATTACTTTCAGTGTTGCAGACTCACTGTTGCTCAGCTTTAATGACTCTACAGAGTTACACATTGTATTGAGGAGCCTAAAAGCACATTTTCCTCTTTCTTCAATCTCATCTGACCATTAAAACACACTTAGCATTAGCTGTGTGGGGGTTTCAGTCTGACACAACAGTGGCTCATGTATAGTGGAGGGATACCAGGTAGATCTGATATAGTAGACTAGGCTGAAAAATAGAGATGCTGCACCTATCGATTCAATAAAGGTCAACAGAAATTACAGTTTTACTGGGAAGAAACAATTATTACTGAGTACTGAAAAGGTATTCGTTTTGGCATAGAAACTTGGTGGAGTTTGTTTTTAATTATATGAATTTTGTAGCTAACTGCAAAAATAATTACATCAACCTGTTTAAGGGACAAACATGGACATACAAGATTGCAGACATTTCAAGTTGTACAATACATTTGGACATTATTTTATGACTAAGCTGTCCAAATTTGTATAGAAAATCCTTGGATTTCCAAGACAGTAATGTCAAACATTTGCAGGCAAGTACATCTTGCTACAATAAATATGCATGGGTTTACTATGAGAAACAAAGGACCACTAATGATTCTCAATGGAATCCCTGGTGAATCCTCAACCTAGAATGTGAGTCTAGGCTGACTGTTAGGGTGGATGGATAAACTGAATAGTTCTATCTGAGATAATTGAAGCATACAGCATACTTTTTTATTTTTTATGAAGGGGATGGGGTGGTGAGATCTTTCATTACATCCTATTATGTATGAACCAGAAACTGATGAAGAAAATGTTCTCTAAACAACAGTTAACTATGAAATGTAGGCTGTTGGAACTGTGACATAAATTACATAGACCCACAGGTAAGTTATTGTAAAGATGATCACATGACAGGGCTTTTCTTTTGTTGTTCTGACTGCTATTTCAGCACTGTTTCAAGTTTCAAGTTTCAAGTTTTGTTTATTCATCACATACATAGTCACACACAGTATAACTCGCAGTGAAATGGTTGAGAGTGCTCTGTCCAAACTGAGGAAAAGAAAACAGGTGCATAGAGAATTATAGATATTCTATATATGTGAAATATATATATATATATATACAAAGAGAAATGTATATATTCTATGTTTGTACAACATATATTAACAATGTATGTACAATATATGTATATTATGATTATATACACAATGTACAATGTATATGGTTGTGTATATATGTACACAATCTACAATTTACTGTGCTTAGCCAAATATGTATAGCCCTTGTGACAAAATATAAATTTCACTTCTGATGTAAAAAAAAAAGTGTGAATGTCCTACAATAAAAGTGACATTTAAAGCTGTGGTTTTTCTTATTAACCATCAGGATGAATGGACAGTTTTATCACTAAAATAGCTGCTCAGGGGAAAAGATCTCACTGACAGTTCTGGCTCTGCAATCAGCAACTACAAATTCAACAGTGGTGTTAACCAATCAGGAAACCTCTCTATAAGGAAGTCATCCCTGCGTGCCTAATATGGTATTTTACAGTGACTACACATCATGTGAGTGCATTCATCACTGTATATCTGTTTTGCTGTGTCAGATTTGGCTTTGGCCACTAATTCTGGCAGGCTTTGGCTCATTGATTGTCCTATTACAAGGAAATTAATACAAAGTGGGTGGTAGTTGAGTTGTTAAAAAATATACATCAAGTAATAAAGCAGCCAATTGGCTGTATGCAATGATAAAACCAATATAGGTTTCCCAATAGTGGGCATGGGATCATGTCAGTAGTTCAGGACTTTTTGTTATAAGATGCAGACACTAGCAACTTTCATCAGAACTATAAAATAACACTTTATGCTACCAGACTTGTAAAAATAGCCAGTATCAATTTAAGTAGAAAGCACAGTTGTTTTATTAAATAAATTGATCTGACCTACAGAAAACCAGTTACCTGTTAGTACAGTTTAACACATTCTATATGACTGCAGGGTTGCCCATTTAAACTGGTTTAAACATTACTGGCATTATGACAAAAAAAAGACTGCTCAAAAGTATCTACAGCCAGAGATTGCAGCTGTAGAGTTTGCAATATCGATATCTGTTTTATTTGTATATTGCACAAAGACCAACTTGCATTTCAAAATGACCTGATTTAACTTTAAAACTGCAAGTCTGAGGTTTGACCTAATTCAGAGCCAATCAGAAGCAGTTGCTCAGTTCTCATTTTTCAACAACCTTTTCAACACCACTTCAACCTCTATCCCAAATAAACCCTGCTGTAGAAACCACCAATCCATACATGCAACAACCAAAGGGCGCAATATCCCTGCAGGACATTATATTCAATACACATCCATTCAAGCAGCTTGAAATTGCATTCTAAGCTGTGTAGGTACTAGACAACATTGTATCTAGATATGTCTCTCCTCTTTTACTACAAGCCAAACAGTGTGTATGTGTACAAAGAGACAGACAGATATAAATATATATATATATGGAGAGAGAGAGAGAGAGAGAGAGAGAGAGAGAGAGAGAGATAGATAGATAGATAGATAGATAGATAGATAGATAGATAGATAGATAGATAGATAGATAGATAGATAGAGAGAGAGAGAGAGAGAGAGAGAGAGAGAGAGAGAGAGAGAGAGAGGCTAGATGGAGGAGGGAGGGAGAGCAAGCCTTATGGGGCGGGTTATTTTCCCTCCTCTTGGCCAAACATATTAAAAGCTCATCTTTGACTCAGAGGGCTGCAAAGATTTAGGAGGAAACAGAACAGGTAGAGCAGAGCTTCGGTTTATAAACAGAACAGGTAGAGCAGAGCTACAGTTTGGAATAACAACCTTTGCTTGCCCTTAGTCTAAGCTTCGTGTAGCCCCAGTCTCCAGCTGCTCTGTCAAAACTCTTTTCTCTAACTTTATCACCAAACGGGCTTGGGCTCCTGAGCAGTTTCTTGACTCAATTCAGCTCTCACCCAGATTCAGTTTTTATCAGGATGAAGAAGGTGGTGTTTCTGCTGCTAGCTTTCTACAGCTCCAGAGTGCAAGGAGAAAGGATAGAGAAGATAGAGCAGTGCGGAGTCCACTGCTCTCAGGTACCTGAAATTCTACCATAAATTATATTCTCCTTTAGAAGTTCACTTCTTTATGCTAAATCTATTAGAGATTAATGCAGAGCACTAACAAGTTCAAGTCAAATTTGACTTGAATTTATTATTGCTAGGCTGGTAAATTATGTTCAGTATAAGTATGAGGTAGTGGTAGTCACAGTAGTAGTAAAAAAGTCTAAAAAGCTGAAGGCATGTAGGCATACGTTACGTTAAATCAGTGTTTATTGGAAATATGGTACAAAGATAGTAACAGAAGACTGTGGGTGGATAGGTATGTGCATGTGGATGTATGCATGGGTGTGTAGCATAGCTGTTACTCATTATGTAATCTAGGCTATATTTATCCCTCTGAACATTATTAATATTTGAACCTTTAATCATTAATTTGACAGAATGAGTTGACAACAAAATACAAATGCCTGCTTTTGAAAATGCCACAATACATATTCTACACACTTTAGAACTAGCAGTGTAACACAGCTCTATCTTAACCCTTATATGATATTTAGTGTATTCCAGTGACTTTGGCATGCACATTAATATGGACTTCATGCAAGACCATTTTACTAATGGGGTAAAATGGTTTACCACTTACAACACTGTCATTAGAAATGATTACAAAATGTTTTACAGTGTAAAAAAGAAATCTAAGGCAATGTCAATTGAGCGTGAAGTCAAAACTTCCTCCCCTGTGCTTTTACAACTTACTGTACTTATCCAATGATACATCCTAAGGAAAACACAATGGGTGACATTTCCTATTCCTGTTTCGATTCTGTTTTTTCACCAGAACACTGTGAACAGATATTACAGTAATTATGGACTTATATAATTACAAGGCTTATCCAATTTCTAGTCTTCCCAAGGAAGCATTACTTGTTGTAATAGACATAAAAAGGTATAGTGAGGACGTTATCGATATGGATGTCTGCACATATAGCCGCAATTGCACTTGAATTCGGTGTGGAACCAGGATGTAGCGCTGCACAAAGCACACTGGGAAAACCCCTTTTGTCTCTGAGCTTCCTGCTGCTTGGCTGCATGCCAGACCCATCCATTATGGTGACATCAATGGCTAGTGACTCTTACTGCATGACGTGATGTGTGTGATATGTTCCTGCGGTGTGCGTCATGATAAAGCAGAAGTGCTGAGCTGTACTATTGGGTGTCTCTCTTTACAGGGACTTCGCTGCAAAGCCAAATCTCATGGTGAGTAGTGATTTTGTTTTTTTTAAATCTTCTACTAGTGGGTGTGTGGGACTGGTTATGTGGGTGATTGCCGCTCTTATCTCATAACTATGTAATCTTTACAGGAAGCCAGAAGCTTCCCTCAACATTTATTAGTTAGTGTACTGTCAAAGGTTGGAACAGAACTGATTTAAAAAAATATTTCATACCTCACTCCTCCTGTGTCAGTCATTCTTAATTGCATTCTAGCTCTTTCCAAACCCTATTCTGTTCCACTTAACTAAAAACTGACAACCTAAAACAGAATGCACACTGATTAGAGACCAGAGGATTACCCAAATCCCCCATGCATTTGGTCAGAATGAGACCTGACCTGGGCCTTTTGGGCTTTTTGCTTTCCCAGTGTCATTTGGGTTCTGCAAGAAACCCCCAGACAGCATGAGCAGTGACGTTTTCACCAACACCAGTGTTTCTACGGTGATGAGGTGTGACTCGAGCCAGCGGTGTTCTGTCCATCTCAGAGTCAGCACTGTTCTGCAGATCAGTGGTACATAGCTCCTGTCTCATTCACACACCCGTCCTATCATAAGCAAAATGACCAGGGTTAAACCACCTCCTGCAGACTTGAATATGGGAGTTACATTAGTTTGACATTAGTTTTAGCAGTTAATTCAAAACCGATTATGTAGGGGTTCATGTAGAACTAGTCAGTTAGAGGTTGAAACCCTATAAAGGTGGCAACCCAAGCACTTTTTCTCTCTGCATTAGTACACTGGTCCAACTCAGTGAGCAGAGTTTCTGTAGCATTTATTTTTCAAACTTACACAAAAAGCTATACTGCTAATAAATTCCATATCACATCGCATATTTCACGTCTGCTGCTACTGGCCTTGTTGACGTGTGTGTGACTGCAGGTCTGTTCCTCTCCTCCAGAACACATCCATGGGATCTACTTTTGCACGTTTGCAGCAGGGCTGATGGAGCGTTGCAGGATTGTGAACTTCCCCAAAACACAGCGAGCAAAACTGGTGGACAAGCAGGTATTACTGCGCAGGCTGTGTTGCCAACAATATACATTAAACTTTCATTCATTCATAGCACATATTTCCATAGATTAGTTATGTCAAGGGAGCATAGCAGTAAACTCTTGCATGCAAGTACAAGTGCACTCTACTCCTGTGCCATAGACAGATGAGGCAAAGAACAACCGTGTTTCTTAAAAACAACTGTGTTTATCAGAACTTTGCTTATATATGTCACTCAAACTAACAGTCGATGACGTTTGTCCAATTACATACAGAAGGTGAATATTCAGGATGACTGCCTGGAAGTTGGCGTAGGGCAAGATATGCATATAACTCTCAAAACCTGGCCATGGTTTTGTGACATGGATGTTTTCAGATTACACCATGCTCCAGGTATGGAAGAGAGGGGGAGGGGAGGAGGTTCCAGTATCATTTACTTTTTGCTAAGTAAAAAAATCACTTTCTGAGTGATACAGACTTGTATGTATTAGAAATGTGCAAGCTTGAACCAGTTTAAAGGTAGATTTATCTGCTGACATAGATCAGAAAATCTATTTGAATGGGTCCATTTTGACTTGTACTTTTTATTTCTTACTTATGTCAGATTGCAGCAACATGGACATACGAAGAAGTGTTACTGAATGCATCAGTAAGTTTAGACTATAACACTTCCAAGAAACCATCCTCTCTATGCTCATACAAAAACTTATTTGTACAGTAACTTCAGTATTGTAAAGAGTGCATGACATTTAATATTTCCTGTCTTGAAAGCGGGGAGGATTCACTATGAGGTGGATGTGGAAAGGAAGGAGCTGGCCGTAAGTGTGTCAGAGATGCTGGAGGACAGAGACTATCACCTAAGGCTATGTCACAAGGGCTTCCTCTGCACAGGCACTGGGGAACATGTGCTGGTGAGTCATTCTAACTACTGTCCTTCTGGGAAGTGGCAAGAGTCATGTTCCACCTAATATCAGTCAGCCAGGATTCTCGGTTTTGATCAGAACTTAGTGAGCCGAATAAAGCAGAGACTTCCACATGCTGAACATTTACATAATTTACATTTACATGAACAGATCTGGAGGAAGTGTCCAGTGATTGGCTTTGAAACTTCATGATGTATGCTGCCATGTTTTAAGCAGAAAGTGGCAGCGCATTAGGTTCTGCTACACTAACATACCCGTAGGGAAGTAGAACAAGGGAAACATATCACTTATAACACCAGGCCTTACAGCTGCAAGACATGCACATGGGTAGGGGCCATAGGTAGTAGTGTATCCCTACAAAACACCCTACAAAACCAGGTCATCAAACCTGTTTACAATATACAATCTTGGCCAGGAAAACTAGTACAGAAAATCATGTGACTTTCCAAAAATAGAGTTGTGCAAAATTCCAAGTTGGGTTTCTTCTTGCAGTTAAAAAAGGAGAATCCACTGAAGAATGCTACCTTGAAGTATTCCAGACCTGTGCCGTGCTTGTGTATTGAGGTAACCGGAAACAGAATGTCAGTCTGATACATTAACAACAATAGGAGAGGTATCTGAGTAGCATTTGCTATGTGGTGGTGTTTTGTTCTAGGGCTGGTCAGTAATGACAGATGCGCCGCGAGTGCAGGTGTGCCCTTTCAAACATCGTAAGTACACTTGGAGTTAAGGCACATGTAAGCAGCACAGACAGAGGCATCAGCTTTCTTGCCGGTGAGCTGGGGCGACTCTAACCCTGTCATTCCTCAGGGGTTGAGGAGCTGTGGTCGGGCATAGCCTTTGACCCTGTGACAGGGACACTGTCATGGGAAGCAGCATGCCACATCAATGCTGTCGTGAGTCTGTGCGAACTACACGATGGGGGCATGTGCGAAGACCTCGCCCATTCTCATCAGACCTACGTCAAAGGAAAAGTAAGCCTGTCACTGAAACTAAAGAAAAACCAAACACAAGAAAGAAAGGAAAGATGAAGGATTAAGAGTACAGAGACGTTTAATTTGTTCCTAACCACACAACCTTTTTCAGGTGACATATTCAGCAGTGGATCCTCACCCACGACTTTGTATGAAGGTAAATGTTACCTTTTCATTTGCTTCCCTTTCATCAACCGCACTCTGGCTTTTTATGATTAAAGGGCAGCGCTAACATTACCATGTAGGTACAGTACTGCATCAGGCTCACCACACTGCACGCTGGGTTGAATCATGTGAATAACACTATCACCCATTTTTCAGACTGTGTGACCTTATTTGTGTTTCAACCTTAGTTCAAGACAGAGGCTGGGGTGTGGGTTAAGTGCCCATTTTCGGAGGGGGATTTCCCAGGTAATTACTCTCCCTTTATTAATACAAATTTACTGCTGCAACTCCCTGTTTACTGAAGTTACTTGAGCCATACAGTGACTGATTTTTTTAATGCATATATATATATATCTTTTTTTTTACATGTATTTATAGAAGTTGAGTAAATAAATTGGATGCATAATGCTGTTCAGGTGTAGTTTATGCCTGACAATAGAGGATAATATGATAATGTAATATAAAGTGATACTTTGCAACCTTCCTACATAGCACAATACACTAGGGAAGAGCTAACCACTAGGTTAATGTATAAACTCTGTAGTGTAAGTAAACAGACATTTATATGACCTTTTTAAAACTTCCCTTTGCATATGTGTCTTTTAGTCTGGTACCTGGAAGTGAAAGAAAGTCAGCCACAGCTGCTTGTGACATCACGGGTCAGGGCAAGTCTCTCTGTGAGCACATGTTCCAGGACTGGGTCTGATATGTGTGAAAACACACACACCTCCTTAGTTGATGTGGTAAGTCAGAGTTATGGACCTGTAAAAGGAACTCTCCAGCCAATATCCAGTCAAATAATGAGACATTTCTGATATATGTAGAGATTTATCTCCATTATGGTGATTAGCTATACTTGTCACATCATCATCGTCTTAAAGCTCATAGTATGAAAGCTTTGTAAAGATTAGCACTGTCTAAACAAAACATAACTGAGTAACTGACTATGCACCAAAGGCAACAAACTGTCAGAATTACACACGTTAATGATTCTCACGACAGATAGATAAATAGAAAGATATCTAGATAGATGTAGAGGGGGAAATAATAAATGAAACTAGTAATAACAAAAGATATAGTGAAGGCCTATCAGACATAGTGTGAATACAAATTGCAACAACCAAAAATGGCATTTTCAATATTTGTACATTCCACTGTGGTAAAAACATGATCCACCATGCTAAAAGATTTTTTTTTAAATCGCTTTGTTGTAAGTGGTAAGCTTTACTTGGTAAGCTTTAAGAGTTGGCCAGATGCCAAACCACCTCAACTAACTCTTCTCAACATAGAGGAGCAGTGCTTCTACTCTGAGCTCCTCTGGGACATGCAAGCTCCTCACCCTGTCACCGAGCAGAAGCACTACTACCCAGCAGAGAAAGCTCATATCAAGCGCCTCTGACTGCAATCTTCTTCTTTCGCTCATTGCCCAAGAAACTAGCTTTTTTAAATCTACAGTGACGGCATTATTTTTGATTAATCTACAATTGAATTCTTAATAATAAAATGAATGAATTATTAAATTACATTTAAATAATGACAACATGCATGGAAGCATGCTGAAACTTTCAAAAAAAGCACTGTTGTACATTTGAAAAGAAGCCACATTATTTAATTGCCCATTTTAAAATTGCACTGAATTTCCCAGCAGTACAAGATAAGAAGGAATGAGTCATCTGGCACAACTATATAATTCAGGAGTCCAAGAGTCCTTTCATAACATGCCTTTGAATATCTACATCTTAAATGTGTTGTTCTCCAAAATATTGACTTGATTATCTTGCTGCATATTTCACAAATGTCGACATTCATCAAACCATCCACAGAACACTTGTTAGAAATGTCTGAAATTGTTCAGCATATTCACTGCAAAAATTTCAGCAACAAATTAAATGAATTTTGTGATTTATTAGGGTTCATTTGCCTAATGCAGCCTTCGGCAATATAGCCAAAGCCAAGGCCAGAGCCACAATAATTAATAATACTGGAGGGGGAAGGTTCAAGATTTAAGACATGGTAGACCTCAGCTCAGCATGTTTCTACTGCTTTAACAGGAGAAATTTAAGCCTGTGCAACCCAATCTGACCATGGATCTCTGCCAGCCTGGATACTGCATCAAGGTAAGAGAGATGAATTGGAGGCTGAGTGCTCATGTGACCAACTTCAGTATCCACAAGAAAATCTTCTTAAATGACAGTGCTAATTAAATCCTCTACTTACTCAGGCAAAGAGGGCAGATACGGAATATGGAATCACCATTCTCTACTGCCAGCTCCCATGTTGTAAGTTTTTATCCAGTTTACTCATTGCGGGACTTTTTATTCTTTAAGAGGAATATGAATACCTGAGAAAATTGCAATCAACGTACAAAGTTTATCAGTTCCTGTCATACAAGATATTATCTGTCAGTTCTAAGGTGGGTCATTTCTGCATTTTGGAATGTTTGTGCTCCCTGCAAGCCCCAACATGCCTAACAGCACCCTTTGTGACTGTATATGTGACGTCACCTTAAGACATGCCCGAGCTCTAACAAAAGTAGAAATCCTGAGGCAAACATGTTTTCCACATGTGAAAAATAAAGCTGTGGGAAGATCTGATGGCGACAGTTGTCTTCACATAATGGTCGCCTTCTCTCTCCACAGCCCTACCTTTCGAATATGCTGGCGCGAGCACTGGATGGCTCGAATGCGTGGTGCCATTGGCGGCGATCCTGGCTATGGCTATCGTCATGGCTACTCTTGTCATGGCCATTGCGATGACTGGTAAGCTGTTTTGCATGGCTGTGCTCATGTGACATAGCAATGCAAAAATCTTGCACTCATGCAGAGTAGGGAAAAAACATCATTCCCAGACGTGTGAATATCTGAATGCATTAATTCATCAGCATATTAGTAGCCCATGCCTTCATAGCAGGCTAGTCTGTTTTTTTTTTTTTTGTTGTTTACTCTTTTGTATATGATCAGTGTGATTTGTCGCGTCCCGTCACACGCAGACAGACCAGTTGTAATGCTTCTGACTTGCCAGACATGCCTATGCATAACATACAAGGTAGAAAAAAAGGAACGCAATGAACAACATGTCTGTAATTTGCGCTGATGCCCATGTTCAATTTCAAGTTTACCAGTTCAAATCGGTGAGCAAGGCTCTGGATAATGTCAGCTTGCCAGGAGTTCACACAGGTAAGAAAAATATGTTTTTACTTCTAAGTACCTATTTTCATTTTAACTGTATTCAGCATAAGCAGATCATTTGGAAAACCTAAAACATAATAAGATTTAGCAAACACTAAGAAGCACAAGTACAGTAAGGCACAAAAATCTGATTCACTACCCAAATACTTTTTTTACTTAATTATTTATCAATGAATACAATGAATACAGATCCCATCTGTAGTCCTCTCCACCACCCAAACTGAGCTAATTAGAAACCCATGTTACTAGTTGCTTTCATGTTATTTAACAAGAACAGGGCATTATTGGCCTTAATGTTTATTTGTGCAAAACACAACCAATAACAAAGCATATTTAAGGACCTGCAAACCACTCAGTTTGCAAACAATATGTAATTCCTTGACCAATATTGTTCCCAATACATTTCAGGCTCATGTTCTCCAATGACTGGGAAGTCAAGCTTAGAAACTGAGCTTGCGTGCAAAGCCTGTCTTCATGTGCCATGCCACTCAGGAAGCCCACAGTTAAGACATGGTGACAAGTCAAATCTACTGGAAGGCTTTACAGAGCACTTTGAAGTGTAGCTCTGGAGTTTGCCAAAGACGGTATATACTTAGTTGTATTCTTTTTTTAAATTCTTTATTTATGCATTGCTGGAGTGTTTCATGAAAATCCTTTATTGTGCTGTCATCCTCCTTTTTTAAAAGACCATTGCACACATTTCTCATTTCATGTTGAGGTGTAGAATACATTTATTTATATGATATATGTCCTGTATGTTTTGAGAGATGCCTATTGTTTATGCCTGTTCCTGTTGAAATTTAATGACTGCAGCTCATTTATGAATATCCAGTGATACTGGACATTCTGTTTGAAAAAATTCTAAATAAATATTGATATTTTGTGTGTCATCCCATTTTAAGCTTCCTGAGATAAAATAAAAATGTGCTTTTTGGCAAATCACGTTCCCTAAGAGTTACCAGGTGTTCTGTGGCAGTTAGAAACTTAAATGTGACAGTCATTCCATGGGAGATCTTAGCTTTGAACCTGAGATACCTGCTTTGGCTTTAAGACAGAATCTTTCATCCTTCCTGAGCAATTATGTATAACACACAACATAGTGTTATGTTGATACATGTAAGTCACCAGATAAGACTACAGGATTCTACTCCCTTCAGCCGAATATAGAGCGAAAGATAACAGAAGGAAATGAGGGGTGCTTAGCAACCACTTTAAAAGTGAAAAGCTCAGACATTCAGTTTCCTGAAATTTGCAGTATACCTGAAAGGCTGTGTTTCCATCAGTCCAATGCCACTTCCCAGAATCACAAGCTGCATGCTGTATAATAGAAGTGACTTAATCAATATTTGTTCTGAGATACAGTAAGGTGAGTAATTATAATTGATTGTACCTGCATCTCGTTGATGGTACTCTTTAAGTAGGCTACTAGATGCAGAGCGAGTAAGAGCAAGCAAGTATTAACAAGAGCAAGAGTCCTGCTGTGGAAAGATGCAGTGCGGAAAAGGGAAATTAGAATAGAGGATGTTTAGGGAAATGTTTCCCTATGACTTTGCTTCCTGGGGTCATCTTCTCTTTCTTATTTGAAAAATAAAAGAGCTCTGTGTCTGAACTCTGTCTCACAGCAACAAACTAATCTTCAAAAATATCCTTTTGGTCTTTTTGGACATGGGCTATTCAAGGGAAAGCAGTTCATGCCACTGTCGTTTCTAGTTTTTCTTTCTGCATGGTGCTATGTACTACTGGCATATCCAAGAACTTTCTATAACTTGCTTTCTACCACCACAGGTGAGTACTTTTTTTTAACTGCTCAATTTTTGACACTTAGTAAACCACAATAAAACAATCTTAAAAGTTCTCTTTGCATGACAACCCACATGAAGCCACGTGCTCACTATGTCATGAGAAATGCCTGTAATCTTTGAGAGGCCCTCAAAAAATGGCTGCCTCAGTAATTCCTTTTCTTTTACTGGGAACACAGCAGAGTGATTTCTTTACTTTATTAGAAACTTTCCATTCAGACTATCTTGGGTGACCTTTCACGTTCACACAGTCAATCGAGATAATGTACCTTGGGAAGACTTCACAGTGGAACAGTGATTCTGTGAAGAGATGAAAGGTGGGACCATGATCAGATCAGGTAGGGCTAATCTGACTGGCTCCAATGACATGCCTTCAGAACCCTTTTGAAATATGTTTCATTCCCTTTTGGTGCGCACAATGTACTTTATAGCTACTTTACCAAAGGTCATTTTTTCAACATTGCTGACATTCTTCATTTCCTGGAATATCTCTTTTAAATCTTTACTTTCCCAGCTGGTGTGGTATCAAGTATACAGCATGTACTCATCCTACCCAAACAGATGTTCTTTCCCAAATAGATAACAAACCTGACTACCAAGTTTGAGAATATGTGACATTCTACTTTTCACAATTTCTACTGGACATTTGCCAATAATACACTCAAATAGTGAACTACAATTTAACCTCACTGGTAGGTGAATCTATGGTCTGCCCATGGATTGCTGAGTGACTGAGGGTTCTGTCTGAGGTCACACACTAGAAAGCCCTTTTCATCCCGACATTTTCTAGCAAAGTGTTGCACTTGAAACACTTGAAATGTGCATGCTGCCCATAATAAGTATATGTAGACTATACTTTTTGTCTACTAGAAGTTGTGTGCTCAGTCTTAGCCTTGTGTAAAGTGGGTTCTGTGATAGCCTGGGCTAATCTTAACTTAAAAACATCCTCTAAAGTTATAGGCTTTTTTTTCTGGCAAGCCTGTGGCCAAACGCTTTTCATCCTTTAGATACTTCACTTTTATTCCTGACCATTGCAGCTATTGGGCATGGAGTCCTCCAATGGCCAGATAATGGCTTCACTTACATCAATAAAAGTGGACTATGGTTTATCTCTAACCACAGAGAACATGAGGCACCGGGAGTGGATAGCTCCTAGCATGCAGCAAACCACACCATTCGATTGAACTCCAGACCATGGATTTCAGGAGGACCAGAGATCAGTTCTCTGGTCCAACCCTGGCCTCTAAAACACCTTTCGTACTTGCATGTGGTCCTGGGTCCAGAAAAATATTCTAGTGTGAAAGCACCTAATGAGAGCATTGGGCTGCTTGAGACCTCCTCCCACATGGACCTTTATTCATACTCAGCCTGCTAATCGTACATTATCGTAGATGTCTGAGCTGCATAGATTTGATTCCTGCTGCAATGACCTTCAAAAAGTGCTGTATTTTCATGTAACCCAACAAAGCCTTTGACATATCTGAAGCCTCAATCCAGCTATGGGAATTCATGGCTTAGATCCAACAGTGCATTTGCTTAGCAATTCTGATGCTATGCTCTTGACCTCTAGTTAATTTAAGTGAGTTAACTTACTAGCTTTGACTCTAAAGACATATTCAGTCTCACTGATCTGATGAAAGACATGGAATTTTAATTCACCTGACAGTAGATGTATAATTGCTGCCAAACCTCTCCTTTAAAAATGCCAAACTGCTTCTTTAATTGATTTCTTTGTCGATAACTGAACACTTTTATAAAAATCTTAAACACATTATTGTACCAATGGTACAGATGAATGTGTCTGGGGAGGGCATACATCATACCCTATAACAATGACCGTTAATGGTTAGCTCTGATTTCACACATTTCCAGTTGTTCATCAGCCACATCCTGAAATGAAACAGGACGGACATGGGTATCTGAAACAACAGGAAAACTAAAGACTGAGCATAGAGAAGGACATGTAAAAGTCAGTAGTACTTTACCTTGGGATTCTGGGTCTCAGCTTTCTGTCCTCTGATGGGCAAAAAAAAAGCCATGCAGGTCTAAAAACTGAAAACAAGTCGAAAATGAGGTGTTGTGTGTAATGCTTACACACATAAGCGTGTGTAAAAAATACGAAAACAGCCAATGACCTGTGTTTATGAATGGTTTGATTGCTGGAGGAAGGAAGTGAAAGGGCTTCTTCAAAACCTATTATATAACCAATGATGAAAGGATTCAGTTGAAGTATGCAGACTATACAAAGGGCGTGTCATATATCAGACGAACTGTACCTGAACCTTTACGCTGTGCATAGGGTACAACCAAGGAAAAAAGTGTGTGTTAAAAAACATCAGTGGCCTTCCATGGCTGAAGTGGTCCTTTATCCAGCAATGCTTGTGCAAGTGAATTTGTTCATCCATAAGTCCAAATATACAGTGCTTGGTTCTCAGCATGAGGCCTAAAATGCTGAAACCACATGAGGAAGAGAGTTGCTGTTCCTCTACGCACTGCTGACGTATCAATGACACAATGGCAGTGTTCATGCTTAAGTGGGTAGGTTTTTGTGACACTGAGGAATACAGAAAGAGAGAAATTGATATTGTATGCCTACTTTCTTATTTCAGTCACTGTTGTTAATGAAGCTAGTTAGGTGTATTGGTTCATGTAAAATATGCTTAAGGAATATGTTTTCAACATGGGATGGCATGGTTAGAAAGTTAATACCTGGAAGCATTGACAATGTGAAACACTATACACATGTACGTGTGTGCCATGCAGTACATGCCTGCAGGCACGCACACACACACACACACACACACACACACACACACACACACACACACACACACACACACACACACACACACACACACACACAAACAAAAAAACCCCAAATAAAACCACATACTTCAATTAGAAATCATGATCTGGAAACATAAGGACCAAGTAATAAACATAATAAACCAAACTTGAAACTTGAAAGTGCTAAAATATGTAAAACAGGCTTTCATGAGGGTGGAAAAATGGGCCTAAAACACACAAGACCAAATGAACATTTTGTTTAACAAATATGAAGAATGACAGAATGGGGAGCTCATTTGCTCAACAGTGCCTACGTCCCTATTGGAGAGATTAAAGTAGACTTCCTTCATTTGTCAAACATCTATTACACTTCATTTGTCAAACATCTGTCATTTAAAATATTGCTTCTCAGATAGCACTGCTTGCACAGAAAATGACACAGCCAACTACAAAAAAATACTAAAACAAAAATAAAAGTAATAAAATCAATTGAAAAATAAGAGATTAGTAGAAGTTCTTAAGGAGGGAGAGAATGCAGACATGTATAATCATGCTGTAAGAGGACAGCCCAAACCAGAGATGCTGGTACTAGTCCTCCTCCAGCAGAGCTGCTCCAGTAAGCTCTCAGTAATGTGTACTGTATTAAAACTAACAGATAAAATAGCATCAAATGTCAGAGCCATTAGACATTTGAAAAAGATGTCATAGTTTTTCATCTTCTTTTAGCTGCAAAATGGGATGTTGTCAGTAGGTTAATACTGGTACCATTGAGTACAGTCACAGGTGATATTTGGGGGTGCATGGGAAGGCATTTGCTTCCCCTAAAATGTTCGTCAATTCACTTTAATTATGGAATATTGACATCTGTCAAAACTAAGTACTATAAACAGAGACTGATCTACATGACACTAAGGGTCCACCGGGTAGTAATAATGATCAACAGATTGGCTGAGCTTGTAATGTTTCTCTCTAGAAATTAGTTATATGGTAAAGGCACGTTGGTCAATGGCTAGAAATAGCTAAACGACCCAATACACTTGACAACTACTTCCTTAAAGAGCCAAAAATTGACATTGCCAATGAAAAAAAGGCAGTTAGAACAGACAGTGTCACCAATTACCAGCCTTACAAGCCTTTCTGCTCCACTCATACTGGCTTACAACTAAAAACTGGTACTCAGTATTGGCTGTGAACAAAAAGTGATATTAATACATTCAGAGTGAATTACCCGCTGCATTTACATATAGTTTCATAATTTTGGCTTGATTAGATTATTTATAAAAGCTTTAAATGACTTTACAGAACGAGCCCAGTGTGTATCTCCAGGTTGCATGCAATTAGGTTTCATTAAGATTACACTGGTGTCATGCAGGGGTCTATAACAGGCCCATTGATTGATTGATTGATTGATTTTTGTATATTAATAATGTCATATATGACACTGTTGTGGAGAAATATCTCTCTTCTACAACATAGATTCAGGACAACTGAAGGACACAGTGCAACAATTATTAAAAACTCAAGAAAAACCTTTATTTCATTACAAGAATGCATTTTCTGTAACACGAAGCAGTCCGTTCTCTAGAGGAAAAGATAACATTTAATTGTGTTAATCTGAAATAGGGGGAACCTTTGGACGTAATCCTGTATGCATTTGCTTTTGTTCCCTGCACTCCGCTCCACGGTGCTGGCCCATCTAATTAGTCTCACCCACTCTTAATACCTCTATAGCACCACTAAATGTCTACCTGGGGTTTACACGACTCCCTCACCATGAGGAATCTTCACCCATTTAAGCGGTTGCCAGTAGGAAGGTTTCTGTATGTTCATATTTACCTGTGGTGTATGTATTTTGTCTGGGTCAGAAGAGAACATGTTCTTTTAGGAATATTTTATGACTTGACCATGTAAGACAGACTGTCTGAGCTATCTGGCCCTGAAATTCTTTCCTCATAGAGGATAGAAGTTTATGCATTTTCAGACCATACTCTAATGCTAATTCATGCACAATACTTGATTTCGTTTCAACAAATTATAAAACTATGTATTCTACATTTTTCACAAAATTAAGAAATGAAAGTATAATTTGTATTTTGATGATTCTATACCTGTACACCCCAAAACACACAAGGATATTTGAAAATATTTAAGAATCTTGACATAATGTAAAATAATATATATTTTCTAAAGTTTAAATTTAAAAAATATATATTTTAATTGAAAGCCCTGAAAATTGACTGTAGTGGTCAGCACATTAGCATTTCTGGTGCCTTTATTGACCAAGTTTCAGTATATAAATATTTGTACATATGGTTAGAACATAAATTCTCATTCAGAATTTATTTGGAAAGTTAACGATAAATCTATGATACTCGACTTTCTGTATATAAAATAAATAAAATAAAAATCTCTCTTCTGGTCCACTTCTTGGCTTGTCTTCCCCAAAGCCAGAGAAACCGCCGCCACCCGAGGCAGCGATGAGCGATCCCCCCAGGCTAGTCGGACCTCAACCCAGCCGATGACCGGGGGACTGGCTGGGGTTCCTGCCAGCTTCCCCGGACTATTTCACAACCCAGTGTGGGCTTGTTAATGTACCCGTCCCGTCACACTTACTGCTCACTTTGCCCCCTTTTGCGTCTGTCCCTGCGTCTGTCATTGTCTTGGTCCTGGTCTTCCTCCCCTCCTTCCTGTCCTGCTCTCGTGACCCGTGACCCATGTCAGGTCACTCAGTCCTCCAGCCTCACTGTTTGGCGTTGATCTGGGGGCTGTAGCCCGATAGGCTGGCGTGCCGGGAGTCATGCTGTTGGGGGTAGGGGGTTCTGTTACAGCACAACCCCCTCCTCCCAGATGTCTCCTTGTGTGTGTGTGTGTGTGTGTCTATGTATCTTTGTGTGCATGGCCATGCCCTCCCCGTGTGTCACACATGTTCCTCATTTTATGTCCTTACTGTGTATGTATATAAGGTACTGTTTGTCGTGTTTGACCATACGTTAGCCTGTGTGCTATGTTGTCTTCACTGTGTGTGTAAATAAACGCCACCATGTCCTACATGGCTTGTTTCTGCATCCTGACAAGCCTCCCACGTTACAGTTGGTTTATCTCCCATACTGACATATAAGAATGGCTAATATTGCTCCATTTTATCTATTAGAAAGCACTTCACATTACAATAAGTAAAACTGGCTTCAAAACTAGCATTTGCTATTCTTGTTCATATTCTCTTTGAAATACTTTAAAACTTTAAAATTGAAACTTGTTTCAGTTAATCATTTTAAGTATTTTAACTGATTTGTTTGCATGGGACTAATCTGCTTTTTAATTATTTTTAAACTATAATAATATATATTTGTGATTTTACATTTTTATTTAAAATGTTTGTATTAGCAATATTACTAAAATTTCCTTTATATATTTGTTTTATGATTTGTTTATTTGTTTTATGAATTGTTATTTCCTTATTTCTTTGTTATTTCATCTGCTATTGATAGAAAATGAGACAAAGGTCTCTGAAGGGCTTCCCTACTTTAAAAAAACCAACAAAACCAAACCTCACCTTTAGGAATGCAGCTTGTTTCCCCAAAGGTGGGAATTATTTTACTGACAAACCAGTCACTCGACCTAAATCTAACAGAACAAGCATTTCAGACAAAAGACAGCACCTACTCCTGACGCATCACAGAAAAGGATGTCCCTATCCTACAAGGATGTGCAATCAAATACAAAGAGGACTTCCTTACTGAATAGAGTTGTTTTTCTATCCAAATACCTCAGGTGCTCTAGAATAGAATGACAATGCACAAACTGTGCTTTAATTTCAGGTACGGAAGTGAAAGGAAAGCTTACAGCATTTTAGCCCTAGGAATCAATGTGACATTTGAAACCCAAAGTGCTGAAATCCATTTGAAACCCCAAGGATCTTTGGCATTGTAAGCAATCCTAAAATATATGAGCCTCACTTTATAGTTTTGTTCTGTTGTGTTCTTATGTTCGCTTTTTAGCCAGAGCAATCAGTCCAAATTATGGCCTGTAGTGGTGATTCAGCTGATAAAAATAACACAAGTGCAAACTGTGAAAGTTGAGCATAGCTGAACACCTGTTGCTCAGACCTGACATCAAGTTTCCTGTTGGTTCTTCGTTCACTCTGTAAACGCACATAAACCGGATAATTAGGGTTGGCACAATTTCTGGAACCATAAAATGGTGCCAGTATTTTTTGTGTGGTCCTTTGTGGAGTAGTAGTTTTTCTATTTACGAAATACAGTGAATACCAAATTAGAACACTTACAATTTCGTGTGAATGTGTAACACTATTTAAAAATAACTGGGTTTCCACTCTGCTGTTTAACGAAGACATGCATCTTATAGACTTTGTGTATATATGTTTTGTTTTTGAGTATAATTAGATTCTATTGCCACTGGAAAAATGGATCCCAAACACCTCCAGGCTACACTAACGGCAGCCGCTGCCAGAGGTCGGTGACATCACAGTGGAGTGCTGGGAGCAAAGGCAAGCACACGCAGGGTTATGCCCAAAGTTGTGGTGTAACACTTCACTTACTTTTTATGGACCCCAAAGCAAGCATTACACACATGCCCTTAGTCGTAAACAGACAGTGGAAGACATGATGGGTCATGCTGAGAACTGAGGTGACTAATTGTTTCAGTTCTAACTGTTCTAATTAAATGGTTCCAAGATCTGTGACTGGTGGTGTCGAGCCCCCATAAACTGACATGAAATTGCCCAGGCACGAACAATGTGCCATAAAATCGGATCCGTGATACGGCTGTGATAAGTGTGCAAGAGCCTGAAACGTTCAAACAGATTAAGATATTTACATGTTTGGAAAAGTCTACAAGACCCAGCAAAATTTGTAATGGCGTACTGTAGAATTAGGAGAAAGTGGGGGAAAGTCAAGTTATCAACCTTCAAGGGGTTAAAATTCTGATGCCCAAAAGCATCTTGGTCTTAAATATTATAAAGGACACAAGAAGCAAAAACAAGTTATTTTTCTTGCAACTAATTTTGTTTACTAGTCTTTTTCATATTATATGCAAACATTTTACATTCAAACAACAACAGACATGCATACGCTGTAGTTTTAAAATGATAGTAGGATATTCCAGTACGAACACCTAACAAGTTTATTATTGAGTCAGACAAAAGTTTTAAACCAATTACAATGGAATCTCATATCTAGGGACAATGTCTGTCCCAAAGCTGCACCAGTGTGAGCTTTCACTGTGTTGTTTTATTAATGGATAATGGAGACATATTTTACTCAAAATTTAGAGGATATGTTTTGCCACATATTTTAACACAATTCCCCGTGCTCTTAACAGTTCTTAGAACATGAATAAATGATTTAGTTTCAAGTTTGGTTTATTTGTCACATACATAGTCATACACAATATAACTCGTAGTGAAATGGTTGAGAGTGCTCTGTCCAAAGAGGAATATATATTCTATATATGTACAAAATATATTAACAATGTATGTACAATATATGTATATTATGTTTATATACACAATGTACAATGTATATGGTTGTGTATATATGTATGTACACAATGTACAGATCCATTTTGTAAAAAGATATATTTACAGTTTTTATGTTACATGGTGGTAATTGAATATATATACAGTTATTGAATATATATACAGTTATGTTACATGGTGGTGGTGGTCCCCACAGTTTATCAGTTTCCCTGATTCAGGGCCCGAATGGCCTGTGAGAAGAAGCTCCTCTTCAGTCTCTCTGTCTTGGTCTTCAGGGAGCGAAAGCGCTTCCCTGACCTCAACAGAGAAAATAACCTATTGTTGGGATGGGTGGGGTCCTTCACAATCCTTCTGGCCTTGGTCTGGCACCGCTTGTAGTAGATGGTCTGCAGGTCAGGAAGTTCCGTGTAAGTGATGCGCTCTACTGAACGCACTACCCTTTGGAGTGCTTGTCTGACCTGCTTGGTGCTATTCCCAAACCAGACTGTGACGTTCCCCATGAGGATGCTCTCGATAGTGCAGGTGTAGAAGTTCTGCAGTACCTTGGAGGGCAGTCTGAAGTCTCTTAGTCGTCTGAGGTGGTAAAGACGCTGACGAGCTTCTTTGCCAGGGAGTTGGTATGGCGGGACCAGGACAGGTCCTGCGAGATGTGAACACCAAGGTACCTGAAACTATCTACTCTCTCCACCGTGGTTCCACTGATCCTCACAGGTTGGTAATGCCACTCCTGCTTCTTGCTGTAATCCACGATCAGATCCTTTGTTTTACTGACGCTCAGGAGATTATTTTCCTGTGAGTGCTATGTATATTAAGAGAAATAAGGGCGTCTCTGCTGTACGAGATACGCGTCGTGGTGTAGAGAGAAGAGCTGCGGAGAAATCAGGGGTAGCGGGAAGAGCGAAAAAAGTGCCAGGTGTGGACGGAGCAGTCGTGACGACGGCCGACCTCACCGGCGCCATCTTAAGACTTGCAGCGAGAAGCAGAACTTAAGCATTCTTTTAATTACCTCAAATTTATAATTCTTTAAACATAAATCTTACAAAAATAGTAAGTTAAAGAATCCCGGTTATGGCTAATTTCCGTGACATTGGCGCATGTTTTGATTATCCTTTTTGCATCACTTCATCAAGGCAGCGATGTGTTGTTGGCCTAAGTTTCTACTATTATCGTCAGATTACTTACTGCCTTCACTTTACCACTGGGCTTTTGAGGAGTAACCCAATAAAGAGAAAGACTCACGCAATTAAATGATTCTGTCTCCGGTTATAATCAGATACCCACAATAGCAAATTGGATTGTGTAGTGGTTAACACTCGCATTACATTTGAAGCATAAAAGTGACCACAACAGAGAGACATGCTAGCTATATGTAAGATCTTATTCTTATTTACTGAATTAAGTACTAAACATTTTTAAAGCCTCAACTTAAATGTTTAGCGTAAATGTTTAGGAACTGGTGATTTAAAATAATTTAAAAAAAGAAATTGCAGTACTTCCGTATTTGTCTGTCTTTTGTCTCCTTTAACACTGAAGCTCATTCCAGTTGTTTTTGGCTTTTTATATAAATTTGTTTATTATTTATTTGTTTATTTCCATTATTGAGACAGTTTAATAATATGGAGTCTTATTGCTTATTTTAGGGTTGTGATAAATGTAAATAAATGAATAATAGCTGATGCATTTCAAATACTGACACTTTCACACCAGAAGGTGGCAGTGTTCGATTAGAATTCCATTGGAAGCGTCACCTGAATTTATTTATTTATTTTTACCAGGCCATTGATTACGTGACTTGTAAAAGGAAGACATAATGTGTTGCTGTCAGATTACAATATTCTTAATTAACCGCTATACTTGCATGTACTGAACTATCACTGCAGTTTTTAAATAAACAAAAAAAAAAAACCCAACAAAAACAAATGACCTCAATAACCTCAACACCGGCCTGCTAAGTAGAAAGTATCATGCCATATTATCAGGGGTTTATGTTCTTTAGGTGGGGATGGAGAGAAGTTGAACACAAAAAATGAAAACCATCCCCTTGTCAAATCCATATCTTCTTTGGTGGCCGTTAATAAGGTGTAAAACAATCCCCAGTGTGGGCACTGATACCAAGAGTTGACGTCCTAATCCATGTTTTCCAGCATTCTGGGCATTATGTGAGCCTGTCACTAGCACCGCCCTGCTGACTGAGAGGCTTTACATAAGACCAGGCCCGCCAGTGAGCACGCACAGTCCACCCTGAGGTCACCAGCTATGAATCCAGAGTCCAAGGTGGTGGCTGAAGGTTCCAAAGCAGAGTTGAATCTGGGAGAGGGCTCTGACAGGCAAGCTGAGAGACACAGAGGGAGAGAGATTAGTGGGAAATGGGAGTGGAGAAAGAAAGAGGGAGAGAGATGGAGAGATGAGAGATGTAAGGCTCTCGTGCGAGGCTTTTGATGGACAGGTAAGCCTCCGACACACAATGGCCCTCTTGTTTTTCATTCTCTGCATTTGAAAGCAGCGCACACTGGCCCCAGGTACAGGGTAGCGCAGTCAGGCATATTTACCTCCTGCATCCGTCTACCGAGTGCCAGTACCAACCCAAGCTGACTAAAGCAAACAAGGCATGCATGGAGAGCCTTTATAAGATAATGGGAGCCAGGCCGGGCAAAGCCACGCAGAAGTTCTATGATCTCATGCTGTATCCTGGGGTGACCCCACACACACGTGTCTGTTTAGACTTAAGACAACATAGTAAGGGAATCTTTTCATTAGAACCCAGGGTTCCATTAGAATCATAGTTTCCATGAAGTACAGTGCTTCACTCTCTCTCCCTCTCACTCACAAGACACGTACAAAAGAAAAAATGACCACACACAGAGATGAGGTTTACTATGGCTTTTATTGGGGCAGGGGTTTATTAATCAACTACAGTTTATATAGCGAGTTCTTCCTTTAAATCCAAAGGGACATGCATATAAATGCCAGGTCACATGCGCTCAAACAATAAAAGCTCATGAAAGAAACAGACGGGCCCATGGGACCCCTAACCTCAACAGAGAGGCCGGCTTTGTGGCCACCTCGACCTCTGACCCTGCTGACCTCTGTCACCCAACTCACACTCCTGACCCTGTGGCTGTGTTTGTTGTTATGTTAGCCATGCGAGTGCACAATGGGCACACTCCTTCTCCCGGCAGGCTGCGGCTGGGGGAGGGCCATCTGCTGACGGCTGCCAGATGACCTCTGACCAGGGGTTGTCTAGAGAATCTGGAAGGAACAGACCTGCAGGCAACGCTGCAGAAATACACTTCAGAACCCGCATGCTGGTCAGATCAGCTTCAGGTGCATATCAGAGGAAAGAAGCCTCTTTTGTTTTAAGATTAACATTAAAGCTGTAAGTTACAGAAAGAAAAATCTACAGCAGATGACCCCCCCCCAAAAGCCCCCCAAAAACCTTCATGCACCACCGTGCTAGTTCAAAGTGCTCTCCTCTGATCTCAAAGCAGCCCTTGCCATTGCCAGTTTATTTCCTGTTTTTACGCTAAACTGGTCACATATCAGCAGCACGTGGGAAACCATGCCAGCAGTGCCACACACTGCCTGATCCTGGCTTCTTGCCCTTGGGGCCTCCCTCAGGCAGCTATCAGGAGTCAGGCACATAGCATCCACCCGCCCCCTTAGCAGAGCCTCAGAGCCATGCGTGCTCCCTGCATGTGATGGTTCCCTGGCAGAGCGCCTGCCTGCCCGTGCCCGGAGCCCATCAGATGTCCTCAGCGAGCGTGGCAAGGCAGGGGGAGAGAGAGTGGCACATCATGCTTCACACCAACGGCATGCTCCAGACACACTGGGCTCACAGCACCTCCAACAGGCCAAGTCATGGAATTACATGCATCGTTCATGTAGAAACAATGGGCAGGAATGACCTGAAAACAGCCCCTATCCCCTCTACAGCAGGTAATGCGGTATTTGTGGCCATTAGCATTACGTTTCATAACATTTCTTTTATGACTTGGAGGAAGAGAGTATGTAGGTCAAGGCGTTTAGTAAGTCTACCTGAGCTGCCAGTACATTGTGACTCTGTGTGTAATATGGTGGTATGTGTGTGACTCTGCGGTTCATCCACTGGTCTTAATAAGTAGACCTTATTCCCAGGAGAGACCTTGGGCAAGACTGAACACTGTTCACTGCAGGCGATCTGCCATGTAATTGTTCTCCAATTCCCAAGATGCAACAGGGACATTAAATGCCACTAGGTGCTGAAGGCCTGCTGGTAAGTGCTATGGAAACTAGTGCAGACAGTGTGTGTGTGTTGGGTGTGTGTGTGTGTGGGGGGGCGGTTAGCCATCACACTTCACTGTTAACACGAGGCTGCTGACAAAATTAAAACAAGCTCTCCTTCCATTAAAACAAGGAAAAGAGAGGAGAACAGGATGAGAGAGTGAGGGCCATTCTGTGACCTGTTAAAGGCTAGAGATCTCCCTGACAGCTTAGCTAAACACTTTATGGAGGACGAAGCACTCACTGGAGGGTGAAATTATGTTTCCATTAAGAAATATTTAATACTACTCAACTAATTGCATGACTGTCAAATGTAAACATGGAGACTAGTCTTCCTGAAAGAATGAAAGAACTGCTGAAGCCTCTGTGTAGTCTCTGTGTAGCCTCTGTACAGTGTCTGTGCAGTCTCTGTGTAGCCTCTGTACAGTGTCTGTGCAGTCTCTGGGCAGTCTCTGTATTGTTTCTGTACAGCCTCTGTGTAGCCTCTGTATTGTTTCTGTACAGTCTCTGTATAGCCTCTGCGCAGTTTCTGTACAGTCTCTGTGTAGCCTCTGAGCAGTCTCTGTGTAGCCTCTGTACAGTTTCTGTACAGTCTCTGTGTAGTCTCTGTGTAGCCTCTGTACAGTGTCTGTGCAGTCTCTGTGCAGCCTCTGTGCAGCCTCTGTGCAGCATTGTAACTGAAAGACTACATGAAAGACTTTCGCGTCCGAGTGGAGAACGATGGCTGCCCGACCAGGGGAGGCAGACACTTGTTAGAAGCCCCATTGTGCACATATGTGGGCGTGTGTGTGTGTACATGTGTGAGTATCTGTGTGTCAGCATAGGACAGGGTATGGGTTTATGTGAGCATGGATGCGTCAGTATGAGTGTGTGTCAACCCTAGACAG
>NC_137507.1:15460000-15540000 GCF_041902795.1 Electrophorus electricus
GCAGTGATCAGACCCAGGTGTTGTGACAAAAGCATATAACGAAGGCTTAGAATTAGGAGGCATTAAGTGCCATTTTGGTTGAACAGTTATATATATCAAACTAAAGCTCTTAATGAGATCTATCTAATGGCAAAAAGAGATCAGACACAGATATTAAACCAAATTTTAATAAATCATAAAACATGTTAATAAATACAGACAGGACAGCATATGGCTGAAATATATTTGTGTTCTCATTTATAATTTGTCAAATGTCAATCACACCCCTCTGCTTCCATCCTCTCGATAGCAAGCACACAGGCTGACCACAGCTCAGATGGCCAAGCTAGAAGCAAGGAAGACTGACCAATACTCAACCTGACAGTCAGACACATAAACATTTGGATGGCCTGACAGATCCGTGCTGGCTGTGCCCCAGGCTGTCAGTCACGTGTGGGTTACCGCCTCCCCTGCCGCGTTCACTGCACTATAACCTCATGCATAATGCAGCACCTCCCTCATGGCCGGATCCCCTTATTGGGTCGACCTGTACGCTCTCGAGCTTCCGCCGCCAAAATGGAGCGCAGCAGAGCGTAGCTTGTCTGCTCGAAGCTGAAGGCATTGGAAGAGATGATCCGCTCTCCAGGAGGAAAGGGCAGAAGGATTGGACAGGTGGAGTAACTACTCCACCCCCCCACCCCACCCCTTGTAATTTCCCTCCCCTCCTCCACCTGCTGTTGTAAGAGCAGCCCTGTGATTTATAGACTAATAGAGTCGTGCAGTATTTCAGTAAGGAAGGCGCTTCATAGATTGAAGGATATAATCTTCGTAGATTAGAGCCTTCAGCCCAAAATGTAAGACAACAGTGTTACATGTTGAGATTGCCCTTCTGGGTTAAACTGAGGTCATGTCAGGTTGTGTAAGGAACAGAAGAGTTCAGTGATGGTGTACACCCCAGAAGAAACACCACCCAGAGCAGACTGTCTGAAAGGCAAAGCAGAAAAGGTAATGCAAAGATGAACAAGAGCCAGACCAAACAGAACACATTTGCTCAATGTAGCCAGTATTAGCTAATAAACTGCAGGAATTTAGTCACAAGAACATACATTTATATAGTACTCTATGGTAACTTGCTATAACCAGTGAAAAAACATGGTAGGAAAACATTGTAGTCTTTGGAAGGGTGTGTATGTATGTATGTATGTATGTGTTTGTGCGTGTGTGTGTGCATGTGTGTGCATGAACACACGGGTGTGTCTGGTCAGCTCAGAGCAACCCGGCAGGACCTGAGTGCTCAATGTGAGAGCTTGGATTAGTTTCCATGGCAACCCTCAGATGTTGACTGTGGATTGTTTTTCGCCATCGAACTTGGGAGCGCTGTGCCGCGTGGGCGGGGCCTGGGAGCTCTGCGCTGTGTGGGTGGGGCCTGGCTGTGGAAATGTCAAGGAACCCTAATATTAGCCAACACCAGGATGACAAGCTAGAAGGACATGTTGCTCTTGTGTGTGCTTGAATTAGAGCTGGCAAAAAAAAAAACCAACGCTCAAAACATCCTGAAAACATGTTCAAAACCTCCCTTGTCAGTTATCACTTGAATACTTAGTCATGTGAGTGGGCTCTTGCATGATATATTCTCAGAATAGAGCTCTCCAACATGCCGATTTTCAACATGGGCCCTGTATGCCAACCTGATTTAGAAAATTATTTTGGTTGGTCAAAACATTGTTTTGCAGGAGACAAGGTAGTAGCGATGGAGTAATGAAGTATGTAAACATTCCAACTACATGACCAAAATGCTGTTTATGGAAATGGTTTTTCAAAGCCAAAAAAGCAAAATCTATGTTGCTATCCAAACACACATGGACTGCACTAGATTATGTCAGCATGTCCTAATCCTGCATCAGATAATGAACAAGCCCTGCAGGAGTTTTAAATGGGAGAGTAAGAGTAAGAAAAACACCAGTCAGGGCTCCTCCAAGACCAGGAACCCAGACGGGAACCACTGGATTATATTATTATAATTTTAGAAGACTATAGGTATAGAGATTATAGCCTAAGTTTAGAAAAAGAAAAAAGAAAGAGAGTGAGAGGGAGGGAGGGTGGGAGAGAGAGAGATTCTCATGTTGGAAGATAATGAGGTTAAACAGCACATCTGCATGGTATAAGAACTCAAACCCGCGAGGAGAAGCACGTCTATTTCCCAAGGGTGTGAACGTATTAGGGAGAGGAGCTTTAACATGTGCGTTAATTTTCTTGACCTCTTACCTCCTTTTATCACAAAGAAGGAAGGAATGTGTCATTTTACACAGATGTGTGATTAGTCCCATCTGTTGTTTTGGTGATGGAGGAAGTGGGAGGGAGATGATAGGGGGACTTATCTCTCCAGTGCCCTATTTGGTCAGCTGTGATTTGGCCTGTGTGTGTGCGTGTGTGTATCTGTGAGTGAGAGGAAGGGAAGGGAAACATGCCCTTTCTTGGTTGGGATGCTTGGAGTTGAAGCAGGACCAGAACTCCCAGGGAATATCACCGTGGCAACCTCCTCGAGGCCTCTCATCCCTGCTGTGCTGCAGGCGCTACAGAAAGTCCCGAGACCCACGAGCCTTGTGAGTCAGCTGGGAAGAGGAGCTCTCTCTCTCTCTCTCTCTCTCTCTCTCTCTCTCTCTCTCGCTATCTTTCTCTCATTCTCCTTGTCACTCTCATTCTGTCTCTCACCTTCTCTCTCTCTCCCTGTCGCTCTCTCACTCTCTCTTGCTCGCTCCATCTCAAACAACCTCTTGCTCTCTTACTCCGTGTTTCACTTTCTGCAGCTCCTACCATGCGGCAGACACCACTATGCCTAAGAGCTTATTAAAAGCTCCCCTGGGACACCGGCATCACGCGGAACACACATGCAGCATCTCACCGTGCGTGGCACATCACTTAAAACACACTCACCCGCAACAAGGCGAACCCTTCTGGTACTTTACTGAGGTGAGAAAACAAGCAGGAAGACGAGAGGGAGGAGGTTATCGGGTGAGTGTCACATCTCTTTAACTGAGGAGCCATGTTTAGTTGGCACAGGTTTCACTCTCATCCAGAGCCAGGCTCTCCCGATCACTGCAGTGCAAAAGATTCGCCCAAGGCCTTCTAGTACTGCTCAGCCATTCCGTTCCCACATGCTGTGGTATTTCATATTCCATCAAGCCATCGGACTGTGCTAATAACGGCTGAACTGGTAATGGATGTTTCCAACACGCCTCCTCCTCGGGGGCCTGAGGTGAAAGGGCGTGGCCCTAGACAGTAGAGGCGGCGCTTAAATACACATATGATTAAACACAAATCCCTACCTCTTCTTCTGGCCTTTACTTTCCACACAGAAAAATAGACCTCGTGTATATGCGGCCGATGCTGATCGACCTGGAGGACAACTGACAACAACAAGCTGAATGTTTGTTTGTGTGTGTGTGGGGGGGGGGGATGTCTGTGTTAGTGTGTGTGTGAAGACAGAATGTGACTGTGAAGGTATAAAGGATCAACACTGCCACAATCCAACTCCCTAAATCACTCCCTAACTCTCCTTCTCTCTCTCTCCCTCCCTCCTTCTCTCTCTCTCTCTCTCCCTCTCCCTCTCTCTCTGTTTGAGGGTGCACATTTAGACAGACCATGAATTATTCAGCGTGCAACACTGCAGGCTTGCCCCGCCCCTCACCTCGCCATCTCACTCTCCGCCAAATTCTGCTTTTCTTCTTTCCACGTTGCTTTAGCTGAGAGAAAGAGAGAGCAAAAAAGCAAGAATGAAAGGGATAGAAAGAGAGACAGAAAGAGAGAGACAGTACCTTCTCTTTAACATGCGCAGAGCATATCTGCAGGAAATTCAGGGGGTATGGAAAATGTTCTCTCTCTCTCTCTCTCTCTCGCTCTCTGTGTCTCCAGCACACACACAAGTGTGCACACACATACACACACACACACATGATGAGGGAGTGCGGCACATAAAACAGCAGGACTCTCCAGCTCTTTGGGAACCCCTCCCCCTTCACCGCACGAGCGCTGTCTGGTTCAGCGCTACGTTTCAGATCCCTCTAGTTCGCAGCCTCCACCTTCCCAGCATGTTTTTGTCTTCTCTTTTTTTCTTCTCCTCTCCTCCTAACGCAGTGCTTTAACCTCCTCTCTCTGCCACCCTCCTGTCTGATTCGTTGAGTCATGGAGATCTTCATGGTGACCCTCCCCTCCTCCTCACCTCCCCACCCCTCCGTCATGAGAGTGACGATGAGGTAGGGAAGAAAATAAAGACACTGACGCACATCTGCAATAACATCAGAGCTGATTCATAGAGTGAGAAATTGAGATAGATAGATAGAGAGAGAGAGAGAGAGAGAGAGAGAGAGAGAGAGCTAGAGAGAGAGAGAGAGAGAGAGAGATAGAGAGAGAGAGAGCTAGAGAGAGAGAGAGAGAGAGAGAGAGAGAGAGAGAGAGAGCTAGAGAGAGAGAGAGAGAGAGAGAGAGAGAGAGAGAGAGAGAGAGATTTGCAGAACCAAGCTGCTAGCGCAGAAAGCTTGGCCACTAGCTGGCTGTGACAGTTCCAGTAAGCGGTGCACAGCAGGGGCTGAGTGCGGCCAGCGTGGGAAGTCCAGCAGGGTGCAGTAATGAACTAAAGCGGCAGCGTTTCCAAGAACATGGCTGACTGGAGAGTGGCAGCCTCACTTACAGGAAAAGAGAAAACGATGAGCACAGTGAGGCCAGCAAATGTCAACGAGCACTCCCAGAGGTCATAGTATGAGCTGGAGTCTTCCAGCAAGCATGGCTGTTGGAGGGATTACTGATTAAAACTGCTGTGGAGTAACTGAGTGCACAGATATGAGACAGTTAAGGAATGTACAGTGATACATCAGGTCATTTAAAATGAGTGTAGATTTTTGTGTTTCAGATGTTTGGGGGAAATCACAAATGTGTGTATTTGTGTGTGTGAGTGTCTCTCTCTCTCTCTCTCTCTCTCTCTCTCTCTCTCTCTCTCTCTCTCTCTCTCTCTGTGTATGCAAATGAATGGCAGGTGTTTCCCAGTTTTGGAATGACAGACTGCTGCTGTGTTTGGAATTCTGGAGGAACGCTGTCTCGGTGGAGTAAGCAGGTTGCCATGGCGACCCCTGCTCCAGTGTCTGACAATGCCTTGTTTTTGGTAGTATGATACAGCGAAGTGTCTGTGTTGTGTTGTGCCCTGTGTGTGTGTCTGTGTATCTGGTAGGTGTGTTTGGAGCTTGCCAATCACCACATGGACACAAAAAGTCCATTATTAACAAGGTTACATAACATGTTTCCAAAATCCTGTAGGGCACAACAGGCTCCACACACACACACACACACACACACACACACACACACACACACACACACACACACACACACACACAGAGAGAGAGAGAGAGAGAGAGAGAGAGAGAGAAGGAGAGACTCCCTCAGCTGCTTTCCATACAGGAGTGTGACTTGAGCAGACCTGCATAGTCTGTTCAGATCACCAGAGTCATGCAGAGTGTATAGTTGCTGTTTGTTAAATATAGAGGATCAGACAGCATCTCAGCCGTCTGAGGAACGTCCAGTGCTGCTCCAGGTCTGATAAGAGTGGCAGTAGTGTATGAGAGCAGGGTCTTAGGGATCACCAGACTGGCAGGTACCACCATCCCATCTGTCTTCCATGGAGGACACACTTACATGCCTAACATCTGAGTACACCTGCAGTGTTCATTGATTTATGGGACACTCCTTAGGGCTTAGGGGCATATTCTGTAGATAACACACACACACACACTGAGCAAAGTCCTTAAGGGTAAGAAAAGAATGAACCATGTTGGGAATGTACGCAGCTGCATGCATGTTGTACTTGACAGAAGTACAGAGACAAGGAGTAAAGAACGCAATGGCTGTATATACTTTCCTACTTTTCCCTTTTCTCATTGTTAACCCAAAGTCCTGCATGTGGGCAGACACATTTAAAAAGCAGCTGCACTGGTGCCACATGGTACTGAAAAACAAAAACTGGGGACACGCTAAATGCCCCTGCACGTAATCCTGTAACCACCATGGGGTCATTTGAGGCCAAATTCATTTGCAGCAGCTATCGGCAAGACTAGCTCCTCACGGGCAGTCCGCTGGCCCACCGTATTCCCCTCGGAACACGAGCCTGCAGGCGGAACCGACGGAGCAGATATTAGTTTCCTCTGCCCTGCATCCTGCCAGCTCACATTTTAAAAAGATTAGACAAAGTGAAACTGTCAGTGATCTGAATGACACACATCACACTAACACCGATTGCGTCACTCAGGGCCTGAAACAGCTCATTTCTCTGCCCAGTGCTGAATGGGAAAGGCTTTGCTCTGTTCATCCATGAAGGAGGCCATTGGAGGAAAACAAGCGACATATTCGAGTCTCTTACAGATCGGAATTGTTCACATGTATCCCAGGCCATGGGGAAAAACACACTGTTTGTTTTGCCAGGAGAAGGGAGGACCTGTTCACACACTGTGCCTCTGTGTGCTGTCCTCAGGGACCAGGAGGGTGGCGAGGGCTGCAGTGTTCGGGGGATCCAGCAGGGGGCCTGCGTGAGCAGCCTTGGTGGAGGGCGCGGCTCCACGTTCAGGTCAATGAGTTCCTTTTTGTGATGAGCAGAGCAGAGCCCCGTCCTGCAGCCACACAGGGAGCACGTTCAATACAGTACTTCACATCCGCTCTTCACCGTGGATGCAACACACACACACACACACACACACACACACACACACACACACACACACAGACGCACACAGACACACACACACACACTCCAGGTCTCTTATATCATATAACTCAGCTGCAGGCAGTTTTGATAAGATAAGGCCCTCCAGAACAGTGCTCGTCCATGCACTCCCCCATGAAGACACACACATGCAGATGGGTGCAACCTGGCACTGACACCAGCAACGTACACACCCACACACACAGCACCCCGAGTCCCACGGCCTGATGGAGAATGTGCGAGACTCGGGGGCAGCGTGGGAATGCAGCGCAGCAGACACCACGAACGCGGCCAGCGCGATGTCAGGCCCGTTGTGGAAGAAATTCTGATCCTGGCGGGAAGAAAAAGAGGCGTGGAGCCGAAATGAACCCAGCACCCTCTGGCTTGATTGAAAGTGTCTGGTAGGCCAGATGTGTCCGACCGATGGAGTGTGCATTGCGGCAGTCGGGCCCCTCCCCCTCCTTCTCTAGAGCCGTGGCCTCTCCAGTGCATGTGAGAGTGTGCCTGTGTGCGAGGGAGTGAGGGTGCATTTTTAGCATGTGTGCATGAGTGTATGTGTTTGTGAGGTTGTGAGAGAGTGAATGTGGGTGAACGTGCGCGAAGGTGTGTTTGTGTGTGTGCGCGCGTGTGTGTGATGCAGACATGAAGCGAGAGTGTGAGAGCAGCAGGGTTGTGTTACATTAATAAAGCGGTGCTGTGATTTGCTGGGCTCTTCTGCCGCGCCGACTGCAGTGTGAGTCTGGGTGAAATGGGGTCATGCTGGCAGCCGTTCAGCACCGCGGCTGGTCCAGCCCAGCCCAACCCAGCCCAGTCACGGTGCAGCAGTAGCATTTACAGCTTACTCACACACACACACACACACACACGTGCTGATGTCTACAACATAATGCCTTGATCACTCGTTGAGGTTCTGAGGCTGCTACTGAATACTGAACACGGTATTGCTGCTGTAACATTCTCTCTCCTACTGCTGCACTGTTCGTTACTCACTATTGGTTCTGGGCTAGAGTGCTGAAGTGTGCAGTACGCACACACATACACACACACGGGTCTGTGCTCCTGTGTCACTGAGTACACACTTACTGCACGCAGCTCAGCAATGCACCACAGAGGCTGTACATAGGCCACATGACTGCTAAGATACAATACTATAAGATACAACATATATTAATTATTGCCACACTGACTTTAGGAATAGGAATTAAATACTGTTTTGCACATTTTGTGTGGTGTAGCACAGCTAGCATCACGTTTTATTAACCTGGCCCACTGTATCTGTAGTATACCCCTGATTCACTTCTATGATACACTATAACTATACACTGAATTGCCAGTTTATTAGAGGACCGATTCTACAGATGTATTTTAGACTACCAATCCTTTTTGAGGTCAGTTCTTTGTATTTGGAAACTACTGTATTCCCAAATTTTTAGAAGACTAAAAGCAGTGGGACAATCTTATAAAAATGATTGTTTAGTACTTTAGTCTATACTGTTTAGTCTGTACCTGTTTAGTCTGTTTAGTCTGTACCTGCCTAGAGTCTGCGAACCTCAGACGAACCTCAGACATGCACAGATGCTGGCTATCTTCCCTGCTAATGTATTTGCTAGGTCTGTATTGCAGCCATTAACCATTTTCAGTTTCTGCTTCATTTCAGGGTTTCTTGCCATCAGTCTCATCTCTGGTAAATGAAATGGATGTGTAAAAGGGATCAAGCTGAGGTGATCAACTCGGCATTCTGCCTCTTGGCTTTGAAATGGTTCCTTCAGAATGATCTTGAGTCACTGTCCTGCTGCAAAGTGAAGAGCCATCCAACACCACACTAACCTGAGTTTGAGCATTTAAAACGCTTCTGTACACATCAGAACTCATCCAGCTGGTTCTGTTGACAAGGACAATATCCATAAACACAAGCGATCCAGTTCTATTAGCGGTCAGGTACACCTACAGCTGCCGCTACCTCCACTCTGTTTCATAGACGAGGACCGTGAGCAGTGCCTTTATTCTCCACACCATCCTCCTTGCACGACTCTTCTATGGGTCACTCTGGGTCATCTTATATCTTCATCTCATCTCTCTACAAGACCTTGCCAGCAGTAAGGATTTGTCTGCTAATAAGGTTCATTTAGGGTTAAAGCTAATCTCTGTACTCATATAGTCATTACGAGTCTCTGTACTTTCTTCCAAACCTTTCAGTAGAAGAGCACAGGGGGCCTGAAATGTGTCTTATTGAGCTTCTCAGGAGTGTAGTATATTCAGTGAAGCAGATTTAAGAGAAAGGAGTTCTCGTCGGCTATTGAAGTATCTCGATATAGAAATATCTTATTTTGCAAATGTTTTTTTCCACTGCTCTTTATGCCTTTGTTGCTAATGTCCCATAGTGAATTGAACATAAACCAAACATATCGCTTTGCATTTTGTCTTCTTAACAGTTCATTTAGTTTTGTGGGTGTAAGAGGCACCGGTCACCCTCCTTGTCTGACCCAAAATAGTTTCTAATTTGTAAATATTTAAAATGTGTTTGTGTCATGCAGTTGGTATTGCTGCTTTATTTGGCCATGTGGTTAGTAGATAAGTGAGCTGAAGCATGTATTCTGCTGTTCCATAAGTGTGTAATATTATCTCATAGTATCTTTGCTAGGACAGGATCGCTATAAAGTGGTGTGTTTAGATAAATGGGCTCATGATTACCAGTTCTCTTTATTTATTTATTTATTTATTTAACAAATCACTAACTATAATTTATAGATGTGTTTAATATACGGGCTCTAAGATTTATGAGTGTGGTAGAAGGGACTAGAGTAAGATGGCTAGACGCATATTCACTGGTCAAATTGTAAAAGAAATTGAGGAGGGGGGGGATGGGTGGTTTCACCTAAGGCGGTGGGAGGGTGGAATAATGCATCTTGTGCCTGTCTAAATCTGCACTATGGAGGCTGCACGCGCTGAACTAAATACTTCATATATGGGATCAGCCTCAATTTTTTTTTGTTTTCAAAACAATGGTTATATATTTTGCCCACATCGTGATTTGGTTTGAAGAACTCACCTGTATAATTAAAATATTGATAATATACATCTTATGTGATATAACAAAATTGATCAAGACAAGATGCAATGTTGGGATGCCAAGTTCAAACTGTCATGCACTGAGTGACCCAATCGAACATCTGGAAAGCAGGGAGACCAAGTTCTCCTTCGTCCTTAAGTTTAACACTAGCAGGTTTATTGCTCCATAAAAATGAGCAACCTTGCTGTTCCGGCTTTTAAAGAAATGCTGAGGCACTGACGTAAGCAGACATGGAAATTTGGGAAGAATCATCTTTTTGCAGTTTATATGTCTAATTAATGAATTAGGCAATCATTTGCATACTTGATTCTTAGCAAATTAGCAAAGTTGGTTTTGACGCACCATTTCCAGAATGTCCTACTTTACAGGCTGGGACACTTTTCTGGCCCTCATGTTGTGAGACGACAGCAGACTTTGGCTGCAGATGCCATATCTGAAAAGAAAACAAGACTGTTTGTAAGTTCTCATTTGCATGAACTAACAATGCAACAAAGTTTTCTAAGAAACAACTGAGAAGGCAATTGTTCAACTATATTTGGTCCTCTTTAAAACAACCAAGCAAATAAATAAATAAATAAAACAAGGCCAACATTCTTACACAGTTAATCAAAAAACACGCATTTATACCTTCAAAATAAAGCTGATGGACTATAATTTCATAAAATGCTGTATAATTTAGTTTGCAATGTATTGGTTGTGTCTGTCCAAATATACATAGACTACATGGTATATAGTTCATATATAGTTTTGCACAAATTCCTTCTAAAAATAACATATAATAAATATGTACAATAAATATGCTTAAGGGCAGAAAATTATTGCAAAAGTGCAGTGAGATTATTTGTATGCAGAATAAAAACAAACCACAAATATACATATATGATGAATCTGCTCATTACTCTCAGGAGTGTAATAAAACTGTTTGGTGTAGCTTGTGCAATAATAACGTTATATTTTTTAGAAGCATAAGTAATTCAAACCAAAAATAGCCTGAGAATAGCCTCTCTCTTCTCTCATTCAGTAATAACCAACAGTGCTGCTCCAGTAGCACTACAGGGCAGTAGAGCAACACTTAACATGCTTAGTAGCTGGCCAAATAACTCCCACCTTCACTGCTAAATAAAGCCCAATTCACTATTCATTTCTCTCTCTCTCTCTCTCTCTCTCTCTCTCTCTCTCTCTCTCTGAGGAAAAAGGGGAGTTTTGTTTCAGTTCAACAATCTCTTTAAGCTCAGAGGTATATTAAAAGCTGCACACATACACAGTTTTTGGAATGTGTCTATTTGAGATATAAGTGGGATAAGAACTTGAGATATAGTGGCCTGGTCAGACTGCCAGTGTGATGTCAGAGACGGCTAAGTGACAGATATTAACATTGTCCTCATATTTGAGTGGGTTAGATGCCGAGTGCCTATGATCTGATTTCGTTCAGCCTTGCCTTGGCTGTCTTTGCTGTTCAGCCATCATTTTCCGACGCCAGATCGAAAATCATTTCTGGGGAACCTGCAAAACTGACCTCAGATCAGCATGCTCTGCCCCTCGCTTCCAAGTTGAGTGGGAGAGCACACAACCCCTTTGCCTTTGCTATGTGCAGTTGTCAGTACAACTGGCATTTGCTAAAAATACACAGCAAGAACCCTCACATATCAGTCACGGTCAGAGCAGTCATGACATTTTCAGTGTTGCCACTTCCATTAGTTTCCGGTGGCTGCTAAGGTTAACAGGCAAATCGACTGGGAGTACACAAACGAAAACCCCCATTGCTCCGCTCGGTACACATACAGACGGTTCATTGTTCTTCCTTTTGTCTGAATGTGAGGAAACGTGTGTGCGCGCAATGAATGGGACGTTTGTGTATGTGTGTGTGAGCACACATGCGCGCGTGTGCGTTCCGCTGACACCCTAATGATGGGTTTTCAGCTTGCCAGAATCTGAGGGCGGAAAAGCAGGGGCGGCTAGCCAGTCGCGCAGTACAGACGCTCGCCGCAGCTCGCAAAAGAAAAAAAAAAACAAGAAAAGAAAGGCCACTAACATTTTCTCGTGAGCGGTGGCAGCATCCCACATCTGTAATTAGGCATCCGTAGCCTTTGAAATGCACGGGGTCCTCCAAATTCCTCAGCGCAGGCTCACTGCACATGAAAGCTGCCGGCCAGCTGTCGTGTGAGGGGGAAATTGGTCCCAGATGAAGGGTTTGTGCTCCATAAAGAGAACTGCACTCCAGATGTGAGGGAGGACTACGGTCACCCCGACCACTGTTACAGTACAGCACCACTGAGTCACTGCCTCCGCAAAGCACTCTTTCTCTTATAGAGAAAGCCGGGGAAAGTCTTTGTGTGTGTGTGTGTGTGTGTGTGTGTGTGTGTGTGTGTGTGTGTGTGTGTGTGTGTGGAAATGCTATGGCCCAGTTTTAAGGCTGTCAAGAAAATGCCACATGCAGTGCAGATAAACCAGATCTATGCATCTGACTCACACTGAGATTTCTAATCTAGCACTGTGGTTACAGTGGTATATCTGAAATCTGTAGCAGGAAATGTGAACCCATGACTCCATCTACATGTGAGTCAATCACAACTATTAAGCTTGAAAGCAGACAATGCATCACAGAGGCTCAACTCGTGGTGAGCAAGCCTTCGGTATTCAGTTTCTGTTAGCACCCAACAGTAGCTGTGCTGCATGGATGTTATTAGCATAACAGAATTCTATTAGCCTGTAGAGGCTCCAGGTCTGCGCAGGCGGGCCTCGTTTCCGCTCTCCTTGTGTGACCTCCCACGTGTGTGTCTCCCCACGCGTGCGCCGTCACCTCATACAACCTGGCACAGCTAAAGCAGGCAGCTGCTTGGCCTGCCACACTGCTAGCAGCGTCCGGAAGGGAACGTAAAAGGGAAATGGGGTCTCTTCCCTTCCAGATAGGGGCGAGCCAGCAGACGGCATGGTTGGTGACGAGCTGAGAAGTCCCGCGGGAGAACCCGAGCTCTGCTGAGGAGTCAGCTTGGCGCCAGGTTGCCCCCACATTTTTTTTAGTACGTCGGGAAGGTCTGAACGATGTCGAGCAAAGCAACGCCACCCTGGTGTCTACGGCGAAATGTCTCACGTTCTCTATGAGCTCAGATGGGGCTCTGTTAGTAGGGCCCCTGTGAAAATGAAAGAAGTGGAGGTAAAAAAATAAAGAAATAAAGAGAAACAGGCTAGTTACTATCGAGGGGGGTGGCGTGAAAAACTTGCCGCCCTTTCCCGAGCAACCACGGCTACGTGTCTGTGATGGATGAGGGGCCTTATTCCTCACACCCAACCAGTCTTGATGGGTGAGAATTGCGTCTTGTTCCTTCATGCCACAAACCAGACATCCAGGCACCAGACGGACGACGTCTGCATCTGGGACTGAGGCTCCTGTTTTTGTAGGAACTCACTGTGACCAGAAAACCAACGTCAAAAGGGTTTCACAAAACTCAGGCAACGTCACAACACTGACCTCAGAGTGAGCCCAGGTTTGAGGGGTCTGAAAACTATTAACGTACTGATACCACTGTGTACAATCTGCCTAGTGAAACCAAGCAAATTTAGTCCCCCTTTCTATCCATGCCACTGGACTAGCGGTTGAGATGAGTTTGTGAAGAGCTGCTTTGTTCCCCAGACAAAAGGACCTCTCTCGGTTGGAGGGAAGCTGAGCTTCCGTCCTGAGATCACTGTGTTGTGTAGGAGAGGAAGGGAAGGCGATGTGAGGTGAAAACAAGATGTATGGGGAGGGAAGCAGAGATGGATAGATGGAGAGAGAATGCGAGAGAGTGGGGGCACTGAGTTTGTCACGGCCTGGTAGCACACTGACACAAGCACACAAAGCACGTCATAATGGAAACTGGACTCAGATGAATTAGCTCATTATGCTTCTGGAGCAGGAAGCAGCCTCTTAAGGTGTGGAGGGCAGAGTGACCTCTTAGAGAATCGTTAGAATCAATATGTGATTCTTCAACTCCCATTACTACAAAAAAGTACACATGAAAATCTAGCAAAATTTATTGAAATGTAAAAAACTGCCACTGACAAAAATGATCCGAATCAATACCTAGCCACTTAAAAATACATACATTAAATCTACCCCAAATACTCTTACAAGCTTGAGAAATGTATGAATTTTGTTCAAAATTTGCTTAAAATGTCATATTTGGCTTTCAGCTCCCATCTTTCCTTAAAGGCCTCATTTTTTCTTGAAACCAGAACTTTTGCCCTTGTTGAATATCATTTTGTGCAGCCAGGGGAATGCTGACCTAATGTCATCCTGACATTTGTATAAGAGAAAGGTTGGTGTGACACTGCATGGTGGGATTAGAGATGCAGATTAACACCCCACCCACCCCTCACCCCCTGCATAAAGCATCACAGCAGGTCAACTGATCCTTCTGGGACAGAGTTGGGCCAGATTATACTATGCTGTAATACAGGCTCCAGTTAGACCAGGATGGAGGCACCATGTTCTCTCAGGACAGGAGGGGGACTGGGGAGGGATAATCTGCCTGCACTCCCCATCTTTCCGAGCCTGTCTGCCTTCAGCAGGTGACTCGCTGGCAGAGTGTGGCTCCAAGCGCCGCAGCAAGAGTGGCAGCGATCCCCAAGGGCCAACACGCAGCCGGCAGGCGGCGGAGCTGAGGTCCCCTGGGGGAATGGGCGTCGCCTGCATGCACGCATGGCAGCTCACATAAACCTTGCTTAGGAGGAATGCTGTAAATTCCAGGTGGAATGTCAAATTGCCTATCATCCACACCCTTTGCATACACTACACGCGTGTATACGTGCAGATGCACATATATGCAAAATTTAATGTCAGTGCAAGTGCGATACACACAATATCACATGGACGATGCTCAGGTGCCCAGGCTAGAAGCCTGTTCTCAGCGGCAGTAATATTTGGCCCATTGATTTAAGATTACCAAGCAATGTGCAGGGGTGGCTGAGTGCAATTTGCTTCCTTGTCGGAATCAGTGGATTTATGGCGCAGTCCCTAGACACAAATCGATGCATGGAGATGCAGAGGAAAGGGAGTAGCCACAGGGGGCCACGCACCCTAGAACTGCACGAAAAACAGCTCACGTGCACGCAAATAAACAGCACAGGAAACTAGACTAGACACACCCTCACCAAGGTCAGTGTGTGACAAAAACTGAAAGAGTGGAAAAAACAGAAAAGGAATAGATAGTGATATACAGTGATCACCTACGTTGCATTTCATCCCAACGTATGGCAAACTGGTTGGGTAATGCCTGCAGCTGCATGCTTTAATGACTGCCATGCTGAAGAAATATATACAATATTCTAACCCTGCTCACTAAGCAGTTTTTATTATATGTTAACAAAACAAGCCTACAGGGTGTATTCACTGATACATACACCAACACGCATGCACACAAACACACACGCACACACACGCGCGCGCACACACGCGCGCGCACACACACACACACACACACACACACACACACACACACACACACACACACACACACACACACAGATAAACAGACATGCTTTGGGACTATTCTTAACTCTGAAGACTTTTAATGTTATAGACTATATCACTCTTTTAAACCTGTGTAGCACGACAGTTCCAATAATGCTTCTGTCCCTGCAAGCAGCCAACAGGGCCTCAGAGAAGGCGAGTGACCCCTGAAACATGTGTAAGGAATGTTGCACTCCACTAAAGCAGAGACAATTTATTCGGCCATCGTGTGCATAAGCCTCCCCCAAGGACTCCTGCCACATAGCGACTTCCTCTGTCAATTCCTCTCATGGCATTTTATTTTGCACCTCCCAATGGCTCCTGGAGGCAACGTCTGACCCTCCCCACCATCACCATCCCCACTCTGCCATGGCTGCCAGCCTCAGTGACTACAACCCCTCAGAGATTACACCGAATCACTGAACACAGAAGAAGAATCTCATTTCTGTTCTGTGTCGTGCAGCAAATTAGCTGAGCGCTCTCTCTTGGCTTGTTCCGGCTGCTGTTCTGGGGAGATGGGGGTGGGGGAGAACTGTCCCTCCGCTACATCACCATGCTAAATGCTAAGCAAGAGAAAATCATACAATTAATTTAATTAATTCAATGATCCAAATGGGAGTTTTTCGTGGGGAGATTACGGAGCGGCTGCTAATTGCTGCTGCTAGCTCGTCAAATTGTTTTACATGAGACCTTGTGCAGGCAAGCTCTTTTGAGATGCTAATAATCATTGTTATTGGCAAACAATGGAGGGCCACAGATTAGTGGTATAGCCCAAAGGTTTTTTAGGTAAAGGATACTACTGAGGGATCAGTACAAGAGAAAGAAACTATAATATACAATGAGACACAACTGTACAACGTTTTCCAGTTTTTTTTGGGTACAGTGGTTCTGAAGTGATATGTTCTTGCCTGAGCCTACAGAAAGGCAGATCCAGCTTGATGGCTTTTCTCTTAGTCCATATTTAACCCAGAGTTGAGGTGTCCTTGAAAACTGCTATGTTTTTGTTAAGCAATATAGCACCTAAACCAATCATAAAAGACAGTGTTCAAAATGGCCCAAACTAAAGTCTCAATCAGAAAAAAAGAAAACACTTTTAATCAGTTGCAAAAGCTGAAGGATGGACACCTACATTCATAAACCACAATATGTGTTTTTCTTTTTTTAAATAATATTCACATTATTATTTAATATGATCTGTGCTATAGTTTTTTTTAAGTACCACCACAGAAATTAACTGACTGGATTATCTGGTTTTAGATAGCAAATAATTTTGAACTCTGGGCCATTTCTGACTTTCAGCCACCAGTGTCGGTTGGTTACTGGTTAGATTTTAGGCATGTGGGCCATAATGCAGCCAGATTCCCAGTGGATATGGATGCCTTTGCTTTGGATCTATATTTATGGACAGATTCTGGCATCAGTGATGTGTCCCAGCTGTTTAACTGAAGTAAGAGGGCCATAACACAAATACGTTGCAGCAAATGTATGCTTTCTTTATTTAGGTCTTGGTACTTTTGCCACAACACTGTCATAAGTGTACCACTATCAAAGATATGGAAAAAAAGTCTTCATAGGCTGGCTGACTGGGATAATTCTGGACGCAGCTACGGGAAGAAATTCCTTTGTGGAAAAGGTTTTATTTATTTTATTTGACTTAAATTAAGTAATTTTCTATATTTTTATGTATTTATATAGCTCTTACAACATTATAACAACATTAAACAATTATAACAATATAAACATTAAACATTATAACAATATAAAACCACTGATTGGGGAAGTGAATAACATTGATTATCTCCTTACAATGGCACCTGTTGAGCGGTGGGATATATTAGGCAGCAAGTGAACAGTCAGTTCTTGAAATTGATGTTTTAAAAGAATGGATAATTGTAAGGATCTGATTGTCTTTGACAAGGACCAATTTGTGATGATTAGATTGGGTCAGAGCATCTACAAAATGGCAGGTATTGGGATAGCAAGGAAAGGCTGGCACCTCTGGACTGATTCCACAAGAAGAACTACTGTAGCACAAATTGCTGAAATAGTTAAATATGACTCTGAAAGGTTCAAAACGCACAGTGTGTTGCAATACTGTTCCCTAATGGCAACGGTCTCTTTCTGGAGGACAATGTACCTTGCCACACTGCAAAAAAGCATTCAGGTTGGTGTGAATAGTTCAGGTTGGTGTGACAAAGAGTGCATGGTATGGATTTAAATGGCCTCAAAATTTCCCAAGATCTCAAACCAGTTCAAACCAGCACCTATGGAATGTACTGGAAAAATCAGCATGATGCACGGAGGCCCCAACTAACAACTTACAGGTGCCTGATACCACATGTGTAATATTGATAAAACACATTAGATTTATGTATTATTATTCCCCCCCTGTAATTTACCTGAACTCACACTCACTGTCAGTGGATTTGGGTGTAAAACGAGTGGGACTTGCAAACCAATAAAAAAACCAAAAGTATGAAAGCAAGAGACTGCTAGAACAGAACAACTACAGTTTTTGTTATCAGCCCAATATCATGAAAATGACTATGATACTGTTCGGGGGTTAACATTTGACTATTTGATTAGTCCAATCAAACCGTATCCCTTCACTCCAAGCTCAAGACCTGGCTTGGCAAAGCAATAACCAGTTAATGGTTTGGATGACCCACAAGGTCAAACTTCTACTGCCCTGCTAGACACCTTGGCTAGCTATCCAAATGACTCTGAGGCACGCCGCTCATACAATGAGAAAGAGAGAGCTAGAGAGAGAGAGAGAGAGAGAGAGAGAGAGAGAGAGAGAGAGAGAGAGAGAGAGAGAGAGCACAGCAACACAGTCAATTAGCTAGCCAACATTAGCTATAATAACTGTTAACCAGTTTTATTTGCTTTCAAGAGCAAAGTGGCCCGTTACATGCTAGTACCTATATAGCCCTGTAATAAAGGCCCTGTAACAAACAGTTAAATGTTGGCTTAGAGTGTGTGGGTCCTTGCACAATTTGTAGTTAATAGAGCTTGCATTATTACCAATACCAAGTTTAGCTCTAAGAATGGTCTTACTACCAACAGAATAGTTTACATTCTTTGTGTGAGAGGTTGTGAACCAATGAGCTCTCACTGAAATATACAAATTCTCTGTAAACGTACCATTTAATTTTTGGTTAAATTATTTTGGGTGGTATTTAATACACAGATATCCTATAATCTATTTGAGTGTTTTAATTTCTTTTTATTTCATCTCAGTTGATATTAAACACTTAAGGGAAAAAAAGTAACAAAAATGTGATAAAACAACCAAAATATGAAATAAGAAAAATGAACCAAATTGGCACATCGTTCTGTCTTAGAACTGTCTGGGCATGTCCCATTATTCCAGTGAGAATGCTTGATTGATAAAATCAGAGTAATACAGCTGCACATGTATAAATCTACTGGCGAACATACCGTTGCAAATAACTGAACATCATGCACCAGATAAGCCCCGTTCATGGGTGCTGACGTAATGGTGGATTTCTAGGTCTTTTATCAGGATGATAATAAAACTACAGGCTTAGACACAAATGCCTGGTTTTGTGGATGATGAAAATTTGCATTGATTTCAGTGTACAATAACTTATCTTCAAGTTTTTGTAGTTAGGTAATGTTAGTGTAGCCTGATCTGTTTTAGCCTAATATTTTTAGAATTAACGCATCATTCTACAATATATAACAATAAATAACAGTAGTCATATTATTTCAGATGCACAAACATTAAAATCTATGTTTCAGCTAGACAGCAGAGGCTACACATATGCCCTTAGAAAGGTGCATCGCAAAGATGAAATAATTTTAATAGGGCACAGTTTTTATGCTGTGTTCCCAGAGAATGATTAACCTAATTGTGTTCTTTAACACAACTGATGCGGTGTACTAGGTAACCCTAAACAGCTGTCTGTTGGTATGTTATAATTAACTGTTTTAGAACTATCATTTTCAAACTTTTGTTATAAATGTCATATAAAATGCTTCCAAGTTAACTGAGTTAACTTGTTAAAGTTAGCTGGCTAGCTATCTAAATATACCCTTTTAACCGTCCTAGCTGGCTAACTGTCAGGCCTCTTACCGAGGCTCCAGTAGCTTTAAATGGTAACGGTTAAACAGGCCTGTGGTCTGTGGCTCTTTTGAGCATTAGGCCTATTGACACTACTTAAGATGTTTTCTACTGTTTTTATTATCCTTGTTTTATTGTGTTGCTTTTATATTTCTGTAGGTGATTCCATTTTGCTGCACTATTCATTTGGTAGTAGTAAAAGAGATTTAATTTACTGATTTGAAATGGCTGATTTGAAAGTATGTTACTGAATACTTTTAAGGACCTAGGTGGGTACACAGCTGTAACTGTGTGCCATATATCTTTTAGATATTTCAGTTTACAGTGAGTGGGCCAGATCTGGGCCACATCCATTAGTTCTATTCAGTTTACAGTGTGTGGGCCACATCAGGTCTGAGGACTGTAAGGTGGGGTGGCCCGAGTGCTGAAGGGCGAGGGGCAAGACGCACAGGCTCCAGCAATGTGGACAGAACATTTATTAACATATGACGACAACAGCACTCACACGTTACAAACGAGACATGAACGTAAAACGGTTAACATTCAACAAACATGATAAACACAAATACAGTTAACAATTATGAGAATGAAAACATTTATTATTACCGTTTAACATTAACATGTCACATCAACAATGACCAATAGTCTGCACACTTTGACATGGGTTTAAATACATATAGACAAACAAGGTGCAGGTGTGTGCAGGTGTGGCCACAAACAGATCCTCCCACTACACGTGGCTGGCCAAACCACGTGGCTCGTGGGAGGCGAGCATTCTGTGACAAGGACCCATCTGCATCTATAGTGGGTTAAAACTAATTTATTTTTAGTACAGTTTAGCATACTGTATTTCACCATTGTTTTTGAGAAGCAACATTTGTAGAGCATTTCGTAGTATTTATCATTTAGGCCTATCATGATTCACTGTGATTAATTTCACTTGGTTTTGGTGACCTGGACCTGCCACAGACTGCCTTATCCCCACTCTGTTTTATCGTATTCAGTCTTGTCTGTCCCAGTTTTCTCTATACAGCAAAGATTCTGTTAGATTAACCGATGTATGGCAATGAGCCATCATAATTCCTGTAAACTGTTTGTGGTTGAGACATGTACCCCCCCAAGTCTGGACCCACAGATCAAACATATGGTAAGTCTTTGGATGTAGCCTTATTAAAGTGAACTGAGATTATGTATCTAAAAGCTCCTCTAATGACAAAACTTGCATTATTATTTAACTATTGATTTTATATTGCTTTCAATAATTTGTCCCTTGTGCACAGGTGTGATTTACATATGGATGAGGTAAAGTCTGGTCTCAGAGCAGCAAGCCTCATTGCTCCATGAACATTCGGACTAGTGGCAGCTAAGACCGTGATTATAAATGGCACCTATTATTCTTGTGATTGAGACAGAGTGTAGACGTCACCGGATGACTGCTGGCTTGCTGAGTCTCCATGTACTCGGTACAAGGGCCCCAGCATCGATTGGGCTAGAAAGGGACACGACATCCAGCTCAGACAGGTAATCCAAGCTTAGGCAATGCTGAAATTAGTTATCTTAACTTCTGGACAGTATGTCATTAATTTAGAGTGAATGATCATTATGCTTTAACTTATGGGTGCTGGAAAGAACAATTCTGGGACTTTGTAGCCTTTCATATGACTTATTTCCCAGATCATCACTTTTATAGTGAATTAAGTGCTGTTTTGCAGACCACACAGTGATTTTAAAACCTCAACACCATGTTCTGTTGTTATGTGGTCTTGGTGATTTATTTATATTATTATTCTCACACATGTAGTGCTATGAAATTAATGTTGGTTTACTGATTTATAGATTTAAGAATGTTTTAATTAAATTATATGGGCCTCACAAAAGCACGTAGGAATTGCAATTTGTTTTATACTGTGTAATATTGTAAAACACACATCAGATCTCTTTGCATCCCCCATAAACTAGGAATCACAGATGGTGCAGTATGCGTAAAGTGGGATGGAAATTCACTTAAAAAAGATGGTATGCCTTGCCTGGGGGGACGTGCTGTTTCCTATAGTACCCATACTGACTCCCAGGGTCTCTGGAGAGACATTTCTCAATCCTCCATGTTAAAGAGAGCTTTAAGCAGATGTAGGCATCAGTGTAAGGATGTCACACTGAGCTATATTCGAGAGTTCAAACTGAAAGTAGTTAAACGCAAGCGGAGGAATTCTTGTGTTCATTTCAGGTCTAATCTACCCAGCTAATGCTGCTTTTTACATGATACAAATGCTGTGTGAGATATGGCTACTGGGTATGTGTATGTGGGACGGGCCAGTGTGCAGCAGATGTTCAGTAACCCTGCACCACCCCCACCCCCAACTCAAATGGACACATTTGCTCTTTTATCAAGCAACCAAACAAACTACTGAAGTGAACTGAAAACACACAATGAGGAGTGTACAGCATCATATAGGCTATAGTGTGTAGGTGTTTGTACTTTGTAATAACTTATAAATGTCCACATGGTAATCTATATGCCAGAACCATGTAGAATATTATCTAAATCACTTTGAATGAATAAAGAGATCTGCTACATTTCTCTTTCTCTGCTTTTCTCCACTAGAGAAGACTGGCAGGCTTAAATATTGCTTTGTCTGTGCTGTCTAAAGCTGTCTGAAGGCAGCTGTGATGTGGTCTAATGTTATATTGATCTTTGTCACCCTGGACTACCTGATGCTGCTGGGAAGTGTCACTATTTTCACCTCAACTCACACACACACACACACACACACACACACACACACACACACACACACACACATACACACAACTGTGTGACTGATGGACCAACTTAGCAACTTATCACACACAAAAAAAGGCCTTGAATACATACAGCATAAGGTTTCTGGGAGGTTTTGGTCAAATGGCTTGAGTGCCAAATGCTAAAAGTGGAAATATATGAGAAGTCCTCATATTTCTCTTCAGGCCTTATGTTTCTATAGACATCCTCATAGTCTCTACTCCCTTCATACCCTCAAGGCTGTTATGCTTTAGTGAAGATATCAGCGCTGACACAGTATGGTGGAGAACCCTAATTACTGCTGAGTGCTGTACACACACACACACACACACACACACACACACACAAATCTATGTTGTGGCTGTGTTGTTCATGAGCAATGTGAGATATGAATTCTATAACTTAGTTGACAGAGAGGAACTGGTTCCATATGGATACTCTCCACTGGGCAGTGGTGCAGTGGGACACACTCCCTTATCACATGTCCTTCCTACCCTAGTAGGCAGTGTGATAGCCTCTTGGGTTCCTCTTAGGCTGGATTCAGATTTGTCAGTTTTATTTCCGCATAAAAGAACTCTGGTGCAATTTCTCTGTTAGTGCGGTTCGTTAGTGCAAGTGAGAATGCTGCTTTGAGACTGCTGCCTTTTTATCCCCTGTGCAAACCTAATAAGTATACCAAGACCCACTGAGCATAGCAGTACGGACGAAATGGGATGTCACAAGATGCAGAGGAATTCCTGCAACTGTTTTAATTCCTTTATATATTTTGCCCTTTCTTTATTAGAAGAAAAAAGCAGACACACATAAACCCCACAAGTGCATTTAGCGCACTGAAGAGCATTGCTTTGAAAGTCTGGATGACCTTACCATTTGTGTGAACTATACATCATCATATTGAAGGTATCCATATGCCTTTTGTTTACATAATTTGGTTTGATGGTAAATATGTTAGCGCGAATACTAAACAAACCAGGACTAAAATGCAATAATGTGTCATTTCCTGCTTTGATCTGAACCAAGGAAACAAAACTTCAAACATAATCGCACTGTTATTGTACACAATCTCGGTGCGCAGTTGGGGCCTTTGTTCTCTCTGGCTTATCAATCTACTGAAATAGAAATGAAAATCGTCCACTTGTCCAGTTTCTATTTAAGTGCACCAGCAAACAAACAAAAAGGAAAACACATGCAAAACAGTTCTCTGGGGCTCCTGGGAAAATCACACCAAAACATGGGATGCTTACTCCAAATGGAATTTTCTTCCCATGCAGGGGTTTCCCCCTCTCAGTTGGAGGAAGAGCCACACCTGTGGCTAGTGGACCTGGGAACCTAGGCTTCATCTTGGACTCTCAGTGCAGACCATTATCCCAGGGGGGATATCCTCACACATGTGGAAGTGGCCATTTGTTTGTGGTTCTCTCTGTTGTGTTTGCTCTCTGGTGTCCTTTCTCATGTGCACCAGTGTGTGTGATAGGAGGTGCACATGACAGATCTTTTAGACAACACCCCACCCCCCTTCAACCCACACCCCTTGCAAATTTACTCAACTCCAGGAGCGTAAGGAAGTGCCAGAGCGATAGAGGCTTGTGTGAGGGCCAACTTGAATTACTTGATTGTTTGCTCTCTCCACAGCACAGGCACAAGTTCAAACATCCTGCACACGGCAGGCTGCTTGCATCTCCGAACAAAGCTCCAAAGTAGTGAAACTGACAGATGTAACATACTCACAGAGCACAGATGGCACTTCCGCCTCCGCCAGTCTTCCGGACCCTGCCAGCCTTCCGGATCCCACTTCCTAAACAATTTTGAACAATTGTTTCAAAATTGGTAGTGGATCGGATTACTTCACCTTTTGTTTCTGCACCACTAATCATCAGAGGACAAATGTGGTCTTCCCCCCATCTGTTTAAACCACGAGGACTCAGCACAGACATTCAAAACAAGCCCTTTGACTGTTGGTTTCTCAAGTCACACATGGAGACATAGTTATATCTATTAAATAGGAATTGCTGCATAATTACTTTAATGGCAGCTTTTGCCTAAAGCAATAGACCTCATGTCCTTAAACCATCAGGGAGGAAACCGGTTAGAGGTTAGTTTGAGCTTCAGGAGACTATGCACTGTGAACTGAGGCACATAACCGATGAACCTGTGGGTCAACTGGTATCAGTGAAGGCATGGTACACCAGAGTGACATCACTGGCAGGACTTGTGTAATGCGACATAATAGCTCAGCTATCCTTGTGGTGATTTGGAAATAAATCCACTCCCACCTTTGGAGTACAATGGAGAGGCAATTAACTGATTCCTATCACGACATCCCTCCTCCTGTTGTGCTTCACCATCATAAACATGTACGTCCCTGTGATGCCCCTGTGACCTCTGGTTGTGGTTCTTCTGAAAACAGAAGGCCCCAAACAGACAAAATGGCTGCCAGAAGCCATTTGTGACCTCGGGGCTATTGTTTTGGAAAAGCAGAGGCTCGGCTGAACCCTCTGAACCTGAAAAACAATCAGTTCTGTCCATGTAAGCGGCTTCCTGCACTTTTCCTGTTGTAGCCCTGTTCCCCCGACCCCCCGGCACAGCCTATCGAGATGCAGCGGGCCTTCCCACTTTCCTGTTTTTTGCCCTCCCCCTGGGCGGTTTATTTTGGTCGTTGGCTACAGCTGGACACTTGCCGGATGGAAAAGGAGTGATGGGGGGTGTTTGGACAGGGGGGAAATCCTTAGGAAAAAATTCTTGTCAAACGGAGGTGACTAATGCACTCAGGACCATATTTGGAAATGGCTCGGACCGCACTGACTAGGGAAAAAATGCTGTTTGTGTTATTTTGCTGATTGATAAAGATGGTTGAGAATAAGTCACAACATGGTTCGGGGATGACTAATAAGATGATTTGTTGTTTGTCATTTCAAATGAATTAATGTTCTGTTCCAGAATGCAAAGAATGTACCATATGAAACAGATTCTCTCCCATATTTATCAGATGAGACAAACTCTCCTGTATTTTTGGAATTCATTCATTTCCTAAATTAGATCAGAACATTCTCTTTTGATGTGCTAGCAGTGATCAAACGAGCCGCTACAGGGAAAATGAGTTTCCTCCATTATAACCAATCTACTCGGTGATTTGTCTATTCCAGCGACATCAAATTCAAAAACCGAGCAGCCGTATAACTATATGTAGGTGTTCTACCACCCAACTCTGCTTTTTCCTATAGTGTGACTGGGGCATGGCACATGTCTGATTTGTGGGTCCTGACTGGGGTGAGGCACATGTCTGATCTGTTGGAAGGCTGGGACCCATCAAGGCTACTGCAAGATAACTGGGTGTTTCTGGGATTCTGCGATACTGTGTCCATTGGAAGAGCTGAATGGTCATTGTTTTGTGGAGAGAGCTGTGGGCTAAAGACAAAGGTCATTGAGTGGTCTGAACAGTCTGCTCCATCCCTCCAACCCTGCTCTTTTCTGACTGGCTGCCCCTAGGTCTCCTGTGCAACGTGTCCCATATCCTGTTTTTTGAGGTGTGTTGGCAAATGTAATGTTTTCACCCAGTGAAGGCGACACGGTGTTAAGGAAGCACATCCTTATGCTAACTATTTTCTGACACTCGTTTTCTTATGCAACTCTTAAAACGTGTCCTTCCTGTGAAAAACTGCATTGATGTCAATGGTCCTGTAGGTTGAGATGGCTACAGCTGGCTTGGCAGTATAATTAGAACAGTTTGATGTGACAAAGTGAATCCAAGCCTCCTTTAAAAAATGACTTTTGTGGAATCAGGATGTGTTTGTTGCTTATATTAGGTGCAAAAGCTATATAAAAAAAGCCCCAACACAACAAAACATTCTTTTAATAGAACCTAATAACAGCATGTTCATTTAGACGTACGGTGGTGAAATGTCAGTTAGCCCCAGGCTATTTGGGAAATATTTGCATCATCTACATCAGAGGGCAGTGAAAAGAACAGAAAGTCTCACGTTTTGTAACAGAAAATGAATAACAGATTCACTGTCAAAACTAATGCAAATACCCAAGAATTCTTCACTGGGATTACAATCACTGCCATTCTACCACTGAACCCCCCTCCCTTTATTCTCATTTATGCACAATGGACAGTGTGTTTGACCTGACATACTCATGTCATTCAAAAAGCCATCAGGCAGTGCTTAGAAGCTATGAGGAGATGGAAAGGCAGCCAGCAGTGCGTGAGATAACAAGGCCATATCCCCACTCACCACCATCACAGTGTTGGCTGGGAGAGAGCCAGGAAGGAGAGAATGAGACGACTGGAAGAGTGTATGAAATGCTAATATATACACGTTTCACGTGCCAGCCAACCAAGAGCTGGAAGACATGGACAAACAAACCACAACAACAACAACAAAGCAACAAAATGTATGGGCTTGCTCCTTCTTTCTGTCTGTCTGTCTCTCTCTCTCTCTCACACACACACACACACACACACACACACACACACACACACACACACACACACACAAAAGACATTAAAAATGTTTTGAATAATAATTTTTTTTTAAACTAAAGTCCATTCAAAACGTGAGCACCAGTGCAGCCTGACACCACAGATATATTCATTGGTTACAGGTTTACTTTCACATTGGTTCACTTTTATTTCAGCAGATCAGTAAAATTGCTTTTTGAATCTTGAATAAAAGGGCCAGAATATTTTGGTCTACACTTTAACCTCTGCTGAAGCTTCTCTGACCGAACAGCGTCTTAATGTTCCGGGCCCGCAGCCAAAAGAGGCAGCTCCCGAAAGCATTACACAGACCTCATGTAGCGGTCAGCGCTAGTGTACTTAAACTCAGTTCAGTGATGTTTGCAGAGAAGGGCCCAGGGTCATCTGGAGCTACAGATAAGCATGGTCTGCAGGAAACATTCCGAATCCAGGCCGGCGATTCGCTGGAAAGCTTTAAAAAAAAAGAATGACAAAGACAAAAAGAAGCTCTTCGCAATATTTACAGGGCCAGAGCAAAGGTTATAGCCAGTGCAGCGTGTCTGTTTGTGGTACATGGTGACAGAGTAAATGGGTCAATATGCTTTGATAGCAGGAAATGTGGGAAACAGCATGGTGGTGCAAAATCTGTGAAGGTGCATGACTTTGTGACTGCACAACGCCTGACATGCCTCTGCGTCTCAATCTAGGTCCAGATGTGGTTGCTGAATTAGCCACATTTTCAAATATGGCCTACTTATTCGCCTCTGTCTTTTATTGTTGTTGTTGTTGTTATCGTCACTCAGCGCACAGCACCATGCTCATTCCAATAGCAATTTCATAAATTGTTATTGTTGGTGAGTAAAGGGTACTGCCTAACCCTGTACAACCCTGTCTGGACCATGGTGGTGTGTCCAGAGACTGATTTCTCACTGTATACTTTTCATATTTGCTTCAGCGCAGTTACTGGATAATTCACCATAGTTACCAAATAACATGCTTTAAGATTAATAACTCAATTATAAGCCTGGTAAATACATATAGTACTTTAGTACTATAGGGTGAAGCTATATAGCACAGCTTTGGCTAGATTTTTTAGGTCTACACTGATTTATGAGCTCCTGAACTTGTTATAGTGTTTTGCAGAAAGTCATCCTTCGTTTCCAGGACATCTCACTTCAACATGGCAGAATGACAGCGTGTAAGCTAAAAAGCCCATTTCAACAAGCTTATATCTGTAAATGAGGCTGTGTGCCATCCAGCTTAGGGAGCATCACCCGGAGAGTGACTGAGGCTACCGCAACAAGTCAGCAGGGAGTGTATGAGAGGGAGGCGGCAATACTGGGCAGGTCTGCAGCTGTGAGTGTGTGTGTGTGTGTGTGTGTGTGTGTGTGTGTGTGTGTGTGAGAAGAGGCTGCGCCAGTGCAGAGCCTGGTGCCAGCAGTGGCGTGGTGAGACATTTACACACACATGCCCTCACTGGCCCACAGCATGTAGGGAGGCAGCTGGAAGTGACACACACACACACACACACACACACACACACACACACACACACACACACAAAAAGAGCCAGCACGTGCCGAGACTGTCCCGGGCTGACCCACCGCTATTTCCGTCTGTTCAGAACGTACAAATATAGCTGTGGCGTCGCTGGCGCCCCGCCCAGTCGCCCCGCCCAGTTGCCCCGCCCAGCTCGGCCTGCTGTCCTCCAGTGGGCTGGCATGCTGGCTCCACTCCTAACCAACTGCTTGGTGCCAGGAGGCAGAGCTGAGGCCAGCCTACTGGTGCTATGGAGATGCAGCGCAAGGCGGGTGTGGCTCCTCCTGGTCCTCCCCCCACCTCCAAGGACTGAGCATGGTATCCATACGGCTACCAGAGGCAATTGCCAGCCGAGCACCTCGTCGTGGAAGAGGGCAGAGGATTGGAATGCAATTTCAATTTAAAAGAGACCTGAAGTCTCTCGACTGTAGAAGGAACAGCATCTTCTTCTCAGGCATTGATTTATTTACCCAACAAAATATGAACGTTCTGATTACCTGCTGGTTTTCACTTACATCAGATATTAAAGAAAGGTGCGAGTCATTTTATGCCTCACAATGTTTATATAGTTCAGATTTGTTTAGAGACAACAGTTCCACTCAAGTGACAATTGTAGCCTTTTTAGCGAGTGACTCAGGACACGTATGGCCCATGCTGTGGTGTGCACGTGTGCAATGTATTTTCACATAACAATTATTGCATAATTATACTGGCATCAGCTGGGTGGTGAGTGGTCCCTCTGCTTGAGATTCATGTGATCCCACTGAATATAGTCATCAAAGAATTTCTATAGAGAGAAATACAAAGCAGTTATTCATTTTTAATTACTGCTGGTTTGCAAGGAAATCTGCAGGTTTTCCAAAAGTGAGCTGAATTAAGTTGATAATGATCAGTCGTGGCACTACAGCCATAGGATTGTGTGTGTGTGTGTGTGTGTGTGTGTGTGTGTGTGCTGCAGCCTTGATGAGGCCCATCACACAGATTTGATCCGTTTAAGTGGGTGACCTTTCTGGCATGCCTGCACTGAAGCAGATGTGTGGCACGCAGCTTTCCTGGCCTTAGTGGGAACTCACCCCCTATAAATATTCATGGGCATCTGCGCTCTCAGAGAAGCCCACTATGTGTTTTTCTACTTTTCTTTCTTTTTTTTACACTAGTGTCCACTGTCAGTCAGCGTTTCGCTCTACTGCTTGTCTGAGCCTGATCTAAACAACCTTCATGTGATCTTTGTCACCACCTCACATGACTCCAGGGCAGCCAAAGCTGCTTTTCAACCCCCCCCCCCCCCCCCCCCCCCCCCCCTCCGGCACTCCCTGCTGTTCCTTTCCGTTGTTGGGTTCACTGATTTTACTACGGTCAACAGTCCAGTCAGGCCTTCGGCTTTTATTTTGTACTGTAAAACTACAAAGTGTGGCTGGCCACAACAAGGTCAAAGTTCAGATGAATGGGAGGAGCCAACCTGTCGACACTTTGAAGTTCAGAGCCATTGTACACTATTCTTGGAAACGCGAAAGTAATTATTACTGATTCAGTGGTACCATAACATACTAAAGAAACAGCAAGTGTGAAGTCCTATAGGGAATACCACAGAAATGAGTCATTAACGATTTTGTTAGAGTATACTAATGTGAAATAAACTTTTAACTTGGTCACTCATCAAAGGCCACCTTGCAATTTCGTTAACGTCAAAGAGGGGAAGAAATATGACAAATGTACACATTAACACAAATGCAACTTTTGATTGAACAACAAGAAATCCAGAAAAAGGCCCACTAGGTTAAACACATCCAACACAACACAAAAACATGGAAAATATAGTCCTTTACAAAGTCAACCCAACATATTGGGTCATTCACTAAACCTAAATGCTGGCTTATTTAAGGCAGGTGGTAGGATAGAATGGGCTAAATATTTTAGGTTATCTTAAAACTTAGTGTATTGTTACTTACCATTAAGTTAATAAAGTGGATAAGTAGCAAGATAAATCATACACACACACACACACACACACACACACACACACACACACACACACACACACACACAGTATAAGGCATTAAATGAAGAAAGACTTGGAAAGCCTAATTTTACTGGACTACCATTGCATAGCATTTTCACACAAGTATCACCAGCATTTCAATGGGTAGGCAGTCATTCATATAGGTGCCAAAGGATATATCCTTCATATTAGAAGTCTTTGATACATAATTTAGACTCTTTGGCAATAGCCTGTGCTGTGGCATAAAATGTAACATCTATTATGTTTCATGAATCATTTTTGACCACAAAGGCTATCCACCTAGCTAGATACAGAACGAGACATATTTCAACTATGTGTTAATGCATGTTCTCCTTCTAAAGTATAAGCACAAGCACAATGCATGACCTCTTTTCAGATAAACATATTGTTTGTTGTAGAAAGCATGTTTTGGCTTTTTTTAAATAACCAGCTACTAAAAAAGCAGACCTCAGTCTTCTAATGATGCTTGCTGCAGTAGCCATCCTTCTTTAAGGGAGGCAGCCAACTATGTAAGACAACCATATATCATATGATTGTAAGACAACCATATATCGTATGATTGTAAGACAACCATATATCGTATGATTGTAAGACAACCATATATCATCATAACATCTCACTACAAAGTATCAACCCCTTAATCAAAAATCATATTTTCCTCTTTCTCTCATATGAGTTCATAACAGACGAACGCACACTACTGGTCATTCATATCTGAATCTGTAGCACTTCATATAAATTAAAATTCCAAATAACAAATTAGTGCAGTGCAGGCTTGGAGGTCTGTTTTTAAGCATACAACTTACATAGTGTTTCTAATGGAGCAGCCCAGGCTCTGGGTTTATGTTGGGAACAGATATTTGGTTCTACAGGTTACATTTTAAGTAGAATGTATAACTCAACAACCTTTCCTTAGGAATATTTAAAAAAAAAAAAAAAAATAGAAATTTAGATAATGTGAATGAAGGATTTTGCATTAACTTGGGATTTATGCTAATACTTAATTTTATAATGTTTCAAATCTGAGGCAACATTAAAGTTTTTGGGGTGACGGAGAGGCTAGGAATGTGGTCTGGTATAAAAATAGATAGCTTCTGTAGAAAGACAATAGAAGACCATTCAAAACACACCTGATGAAATGTGAGCTCTATGGCTAGATGGAGATGTTTTGTTCCCAAGACAGTCATGTGTCTTGACTGGCCAACCAAAAGTAGCCAATTAGAAGTAACCTAAAAAATATTTAGAAGTTTACCTATGTTACTTAAAGAAAAACATGCTCTGGGCTTCATTTTCTCTGAACTCTGGGTTCAAATGACTCAAATATATGGATTACTTTAAAACCCAATGCTATATTATTTAGTACTGACTTAATGAAATCAGAAGTGAATGCTAAATTTACACATGCACCCCCCCCCCCCCCACACACACACTTTAATATTACCAGGAAAAAATTACAAAAACATACATGCTATAGTACAACAAAGCCACATTATTTTGAGGATTCAATATCTAGATTTCTTAAGCATAAAATATTTTCTAATGATACTTGTTGAAGCATCTTGTAATTAAGTTGTAGTATCCTTCACGCTCTACTGGAGATATTCAACTACACTTGCACCAGCATGTAAGTCTACTAGCTGAGTTAATCATATATTATCACCATATCTCCTTTCCAATATCAATTTTCCAATATCTGTATCACCATCCTTCCTCTACTTTTGATACAGATAGGTTTTGAATAAAGGGAAGAGACAAACACACATAGAAAGAGAGAAAGAGAGAAACTACTAAAGCAATGCTTTTGTTTTAGTACTATTTTAAATTTAGTACTATTAGTAAACCATAATTATTTGAGAAATCTATCCTTCTAAGAGTATACCTTTCTTAAAGCTGCCTTATATAGATTCACTATTACAAACTGTAACCGTGCTGTACTCAGTTCGCCTCTACCCAGACATACACTGGTCAGTATCTGACTGGTCAGTCGCTGACTGGATTTTATTCAGGTTGTGGACCAATCTCAACACAGTAGTGACATTGGGCTGAGTGAGTGTTCTGCTCATATGAGTATAATGGGCACAGCAGGGTTGGGTATTCACATGTCACTGTCACTTCTTCGTTCAGTGGTCTGTTACCCCAAAATATCCAGGCAATAGCAGGTCTGTGGTCAGAAACTGACCACTGATCAAAAGCTGCAAACAGACCCTTTGTTAAGCCCGAACTCAAAATGTTCCTGACCAGTCCTGCCTTGACCATGTCATACTGCTACACAAACCTTTGGAGTCCTGTGTGTAGATACTGTCCACAGACACTGTAGGTACAGACACTGTAGGTACAGACACTGTAGGTACAGACACTGTTGACAGATGCTGCCAGAGAAGAAAAAGCGAGCTTAGGTAAATCTGCAGTGGCTTATTGTAGCTAGTTAGCTAGGTAGCTAATGCCAAACATGATAGCTTTAACATGTAAGACACTTTGCAATCTATACAGTCTTCATCTTTAAATATGGAATACAAATACATATTATTGGATGATGTTAGTTATGACTACTATAATATGTTTAATGTTATTTAGCAATACATAATACATTAAAATAATAAACATAACAATACATTTATTGGTAAAATTCAGCTTTGTGACGACACCAATAACAGCATCAAGTATCAAGAATGAGGTTCTTTCTGAGTAGCTCAATCTGCTTTAGCAAAAGCCACTAATTTTGTTTATTCACTGCATGTTGCCGTTTGTGATAGGGACCGATGGCAGTTTAACCCATGAGACTCCAGGGCCCAACAGAAATGCCATTAATATTTCAGCAGATGTCAGTCGTCTCTAATCAAAAAGACACATCGCAGTCATCACAGTAAGGAGTAAACTGATGCCTTGAGACAGGGCCTTAGTGCAGTGTAGCACTATGAAACATTATGAAGAATTATGAATCAGACACTTTGAAGCAGAGTCCAAGTTCAATACCCAAAGCAAATCTCTACATGACTCTTCTACATGTCTCTTCATATATATGAACGGTACAGAACACACTAGAGCCTTTGTAAAGCATGTTGCTGCTGACTGGTATTAACTGCACGCTATGTGAATGCATGTTCTCTGCCAGGCACATAGAGTAACAAACGAGTGCTCTCCAGTTCAACGGCTCGCCGTTCAAGTGCCTCTCTATCGCGTCGTATGCCGAGTATGATTTATGGCAGCCGGAGTAAGGGCATCTGTTCCGATCCAGCACGTGTCATCTACTGATAAGATGTTCCAGATGGAATTAGTAACATAGTCCCTGGGAACACCAAGTGACAATGCCAGCATATTGTGCTCCACTGTGAATGATAATCGGGCTATCTGGCCAATACAAGTGACTATTGACCGCATTCATGGCAGCCGTACTGTGTTTCTTGGCACTGGGCAGAAATAGCTGTGTCTATAGATGGTGGCGTGCAAGAGAGTAACTCAACACATGGGTCAGCACTGCAGGCTAAGATGGGGATGGTGGGTGTCGAGCGGTGTGACTGCTTCAACACCAGCAGAGTCGGAGATGCCGACAAAAGCACTTATCTCAGCTGGAGCCATGTCAGCTACCAGGGACCATGTTTGGTGTGAAAAAGGAATGTGAGTATGGGTGAGGTCACTTTGACTTTAGCTGGCGAACAGCTGGGTTGATGGATGGCAGCTAAAATAGTCCAGAATGACGTCGCTCAGGGTAAAACGAACCCCACTGCATTCCAATCTGTAAATAATAACAGATAATTGCTGTTGTTAAGGGCTGCGTCAGGGTCAGAGGTCAAAATGCATAATTACTGCAGCCACACAGAATCACTGCACATACATGACTTTGTATTGCACATTGAGGACTGCACATTGAGACTCAATGTGCAGCACAAATACACTAGATTACTAGTGAATTACACACGTCCCCAAATTGCATGGACCCCCAAACTACACACAGCCTCGAGCTATATACAGCCCCAAACTACACAGTACAAAACTATATACAGCCCCAAACTACAGTCTCAAAATACATACAGCCCTAACTACATGGTTCCACATTACATAAAGCCCCAAACTACACAGTCCCAAACTACATATAGCCCCAAACTACACTCTTAAACTACATAGAGCCTTAACTACCCAATCTCCAAACTACACAATCTCAAACTCTGTACAGCCTTAGTTGCATAGTCCCAAACTACATACATCCCAGACATTACAGTCAGAAAATTAAATACAGCCCCAAACTACCCACATCCCCAAACTACATACGGCACCATTTGACACAGCCCCAAACTACCCACAGCCCCAAACTACATACAGCACCATTTGACACAGCCCCAAACTACCCACAGCCTCAAACTACATACAGCACCATTTGACACAGCCCCAAACTACCCACAGCCCCAAACTACACACAGCTCCAAATTATGTACAATTACCTACATACCAATTACATACAAACTTCAGCTCCAAAGACCCACAAAATTAAATTATGTTTAAAAATGAATATTTATATAAACACACAAATCTTTCAGCAGAGTGCCCAGATGAAGCGTAGCTGTCCAGACCAGGCGCTGCTGGAAGCTCTGGAGCCTCTGACTCACAGTAACATCATTCTCCCTCTCTGCCATTTTCTCCTGCACTAAAGCAAACAGTGTCACAGACACAGCTGTGGTGATTTCTCCTCTTGAGTCTGCACTGTTTATACTCCATTTTCCATTTACCGCCACCCCCATCCCCAGAAAAGAGCAGGAGGCTGTGGTATATAATGCAAGTCAGGTTATTCTAGCCGTGCCACCCAACACTAAAGCGATTAACGTCGATGGCTTTAATTAGTGAAACAAACCACGAGTGAACCATGTTAAATGGAGGGGAAAGCAGCGTGCTAGCAGCTAACATCGCCGTCTGTCACGGCGACAAGGCGCACTAACAGGTGAAAGTTCGTCGCCTCAGCTCCGGTGTGTCGACTTGGCATGGAGCTGTGATTGCCGAAATCAATTAGTCTCAGCCATCCAGCCGGCATGGTCTCGTTGCCGGCATACAGTGAGCATGGGTCACCATGGAAACCACGGCAAGTGCGAGAGCTTTCAAGGTTTCCAGCCACAAACCAACCCCCTCCCCCTTCTGCTGCTGGTGAGTAGACAGACAGGGAGATTCTGACCTTCAGCGGGTCCCCGATTTATCAAGGCTACATGCTTATTCCATCACTCTCACTCTTCCTTTCTCTCCAGCTCTCCCTCATTCTCTCTCCCCATCTCTCCCTCATTCTGTCTCCCTCTCTCTGTCCATCTCTCTCTTTCTCTCCCTCACTCTATCAAAAGATCAGCTCCATTGCCTGTGGTCCCACTCTGCTCTGCATCGCGTTGCTGGAGCAAAAAAAAAAAAGCAAGACACCTGCTTGACGTTCACATGACTCCCATATGCCTGGCCTTCATTCTTCAGGCCAGCAAGGTGACTCCGCTAGTCAGTGATGTGTCACATCGCTGCCATGATTTAACCTCATGCTCAGCTTCTTTCTGCGCTGCCCACACAAACCACGAAGCTCCTGTTGGGCGACTGCTGTGGGTAAAGGACAAGCGAAATGTCAACCGGCAAGACCACGAGAGATCCAGGCTGCCTGAGGAAGAGCTGACGACCTTTGCCTGCACGTCACATGGTGGCCTCGTAAAAAGGCAATCTATCACAGACCTCAGGGGATACAGGAAACAGCTGAGTCATGAGGGGGAGGGGCCCCAGGCAGGTACATGTGACCAGTGTTTTGATCACATGCTGCCTCCGGTTGGCTGCTTCCCATTAAAGTTGTGACCTTGCCTCTACGGTTCTCTCTCTCTCTCTCTCTCTCTCTCTCTCTCTCTCTCTCTATATATATATATATATATATATATATATATATATGTGTGTGTATCTTTGTCTCAGACACATACACATATAAACAGGTAACCGGTTACTATGTTGTAACTGTCCTTTCTGTAGGCACAATGTTTCAACTCAGTTAATGACTTCTCATATATCACTACTGCAGTGTACAGGGTTACAACCTCCTGCCTTTTCCATGGGGGACCATCATCTCAGTGTGACAGGAACACGCAGCCAGAATTAGAATGACTCACTGAGTTCACTGCCCACAAATAGCACGCATATTTACATCGTAAGGTGTTTAGAAACGTATTAAGCTGCTCTTGTCAACAGTGCATCTGCTTAGTGGAACGATGGGTGTGAGTGCAGATAACGGTGAGAAAGGGAGAGAGAGAGGCATTCCTACAGTGCTCATATCATGTAAGCAAAACAGGCCCAGAGTGAAGGAATGTTTCCCCTGTCCATCTGTGACCTGAGGGGGTGTGGAAAAGACCTTACTCAGGCAATGTGAGATAGAGCTAGAGAGAGCACACACTCGCACCTTGGCCAGAAGTGCTGGCCGGGCAGTTATTCTAGTTGGGTCTTCTCCATCTGTAATGTGAAACTTTCAGCTGCTGATTTCTGATACACACTAGTATGTATACACACACACACGCACATGCACATGCAGAAAATTTTGTTGCTGTGTATAGGTGACCCAAGTTTGCAGTCATGGGCTGTGCAATTAAAGATGGTGGCTTTTTCCAGCGATGGCTCTTGTCCATGGTTCCACACTGGAGAGAGCCATTTGGGGGGTGGGGTAGTAGTGCAAGTATTAGTGCAAGATGCATGTGCTTTTTCTGAATGTGACCTATTTGTCTAATGTGTGTGTGTGTGTGTGTGTGTTTGCTGGTGCTGGTGTAGTATTTGTATTTATCTAGTATCTAGTATTTGGTTATGTATAGAACTGGGTGAATGAGCCATACCATAAGAGGACCTGGATGATATTTGTAGCTGGGATAACAAGAGTGCACACGTGTGCGCGTGCGTGTGTGTCGGACGTGTGTTCCTGTTACACCAGGGGCTTTATGGCAGAGATGTGTGGAAGAGGGGTGGAGCTAACGAGCACCAAAGTAAGTTACTGGCTGAACTCTAACATTTCACGTGGCAGTGTGACGATACGGATCTATTTGTGTACATTTGTGCTCGCTTGCGTATGCATGCACGCCTGCAGAGACCTGCCAGAGAATAGCAGTCTGCAGCAGGTGGGCGGCAAGCAGGAGAGATAGTCTGAGAGAAAGCCACGGACGGAAAGCGAGAGGAGGTTAGCGGAGCTGCCGGCGTGAAAAGCGAAAAGTTGCTGTGGAAAAGAGAAGGAACGGAAGTGGGGGGGGGGGGGAGTGGAACGCAGTGGCAGACAAGGAAGAAAGAAAGTCAGTCAGAGGGATGAAATAAAAACTGGCGTGATATGGTAGAAAAGCTGAATCATAGGCATGGGAGTGAGCCAGTCTGTTATAAGCCTAGCTGCTCTGACTCACACACACACACACACACACACACACACACACACACACACACACACATATATATATATATATATATATATATATATATATATATATATATATATATATATATATATATATATATAAAACAGAGTGTGTATCTGGACCTGCATAAACAGAATGTGGTGAGCTGTAGCCAGTATATTAGAACACAGCCTTTCAACATATGCCGTGTTATCTTAGAGCGGTGTCATAACACAGCAGGGGTTTCTTTTATATGTGATTTACATCTCCAGCTTGACAGACAGGGGAGGGGGGGAGTGAGTGACTTATAATATGTCTATATCACTGCAGATCCCGAGGCTTACAGACTTGTGATAGTTACTCTGGAAGCAAGATGTTCCTGTCAATTTGTGTGTGTGTATGTGTGTGTGTGAGTATGTGCATGTGTGTGTATGTGTGAATGAGAGTAAGAGAGAGAGAAAGAGCTGTCAGGGTAGCGTGACATTTCCCCGTGAGGACAGAATGTTCTGGAATCACAGAGACCGGCAGCTAAGGACTATAAAACCTGTAGCGCTCTTATCACAAACAGAAAGAACACACACACATGGACACAGACACACACTCACATACAAAAAAAAAGAGAAAGCATTCTGTTATTCTGCTTCCTGCTCAATCATATGCATATGCACAGGCTACCCACATATCCAGGCATTCAACTGCACACTATGCATCGTTAAAGGCTCAGTAAAAAGAGCTGCCACAACTCTTCTTATAGACCTCAGTCAGACACGTCCTACTACAGAAGGACTGATAGACGCAACATTTGTACTTTAACGCTTTAAACAACGTAAATCCTGTTGGGTTTTTTTTAGATGAAAGAGATGGAGATATAGAGAAACGGAGGGGGATATCATAACTGAGAAAGGAAGCAAGGGCGCGAGAGAGAGAAATGAACTGAACAAAAGAGTGTGCAGCAACATTAAACACTGTAAGTGAACTATTTCCACCCATTATGTCCCAGCTTATCTAACCTGATATTTCACACACAACAGCTTCCTGCACTGATGCCTCAAGACGCTCTGCTCATGAAAGTCGCCTTTTCAGTTTCAGGTTCAGTGACCCTTTTTGCCAGTTACTCTCGCGCGTGCTCAGCTGCTGGTGGAAGAGAGAGCTATCTGCGTGCTCTCTCCCCACGGGTAACCGTAGAGCTCTTTTACGCAACCAGACAGACCTAATAACACCGGTTGCTTTGAAACGTCTCCTAGCCAGATGCCTGCCATTTCTTCTTCCTGCGCATGGTCCACAGGAGCAGCACAGGCAGATAGCAGATTTAGCTGCTGACAGGAAGGAGGTTCCTCCGCAGTGAGGCTCGTCGTGTGGGCAGGGTTGCCGGCGTGTTTCGGACGCCTCTGCTTCAACGCGTGGTAGCGGCAGAGAGTCGCTATCTGGCATCTGACTGGGCATGTCGCGAAGGAGGCGTGTGGCACTAAGGGGCACACCCAGCGTCTCGATCAAGCCCTGCACAGCGAGCGAGTGCGGACCCCATCCAGAGATGCGCAGAGTGGGGGACAGACACTGTAGCACACAAACGCCCCCCCCCCCCCACACACACACACACGCACACGCACACGCACCACTCCACGCCCACACCGTGTTCGGTCATCCCTCAAGATCCATCACCAGCTGCGAACCCGCCTCTCGCCTGCACACGCCGGTGGTCATGCCTGGGAATGGATGTATGCTGTTAATACCGTTTCATGTCGTCGTATCTATCATGCTGGTGACCTCCAATTACCGTGTCGACCGCGGGCGTTGTCGCAGACCCTGCAGGGGAACCAGCCCGAAGCCTGTGGGGCTGCAGGCACGATTGATCAAAGCTCGGGCTCAGCGCGCAGTCCGCTGGGAGCATGGATTAAGTCGCGCCGTATGAAATTGAGATCATTTATCTTCAGGGTTAGGAGGGCTCCCGAGCCTTGTTGGAGCTTTAAGGAACACAGAAGTGCCAGGACAGGAGGGGCCGTTACCGTGAGGCAGCATGAGGAAGAACGAAGGGGTGGCGTACTGCGAAAGTGTTTATGAATGCAAATCTGGGCCAAAAGCACCCGAGCCATAAAACGCTGAAAAGGAAAGAAATGTCTATAAAAACACAGAATCACTGTTTTCAACTCGGGCTTGAACTATTTAAATCGTCATTTATAATTGTGCAAAGCCCAGCGCAGTCTTGCCAGTAGCTGCAGGAGAGCAGATCGCACCACTCCACACAGCAGCTCACTGTGGCTATACCCAGTACAACTGGGAAACAGGACTGGGAAAGAGGCTTTACACTCTGACTAGGCTTTACACTCTGACTAGGCTTTACACTCTGACTAGGCTTTACGCTCTGATTAGGCTTTACACTCTGACTAGGCTTTACACTCTGATTAGGCTTTATGCTCTGACTAGGCTTTACACTCTGATTAGGCTTTACGCTCTGATTAGGCTTTACGCTCTGATTAGGCTTTACGCTCTGACTAGGCTTTACGCTCTGATTAGGCTTTACGCTCTCAAACAGGTCTTACAGGTTGTACTTTTTATGCAGTTCCATTGTCTTGGCTGCACCTCGATCAGCACGTTGCCCTCAAACCTGATCATGCTATTATTCAAAAGTTCTGAATACACACACCCAAAGGACACATGTGATTATCCTGTGAGCTTCCTCTTTCAAAAGGAGATTTATTAGGAGTTTCAATGATTGCTCCACTGATTTTAAATAATGCCACTGAAAAACTCAAAGCTGCTGTACTTCTCTCAACACTGAAGCTACCAGCGATGTTAACAACAGGGTTGGGGTTAGGGTTAGCAGCTAAGATCTGTCCTGAAAACAGCAGAGTCGTATCAGTCTGCAGTGTGCCATAGTTACTGCTTATGGAAGACAACTCCCGGAGATAAACCCAACAAGAGCTAAAGAGTCACAGATAAGTACTGCACAAAGCCTTAAGAAGTCCATACAGCAGTCTCCAGAAGAAAAAATCCAACAGAGTGATACTAATGGAGGTTCATGGTGGCTCCATATTTCAGCCTCTTCCTATAATTCCCCCCGACAAATGAGAAGATATCGTCACTGTCTGGAAACCCACAGGGAGAGGAGATCATTATGGATCAGCCAAAATTGGAAGTGAACTCGCGAGGCCCCTTTTCTCCTCTTGTTGACTTATTATGGACTGTGATGATTAATTGCTTATCCGGGAGGTGTGGTTTGATTGACAGGTGTTGGGAGCTAAGTTGACAGGCTGCCAAATGTTGGGAGAGCAACATAATGCAAGGTCAGTCCATTTTATAGCCCCTCCCCCCCGGTGTGAAGGGCCTGAACGCCACAGTGTGTTCAGGATATGAACTAATGTTCCGTGGAATCACACAGAATAAGAGATTAATGAATAAAAAGGTTGTGTGGGTGAACAGTAACAACCAATACAAAAAAACCTCCCTTCATTTATGACCTCTAAGCAAATCCAAAACCATAATAACTCTGGCCATTGATAACCATGTAATTCCTTTGGATTTTGTTGTTAAATTGAACCTTCTTTTTATTCAAATAAAGCCCAGTTAGCAAAACAAAATATTAACATTTCGGAGGACAACCTGTTTGAAGAGTTGACACTGTCAGAAGGAAGGATTTCTCCATCTGTAGATGTTCCTATGGCAGTTCCAGTTCCAGGAAGACTCCCACTGTCTCTGCCTGGGAGGGGACAGAGGTCTCAGAAAATCAGAGCAGCGGAGAATCGACTGTCACTCTGCATTCTTCCCAGGGGGGAGAACTCATGGAGCACTCACATCTGGGGTCTGCCTGCTTAGCACAACCCACCAGGCACAAGCAGAGGGTTAGAAAGACACACACACACACACACACACACACACACACACACACACACACACACGCACACACACACACACACACACACACACACACACATACACACACACACACATGCACACGTATACACACACACACGCACACATATGCACACACATACACACACGCGCAGACACGCACACGCACACATGCACACACACACACACACAGTGGCAGGAATGAGGAGATTCCGGTGGAGGGCTTTGGAATGTGGCTACAATGTGTGTGGTCGACAGTAGGTGCTCACTGGTAAGGTCACATGAACAGTAGGACGAAGGAACAGCACTAACACTAAGAAGCCTGAAGCAACAGACGAAACATGTGTGAGTAAGAGAAGTCCATGACCCCGCACCATCTTGTCCTCATAAAGGTTCAAAGGTTCAAATCTGTCCTCATAAAAAATATAGAGGGGAATTATCCAAGTTTTTTATTTCTTTGTTTATTTTTATTAAAGGTTGAAATAAAAGCAGTAGTCATCCAAATGGACATTTAATACTCCCTAAGTGGAGAGTGTTTTAGTTTTAGTTTCACTGCTCTCTTTCTCTACCTCTTTCTCTTTCCCTCTCTTTCTCTACCTCTTTCTCTTTCCCTCTCTTTCTCTACCTCTTTCTCTTTCCCTCTCTTTCTCTCTCTCCCAGAGCAATGTACAGCTGTTTAGGCCTGATAAAGTCCTGGCATTTACAGCGCATTGGTTTACATGGATCCAGAGAGAGCAAAATGAAAGCTTGGCACAGCCCCCCCCCCCCCCCCAGAGGAGGAGGAGGAGCAGGCCATGACCTACATTCCAGGACACCCCATCTAAATATTGGGACCCATGTGTCAGCACCTGTCAGTCAAAACAATAACAAGAGGCTTTAGGTCCATGATCTGAGGGTCCCACGTCCAGAGTTTGCATTTTTACCCACCCATCCCTGAAGGTCTGAAGGTCCGTGTGGCTACAAAAGCATGCGTTAGCTCAGGAGAAAAGGCAGCAGTGGTACCAGCAGTCTAATGCAGAACAGTCGTCTGATGGTGGTCTGTGTCAGTTTCTGCTGAATCCAAGGGAACAATTAAAAGCTCTTCCTCATACCATTAACGCTATCTCTAAGGCGAGGCGAGGCGTGGCCATAAACGGGCTGCGCTCGGCAGCTCAGGTTATCTCTAGGTTTGCTGCTGTTGATAAAGTATAAGAATTTCAGCCAGTGTCGCTTTGTGCAGTTCAAGGATTTTTTTTTTGAATAAACAAGAGACTACTGTGTCCCTTAACCTTGATGTGTGGTGGAGAGACTGCAGGACGGAGGTCATGTGAACAGAGTGTCCCGGGATGTGAGGGGCTTGCTCGGACTTGGCCTCCACTGGCAGTCTGGGAACCCAAACAGAACTTGATCAGAGACAACACAAGCGTGATCCTGCTGCCGGCCTGACTAACGTGCCTTTATCTGACGCCTTAATCTATGTTTTAGTGTCATTACACTCGTTTCTCCCACAGACTTCCGGGTCATGTCCATTTCAGCTCAGTGTTGACAAGTTCCTGTGATTTTGTCGGGATTAGGTACTGCGTCCGGACCGAAGTCTGGATTATATACTATTTTACCATGGAACTGAGTAGCATGCATAGAGAAGAGGGCAGTCAATCCCGCCATTGCACGTCCCTGTGATCATTTGATTTGGTCTGACAGCAACATCACTGAGGTCAAAACACAATGAGCATGCAGAGCCTCTTCCCCAAAGTCCAGGCATGTGCGGATGAAACAGTCGAGGAGGCTAATCTGAACCGCTCTCATGGCACGGGAGCAGAGCTGGTTTGGGGTTTAGCTTCCAATGGCGCCATCATCTCCTAACCAAAAGGGTCAAAGATGCAGATCCAATGTGTAATCACTCCAAATGAACGCTGTGGATCCATAATGACTATTTCTTAACTAGTGCAGCAGAAAATTTGCACATAAATGTGACATTGTTAGCCTGTGCCGCTTTTTATGTTTGCTGGTCCGAGAGGTTTGAGCGGGGTGGGGGGTGGGGGGGGTATACAGGAAAAACAGAGAGACTGGATGTGGAATAAGAAATGACAGAGGAAGAGATAAAAGCTTGTGTAATGATTCCGGAATGATCCATCTGCCTCAGGCTGCATATCTGACAGCAGGTTGGTGGCACAAACAAAGATATTCGGTAGGCAACTCTCCACACAGAAGGAGAGAAGCAGGATTAGAGTACGGTGAGTCAGTAAGTGTAGGTTGTATATAAGATTTAGATGCTAATGAGCCAATACTCTTGAGAGGCCTGTTAGCTTTGTACAATTAAACCCCTGTCATCATCAGAACAAAGTTAAAGTCTCAAGGCAGTGGTCCAAAAAAAGAGTAAGACAGGGAAATAACATCTGGGTTTGTTTATTTATTGCTACATAATACTTTGTAATTGCAGGCATATCCCTAAATAGTCATGCCCGTTCAGTCAACAATGCCACCCTACCACTGGTAACCACAACAACAGCAGCAGCTGGGCGTCAGTACAGACACCACAAATGTCTCGCAACTCACTAGTGAAGTGCAGCCCAGAGCATCTGTGTGAGTTCTAACACACACATGCCACATCACCGCCCCCCACCACCACCACCACACATACATACATACATACACACCCTCCACACACCTAACCCCCCCTTGGAGCTGACACACAGGAGAGGAATGTGACATTCTTCGCTCCTCTCAGTGAAGCAGACAGCAAGGCTGGAGGCCTGCGGCCATCTGGGCCGCGGCCATTTTAATTGGACATTGGGAGAACCGGAGCTGAGCTGTCGAGGCTTGGTGTGGGCGGGGAGGAGAGAAGCCCTCTCGTCCCATTGTGCTCTCCTTGCCCTGGCCACTCACTGGGATGGCTACTCCCTGATCTCCGTTCGAATAATGCTGCATAAGATGCTGGATTATGGCCTTTGTAATGCATTTGTAAAAGCAAGCACTACTGTTTCTGGGTAATGCACAGATGAGGAATGGGCCATAATACTGAACACAAAGAGCTAAAACTGCAATATCCCCTGTTATCCATGCCACTGCAGCTAATCTCACTATCAAATCTATTTTTTTATTTTTAATGTGCAGTGACTGCCTACTAAATCTATGTCTCTTTCAAAATGAATTTGATTTCTATCCCATGCATTTAGAGATGTTTGAAGCCCCTTTTCTTGACAGGGCTTACATTTGAGCATTATTACAGGGTGCAGTGTTACATGACACACCAGGGAGAGGCTGTTATTTAGTCAATACACAGATGCAGTAAGCAGTCTGAATAATGAATGATAGCCTTGCATTTCTGGAGGTAAACGAGCAGGCTGTAAACATGGCCTTGGCTTTGTGGCTTCACTGTCATTCGGTTTCTCCTCCACCGCCACCAAGCCCCACGTGTGCACGTTTCCTCGCCACGTGGCCACAGTAGGAATATGCGTGGCAAGCTTTGCCCTGCTGATTACTGTGCTCGCTCATTCCGGTCCCCCATCTTCATCCTCCAGCCAGACCTTCTTGCCTTGTAACCAGTGCGGCAGCTTTCCGTCAGCGCCACTACAACAGGTGCAAGGGAAACTGGAGGAATATGTGTGCCATCATCTGAAAAGTAACACCGGTCATTTAGTAAATGTATGTTGCAAACCTGGGAGCGGTGTTGGGTTTCTATACCCACGTCCCCCACATCCAAATGTCATATTAAAAAGCATCAGAGGGGATCTGCTGCTGAAGGAGTCCATGACTTTTTTGTGGCAGCTATTCTTTAAATGAGGGTTATCCTTTTTTTTTTTTGCATTTTTGGAAACATTGCATTTGAACATAATGGGGAAGATTTGATGCAATTATCAAAATGTCTTGTTGCCTGAGACCCAGAATATCTGAAAGATAGGAAACAAATCTTAGGTGGCTGCATGTGTTGCTCCTTATTTCGGATTTGCTAGGGGACACTAGCTCATGCTCAGAAACCTTTAACCCACAACCCCCCACTCACCACTCCCCCTCAGGTACGCGCTCCGTCAGTTCCAGGATGCCTCTCACATATGTACAGAAACATTCTCTAAAAGAAAGTGTAAGTGCATGTAACATTCTCTTTTGATCCTGGAATATTTATGTGCCTCATATGAACTAGAATGTTGCCTTCTGAGTGGCCACAAAACACCCAGCAGGGGCCTTCGGAGCTCTTCATTACGGTGCTGAGCCTGCAGCCTGCTCGAGCAAACGTTTCCAAAGGCGGGCCCTTAGCCACCTGTGAAGCTCAGACATTTTCCTTTGCATTGGCTCACCATATGATCATGTTAAAACCAATGATCGATCAGAACTTATAGGCTCCATGCTTCTTAGTTAGCCCAGTTGCTTATACAGCTGAGGGCATATAAGCATGTTTGTAAAGCTCCGCTCGGCATGCGACAGAGTTCATGCACTCAGCTAGTGTTTACTAAATGTCTGCACAGGCAATTGCTGAGTGCCTATCACTGTGTTGTGTATTTATAACAAGTAGCACTTACAGTTTGGTCATTTTGATCTGTAAATAACTCACTGCTATGTGAAAATGTCTACCTATGCACAAATAAGCACTGTTTTTAAGTGTCTGAGAGGGCGCAAGGCCAAATGTTTTGCTAAAGGATGTGACATGACCATCAAGGATGATAACGGCCACAAAAATACATGACACCCTTTTACAAAGATTCAGTCTTCTATTGCTTTTACATGTTCAAAGTTTACATGTGCATTTTAAACTCTTATTCAGGGAGAACTAACACAGCTTTAGGCATTCATTGTAAACGTGAAGTAAGTCAGGTCATTCAGGTTCATGGAATGTCACACAATTCACTAAACAAACTATTAATTTGATCTTAAGCTTTCTTTCCATTTCCCGCTTTCACACACCTACTATGTAAAGGGAGAGGGGGAGGATGAGGAGGAGGAGGAAGGGGAAGAGAAGAGAGAAGGAGCAAGGTGACTCCAACAATCTCTACCCTTGAACAGGTGACCCGACGACGTTTGCCCTTAATAGCCAGTGCCATTAGCCTCGGTCACATTACAGCATAATCAGTGCATTATGTCAATGTTCGGTGGTGAACATTAAGGGCCAGAGTCTTATGTCCCCCACCACCACCCATCTACACCAATGATGCTACAGAGCGTCACTCTGTGAACTCCTGACCTCAGTGCTGTCACTTAACTGCAAGGTCTCTCACACACACACACACACACACACACACACACACACACACCACACACGCACATCAAAACCACACGGATTCAGTGTCATGTTCAGTAATCACCTCTGTTAAGCCAGGACAGCAGAGGCCTCATCTTAGAAGTCTGAAATCTTGTTTAATCTCTCGATTATTTAACCAAGGTTTGCAAAATCCTGTGGCTGAAATTCACACCTCACTGCAGTCAGGGTGATAAGGAATTAATATTCGACACCACACGTGACTGCTGGGTGACGCGGGGGAAGATCTGTTAGTGATATAATGGCATAATGCATTATCCTCATCAAAACAGCCACAGAAGTACTTCAAAAAACAAAGCATTTATTAAAGCACTAGTAAGTAGACAATGATAGCACATGTAGAATGGGAATGAAAGCACAATATCAGTGATGGGGTATTCTGGGAACAAAAGAAAAAAAGTATCTCACCACATACCTTGATACATATTTTATGTTCTGACACATTTTCCGCACACATTTACACGCTATGCACTTAAATGGAGCAAAAACCCAAATACATATTTCCCTCTGTCCAACACAACTGTAGCTTTGATAAGAATTCACTGCCAACCACAAGACGTGCAGCTCGTACGGCCAAGGAGCTAGGCTGCAGCACGGTTAGGAGACCTTGCCCTGACTGCTCGTCATCTTCTGCTCGGCGCCTTCTTTTCTCCGACAGGGAGGAAATTGCATAACCGGTCATCAACCCGGGTGGCTAGTTAACCCTCCCCGCTGACGGATGCTGGGTGACGCCGCCATGCCTGCCGACGCCACCGTGGGTGCCCGCCTGACCCACGCTTCCCTGCCAGAAACCAGAGGTGGGCACTGGGCTAATCCCGCTCTCTCCCACGGTGGCCCGCTGCACAGAGACAGGCACATCACCATGGGAATCCTCTGGCTGCGGTCCAGCTCACATGGAGCAGGGGGGCTGAGCGTAAATTAATGATGCTGTCTGCATTGCTCAGCAGGTCGGTGCTGGCCGGACCAGCACAGGAGATCTAATTCCAAACGCCCGCTGAAGGGGATGGCAGCTGCATGTGAGTATGTCAGCATGAGAACTCTATTAAAATCATATCAGGTCAATCTCCTCGTTGTCACTGTTTACGATTGAAGGCCTTTTATGTTAAGCCGCTTGGCCATGAAAATATGAACGTTTTTTAATAAAAAGTCAAAGACGTACATGCTCTGCATCGATTGACAGTGCCGTCTAGTGAGGTGAGCTCATTAAGGACTTGGGCGGAGGGGTCGAGTGAAAGGGGTTATGTAGGGCCCGTTCAGGTTAGAGACACTCAGTCTCAGCTTATTAAAATGTCGACACGTAGACTCAAGGTCTTAGATTTGAAGACCGAGTAGAGTGAATCATGCGGCGGCCTTTTTTTTCCCTCTCGGAGTGAGAATGCTGAGAGCACTAGGTGGGGTTCTATGAAGTCCGTTAAACGAGGGAGCCAAACGCGTCGCGCCTGAAGCTTCAGGGCCCGTGCTGCTTTGCATGTTACGTGACAAAATCCCCTGAGTGCTCAGAACAGTTCTGGAATGTGAGGCAGAGTTCTTTACTACTTGTTTTTACTTTGTAGTTACTCAGAGATGGCCATCAACACATTGCACGTACTGAACATGTGCTCACAGGATTTTGGAGGAATGTGTGCTTCTTGAATTACTACATGCCTACTAAGTATCTCACTTCAATATATGCAACTTCTATGCATTTATATGTTACCATTTTCCAACAGGTACATATGCTGTGATTTTCATTTAATTTGATATCTAATTGCAATATTCTTTCTCTCTCTCTCTCTCTCTCTCTCTCTCTCTCTCTCTCTCTCTCTCTCTCTCCTGTATACCTGCTATAAACAAGCTTTAGTGAATAATTTACCTTGTTTATGAAAATGCCAGCTCTTTTTTTGCAGTACTGATGCAAGCATAGCTTCTTTTATATGTCATTCGACAAAAGCAAGCATAACTATTGTTATATTTAACAGCACAGAGACTGCATAGTGATTCTGTTTTGAGGTAACGTTTGCTATCTTATGCTTATGCGTTTGTGTTTTTTTGTTTTTTTTAAACAAAGTAAGGATAAGAATAAGAATGTAAATAGAAATCATTATTGTCATCATACAATATCATGCACCAAAATTCGGTCTCTTCTATGAAGCAAAACCATAGGGGCATAATTAACATAAATAACAACAAACAGCAATAACAATAATTAAAGTGACAGTCGGGAGGTAATTAGTGGGTTGATCAGTTCTGCAGCGTATGGACGGTGGAGCCCGGGCACGAATGCTTCTGACTTGCGAATATGTATGCAGTTAGCACATGACTTGGTGGGAGAGGTTGTTCTCTGAGGTACTGCAGAAGAGGTTCACTCTAGTAATTTTTGCAGGAGTTTTTCAGCTTTCTGAGGAATTGCAGTCGTCGGTAGGAGGTGTTAAGGGGCCATGTCAACTCTTTTGTAATGTAGGATCCAAGGTGCTTAAGGCTCACGACGCATTTAGCTGCATCTCCAAACATGTGGAGGGGGAGGGGGTCTGTCCTCAGCACGCATTTGAAGTCTACAATGAGCTCCTTTGTCTTTGGGCTCCATTGTCTTTTAAGATCATGTTGTGATCCTTGCACCGCTCACCTAAGTGTTCCCCCTCATCCCTGTGAGCTGCTCTCTCACCCTCTGGGATCACTCCAGCTATTGTGTTGTCACCATCGAATTTGATTATGGGGTTAGAGGGGTGTATGAGGGTTCAGTCATGTGTGAAGTTAAGGCACTGGGCTCAACACACAACCCTGTGGGGTTCCTGAGTTCAGGATTAGGGTGGGAGAAGTGGTTAGGCCCAACATGCCACCGTTTTTGAGAGTTCTTTGTGACAAGGATTGCTTGTGATCGTGTTTTTTTTTTAACCAAAACCTTGAAAGCTCATTGTATCTAAAACAGCTTCCACCTTGTGCTATTGTAGTGCTATTGTTGTAAACCTCTAAACTGGGAAAGACAAATTACTATGTATATTTGTACCCCTGTTAACTTTCTCTGCCCCCCCTAAGCACTCAACAGTTAAGGTTGTGTGGTCATCGTTATTCATGCCGGATCACACCATATCTGCAAATGGTAGCGCTGAATCACCCCCCCCCCCCCCCACACACACACATCCACGCATGCTTACACACACAGTACACACAAAAGCATTTTCCTTTCTGCTAACAATACAGTGTTTATCTTAGTTGTAGTAATATTTAATTCAAACACCATTAGCTACATACATGAATGTAAAACCACTAAGCATCTGTTGACCTTCATAAGGCAAGCCTATATGGTAAATGTCACAGGGAGGAGATCACTGGAGCATAATGAAAATTCATTTCATGGTTCCTCAATGACATGCTCTCGTCTTAACCAAATGTTACTTCTTGTACAGTATGCATATTTAGTGACAGCTGAGCCATAAAAAACTATTCATTCCATACACAGGCAGGATTGGGTCTGACCAGTTGCTTTATGTAATTTTAGACTAGGCCTACATGCATATGAGGTGTATTCCTTCTCTGTGAACGACTGGGTCATTATCATAGGTAATACAGTTGTAATAATGAATGCTAATGTGACGCTTTACGTCCAAATAGCCACAGTGTGGAGGACATCCTGGGGAGGGCCATTTATGCGAGACACATATTGGTAATGACAGGTATACTGCTCTCCAAACACAGCTCGGTGGTCGTAAAACATGTGCTCTCATAAAAGGCCTGCACTTCAACTACTGGTTCACATGGGAAAACTGCACTTTTGTGGTGAATATATAGTGCAGGGACGCTTTCTTTCGTATCAGAGAATAAATTTGTGCTCGTTTATTGCCCCAAGTTGCTTGGCCGTATTTCATCACGGGAATAACACACAGCCGCGTGTAGAAAAAAAAGAAAACCTCTAGCTACGACTGCATTTCACTGCTTTTAAGTGGTTGTTATCCTACAAGAAAGTAGGAAAGGCACGCTAACCTACATATTGGTTACTATTTGTTTAAGTCAAAGCCGCTGGGGGAATGAGCTGAGACAAACGAGGCGTCCTCGGCGAACTGCTGTGCTCACCCAGCTGCGCTAAACGAGGCTGCGTCGCGCAGCACAGCTTAGCAGGGCTCGACCTACTTTCTCTCTTCCTCTGACCTGGAAAGGCGCCTCGACGTGAAGGTAATGACATCACAGCAGATTTACCTGAGCGGTGCCCGCAGCCCTAGTGGGTTGCCCCAAGCAGCGAGCCAAACACCCCGTGGCCCACGCAAAGCACCCACGGGGTGAGCTGGGGTAGCTGCAGACCCACAGGCGCACTCAAACATTGCCCTCCGAGGCTCGGACTCCGACTAATAGCACAGACGTTTAACGAATTGGTGCCGAGTTAACGCGCTTTACTGGAGCGCTTGAATATAAGAACCTATAATGACAAGTTCTTTAAGTGCCTGAATCCACTTGACTGCAAGAACAGCGATTGTGTTTGGTGCAAAGTTGTCTTTCTTTAAATGCAAAGGCATCATTCTCAAGCTTTTTCCAGCCCACTTTAGAGACAATTATTCTCACCGGGAGCCCCATTACAAGGGTGTAAAGTTGGCGGGAGTGGAGCTAGATAAGGGTACACATTGTTCTTGAGCTGTGAATTGCATAAGTCGATTGCACTGCAATTTGAATGACAATCAAGTACTTGCTCAGGCCTGCCAGGGTCTGAAGAAACGCAGCGGCGGCCTTCTCACCAGGTTAGCACGCGAGGCTGGGGGAACACAAAGCACTCATTTGCTCCAAGGTGTCGTTAAAAGTGCCAGCCAGAGAAGCCTGAAACTATCAACAACCTGACCGGATGAATTTGGCTCTACATGAGAGGGAACACCTTGTCCCCCACCATTTACACAAGTCAGTGCTACGAACATAAGGGGCGGGGCAACATTACTGACTGACAGCAACCACACCCCGCTATCAATTAACAACGAAGCATGGGAAGATTATCATAAGATCATCGTCCAAAAAATTTTGAGAAGTGTCATGGCACTGTAGAAAAATTCAAACTCATTCACTGGCAACCTAGCCTCAATCCACTGCACCCTGTATCAGAAATGATATACACCAGCATAGCAGCAGTACTGCTTAACCTCCCAGAAATCTCTAGTTCTAGTAATGGGAATACTGGCCAGATAAGTTGGCTCCGCTCACCAATAAGAGCTCAGTGAACACTGACTATTTCAGTAGCACTGCCAGCTGTTTCAAAATTAGCCAATGTTAGGGCTTTTAAGGTCTATGATTGCTTAATTTTGCCTAGCACTTAGATAGGCAATCTTACTCTACTAATCAATTAATAAAATAACATTGTTATCTAATTAATACATTCATATTATTTGTGCATGTCCAGCAAGCATTCCTGCATAGGAATTATTATTTCTGCTCAAGCTGCACTTAATTTTCACCAAAGAAGTGAAAACTGTAGATTTCTGTGTTGGTAGTCAGACCTGTCGCCCCTTTATCCTGTTAGCCAGTCACGTATCTCCAGCATATCAGCTTACATCCTAATGACAGAGAGCAATACAGTCAGGACCTCTAACTCACATGACAGGAAGACTTAAAACATGTGATGAGTGGCATGTACTGAATGTACTGAAGACCATTAGGCCTACAGAATGCTGCTGAATTTTTAGAAAGCCCGTTATAAGATTAATGCCACAGCAACGACAACAACACACGAATCAGCACACACACGAATCAGCTCATAGTGCTCACTTAAAAGAGCCAACTCATTTGCAAACAGCACATGAGCTCATATTCGGCTGAACTGGCCTGGTGGGATTTCTATTGCCTAGAGGATTCACATCGGTTGATACGTGCATCCTTGTTTTGGGGAGTCTAAAAAAACTAAGCACTGTCCACTGGGTTAAGGCAAGGGAACACTCCCTTGGCTAACTATCTACGCCCTCCTGGCCTTTGTCTTTCTGTTTGTTTCAGCTAGTCGCCACGGTTTCAAAGTAAAGCCAGATATTCAGCACTCACTCCTTGCTGGAAGTTGACACATTATCATTTACTCGAACTTGCAAATCATTCAAGGGAAAATCTTTCAAGATTTTCCACTCCATTGTTTGTGTGTGTGAGTGTGTGTGTGTGTGTGTGGGGGGGGGGGGGGGGGTAGGTGTGGGCGGGTGTGGAGGGCAGAGTAGACTCAGGCACTTACGTAGAGGCACGCTTTTGTTTGTTTTCACATCACACACACGAGACTGTGTTTACAATTAACATGGTTGTAATGTCCTGCACACACCTGACTAAAGAACAAGCTGTGGGTGAGTGACACCAGCTGCCTCTGATGTCACTGCATGCCCAGGGCTCCAGCAGAGGCTAAGCCTGCAGCTCAGGAGGAGGGTGGAGCTGATGCTAAAACTAATCCTGCACTGCATGTGTGTAGGATTTAAAGAAAATACAATCTAATCTACCAAATGCCTTTGACATCTGATATTTGAAAAAATAAATTGCCTCAGGGCAATGCCATGAAACTACAGTACAATGAATGAACACAAGGATAAAAGCATTATTCTACAAAAAAGAAGAGAGTTAATGTCAGAAATCCAAAAACTTAGTTTTTGTATTTGACAGTTTCTTTTTATCTTTTGTTGCAAGGGGCAACCATGAGAAATGTACATTTTTTTCTTAATCTTCTTCAAACTCACAAACAACGGGATATGTTATGTGTCTTTCTATGCACATTCATAGTAAAAAAAAAAGTTTTTACATTTTAACATTCAAATTTAACATTCATTTTAACATACAAGTTTAAAATTCAGTTAACCTCTCTATGGAAGTTCACCCCACCCAGAAATTATGCCTTTCCCTCCAAATAAACATCAAACCACATTTGCTCATTATTGTATAAATGTGAGCGACAAAATTAATGTTTAAAAAGCTACAAATGTGGGGATATTATGGCCTAAATCATAAAGTGACCAGAGGGCAACAGCATGGACTATTTGGATAGGACAGCTACAGATGTCAGCAGTAATAATGCGCACACAAACACAAGTCACATGGATATTAGGCTACTCTGCTAGGAGCCAGGACATGTTCCTCAGTGTCACACTCCTCGAGGTTTCCAGAGGTTTCCTGAGCACATAAACTATCTACAAGAGTCGCAGAGGGTAGACATTTTTGAGACTCACCGTATTTAACCCGCACTGTAGGATGCCAAGCTTATTGGTAAGTTATTAATCACAGGGAATATTCAGTTACTACTGTGAATGACTTATTCATTGTTCAAATTTAAACTAATGTGAATATTATGTAGTTAGTTAAGAGAGTGTGCAGCCACCCTTGGAGTGTACAGGGTTGATGGGAGATACCTTAAAATAGTACTGACAGTGAGTCTGAAAAGCCCATTTTAGTTGGCGTTTTAGATGGTGTATTGTTGTTATTTGACAGCTGCAATATTCAAAAGTGCCCTGTCAGGCGTAGCTGTTCCAGAGCTTTCTATAAAGAAATCCTTCCAAAACGGAAAACGGAAATCAAACAGAAGTGTCAAATATCCCCTTCATAAAAATAAATAAATACAAATAGTAAACTGCCACAATCTACTAAAATTTTAATGATTTTAATTTCCCTTTTCACTTGGATGCTGAGCAAGACAGAGAGACAGACAGAGAGAGAGAGAGAGAGAGAGAGAGAGAGAGAGAGAGAGAGAGAGAGAGAGAAAGAGAGAGAGAGAGATGCCATTTCAGCTCAGTTCAATACAATTCAACTCAATTACTTTTTAAGCAGTGAAGGCCTTCAGAGACCATTGACTCATTTTCGGAGAGCCGCAAAGCATGGCAGGACAAGCTAATATATCCCCTGAATACCAAGTGCGGCCCCTGGGCCCTGCATCAGTGCCAGGGCTCTGTCCGCAACCTCTCTGACTGTCTGTCCCCATAAGCGCCCGGGAGGGAACTGAAACCTCAACAGTATCTATGTGCCTGTAGATCAAAGCAGCTGGAACGAGCGCTTTGATCAGGCGGCTGAAAGAAGAGCGTCTAAATGACAAAAGAAAGGGGGTAAAAAATGAAAGGACATCTTTGATGCCAGTCTGTGCTTTGCATGGAAAAAACCCCCCCCAAAAAACCAAAGGGTTCCACAGTGATGTGACCATGGGTGTGTGGGCATGGCCAGCGTACTTCACGCTGTGTGCTCCTCCATACAGTCGATCTGACTGTTAAAGCAAAATCACCTGTACCTACTGTGCCACTGCAAAACGAAGCCTCACATGAGACTCGGGTCCCAAGGGAAAAGTGATAGGGGAGTGTGTGTGTGTGTGTGTGTGTGTGTGTGTGTGTGTGTGTGTGTGCACGTGTTACTGATTGCTTTGGCTAAGGTCATTACTGAGATCACTAAACTCTACCATATCAAACAATTCATAATCCTATAATATATATTAATGACTGTGGAATCAGGACTTTCTTTTTCCACAGTGTTCCTTTGTCCTTCAGGCACTGTACCCTTTGGGAATGTGAACTATTGGAGAAGAGTAATAAGATCACTGAAATTAGTGAGATTTTCAAAAAATGCACTAGACAGCTTTGTCATTTACATAATACAGAATATCACCTCCATAGGCAATGAGCTACTGTACAGCAGCACGCATACCAATAAAATTGCTGTATATTTATAAACTTAAGTCACTACAAATTAAAAAACTATTGTTCACTGCTGAAAGTGCTGTTAGTAGGGGGGAAACTAGCAGCTGTTGCTATGCCTGTGAGGTGAGCCAGAGGAGATTAAAAAGCAGAGATGCAGTGATAGTGATTTTCTGTAAGAAACGTGCAAATAACCTCAAAATTTAAAGAATTAAATGTCCATATTTTTGTTACTCAGATAACAAGGTATTAAAAGTAAAAAAAGAAAAGCTTTGTAGAGGAACTAATAATTTCAATAATGAAATGATTTATTAGGTGGCTAATTAAATTATTTATTATTCAACCAGCAAACTGACTAGGATGGGCTTAAGGAGTGTTATTCATCACTTTGGGAGGTCACCATTTGTCATGTAGCCTTCTAATTACTGTTTGGGTGATTGCCTAGTGCCGTTACTTAGCTTACTAATGTGGTTCTACACTAAAATGAAAGTGTGAATGTGTGTGCACATGATTGTGAATGCATGCGTGAAATAAAATGCACTAGTATAGTTTTTTTTTCCTTTCTCTCAAAATGCATAAAAGGTTTCCAAATAGAAGAAAACAATTCTAGGTAGACATTATTCAGTTTAAACTGAAGCATATGAAATCCTCTGATACTGTCCTCTGTGCCTCATGCTGGTATGCAGGTGGTGGTAACATAACAAATGCCACAAATGGAAAATTCTGTCCTGGTATCCCAATCAGTAAGCATGACGTATGTACACAAACAGACAGATAAGCAATGCTATTAATGTCAAGGTGCACTCGGCTGTGGAAACGTAAACTCCTGATATCCTCGATCATTATTTTTGTTTCCCTGAACAAAGAAGAAGGCAAATGGAAACTCCTGGTCCTGGATGGGTCAAGGCCGCTTTGTTTGAGGGCGGGGCGACATGTCAAAGCAGGGGATTTAGCAGCTGATGTCAAAGTAGCTCAAACTAACCAGTTAGAAGCCCCCAAACAAGGGAAGGGACCTGTGTTCACTGACAGTGCAGTTACTCTTAGTCTATAGTAGGGAAGTGGAGCCAGATTGAAACTGTAACTGTATAAATGATCTTTTTCAACAGCATATGAAGAATACCATATATTCTAGCAGTGGCTATTGAGCAAATATCAAGAGATAGACTGATAAATTAGAAGATAGAAGGAAGTCCAGATGGGAAATGTAACGATGCAGTATAACACTGCAAACTCTGTCAGAAAACCTCAGCAAAATATTAGTATGTGTGTGTACTCTTGAATGCAGTCACCTCTATTAACTTCAGTCACCTTCGGAATTACAGCCCCAGTAGTATAGGTCTCCCTACCATAACTCTTAATCCAGCCCGGTTCTCTGTTCCGTTGTGGGAAGTGTAGGTAGCGTGATTTCTATAGGATTCCACCTGTGCAGAAGTAAATGTATTAATGTGAGCAACTGAGTGTGAGGCCTTAACAGGTATTCTGCTCTTTGAACAGGGGATTCCGTCACTCTTAAGAGAGAAAATAATTAACAACTCTGTGGTTGCCATGCCAACCTGCCAGCTGGAGCTCACAGTGTTCCTTGCCATAATTAGCTCGGTTCAGAGGCACTCTGTAATTATCGAGCACACAGTTCAGCTGTTGTTCCTAAGCTGCAGGACACACAGTAGACATTTACATACTGCGTGGCGAGATGTGAGGCAGGTCAACCGTTAGACGATAGCTGAGGAGGGCGAGGGCCTTCTGCCTGGGCAGCCTTCCGAGCCTAAAGCAAACTGTGGACACAAACGCCATTGCCAAGAGTATATGTTCCTATTCATTTTAAAACAAGAAGGGTTCAGGGTTGTTTGTTTGTTTCTTGCTTTACTTTCTCAACGACAAGAACACCCTTACATCACTGAAGTGACATCATGCAGCAAGAAGTTACCTGTAATGCTGGAAAGCTCAAACACACCATTTACTATACTATAGATTGTCCTTGGGTCATTGCCGCTGAACAGATATGCTCAAATAACAGGCAGGCACAAGCAAAAGCAGAAAAAAGAGCAATCGCGGCTCAGTGCAGCGCAAAACAGAGCTAGTGTGTCATAAAAAAAAAACAAATCGTCCACAGCAAGAACTGACATAATCAGCTTTATGCAGGCCACAAACAAAATGGACTTAACTGGATGATGGTTTGCTGCTGTAGCCTTTCCCTAAGGTCAGCTGATATCTATACATAACTGACCTCAGTAGCACACCACTCATGTGTTGTTTTTTCTTCTTCCATTGGCAGGCATGGGCAGCTGGGTGGGGGAGGGGTGCCTGCCCGAGCCCCTTAATGGATCCAAAATGGCCAGTTTGATTTCCATTAATGATCAGAGCGAAATGCAAAGCACAAATGAAAAGTCTTTGCCCACTGCCCCTTCCTGTTCTCTTCGCTGGTGTAGGGTCACTGTTAGACGGAACGATTTGATGTTCAAAAACTCACGCATACACATTTACACTTCTCAGAGGAGAAGAGATTATTACAATAATTTATTTTGGTTTTATTTTATTTTATTTTATTTTATTTTTCTGTTCAGTCGTGAAAGTCAAATATGTTAACAGTTGGCTGGATGGATCCATAAATTGTGAATTGCTGAAGATGGGACTCTTGTCTTTAATGTGCAACTACAATGTGTTTCTAATAAATAAACGTGTCCAATACAGTGTTATACGTGTCAAAGTTCAATCACAAGTATTGACAGATATATCACAAAATCATGTATTGACAGATATATAACATTTCTGTTCTATGAATAATGTATTTCAGAATGCTGGAGAAGAGATGAATGAATACTATGATCCAAACTGATCTGTTCTGATCTGTTATCATTATTTCATGCATATCCATGCCACATCTGGGCTGGATCTATTTAAAAAGGAACTGACTGAGCTAGGCCAATTCTGGGATTTATCTGGTCGTGTTCTGTAAATCGTTTCAGGCCCAGCAGTCCCTGGCATAGCAAATGGACACCAACTCATCCCTGTCCTGTGGGCCTGGTGCAGAGCTCCAGGTGGCCCAGATCCAGTGCAGTCTCAGCTTGCTATCTGGGTAGCCATGACCTGATTCCAGTCACTGGGCATAAATCTCGCGAGATCTGACACAATGTGGTTGTCTCCTGGCCATGACTCCACATTTAGGCCTTCGTTTACCAAGACACATGAATTATTCCAAATTCCACTTGAACATCTGCCCCTGAAGGACTCCCTGTATGTCCTTGATCTATGACATTTCATGGTCACTCAATCCCAGGCAAACCAGAGAGCCATGGTAGAGGAACCACAGTGTAGAATACTATAAAATATCTATCCATAACACATGGGCAAAATCCCCAATGTTGAATTAACAGAGTATTTGTTTATCCAAAGTCTAAGTGGAGCTGGACACAAATGAACTCAGAATTGGGGTTTTGGTGTGTATAGCAGTATGGAATAGGACAAGGTGATCTTGCAATCCCAAATGCATACTGATAAACATGGGTGAATGTTTGCTTAAAGAAATTGGTGATTTATAATGGTATAATTACAGTCTGATTGGAATAATAACCTTAGTTGTGTGTGTGTGTGTGTGTGTGTGTGTGTGTGTGTGTGTGTGTGTGTGTGTAATATAATTGACAACAGATTATAGTTAGCAACATAAAGTCACTGTAAAAATCACAGCCTTTAGCTATAGGCTATATATCAGAACATGCTTACAATGCTCATGTTATTATATTACATGAATATATATCAGTTTTGTAAACTTTGATAAATTTACAATAATTTTCTTTACCCTTCCTTTAAGCATGAGGTCATTTGACCATTTGGCCAATAGGTGACTTTGTCATAATATTCTTGTCATAATATATGGGCTCACCAATTTGTGGGCGATTTAAACTGAGCAAACTGCGCTTAAATTAATCAATAGCAATTTGAAGCTGACCGGTGATTGATACCTAATGTTCAGTAATCATGCAAATTTCAGTGTCTTTTCTGCTCATGGGCTGAGAACATGCCCTATCAGAACTCACAAGCAGAGCTCATGTTACTGTCTTTAAATGAGCATTGTTAATCTGTATTCCAAACTTTCTCTGTGATTAATGTTGGTGCTGTAGACTCAATGTCACAATATGAATTTAAAGATATCTAAAGACTAGAAATTACATGATTGGCATTTTGTTTTATGTTTCATCCTCCTGTGATTTAAGCCAAATCACAGGTCTATAAACCACAGGTATCATGGCTCAGAAAATTCATAAAACTTTAATCAATGATCACACCCTGGACTGCACTCACTTACTGGGGACCTAGCCTTGGATTCACTCACTGGGGACTCTGCCTTGTACTCACTCATTGGAGACTCACTCTTGGATTCATTCACCAGAGACTCAGCCTTGGATTCGCTAACTGGGGACTTTGCCTTGAACTCACTCACTGGGCACTCACACTCACTCACTGGGGACACAGACTTGGCCACTTAAGAGGATTTGGCGATTTGGCCTAGGAACTTTACTCAGACCCAAATTGAACTGATTTGACTACAACACAGTTGTGTGTAAAGGACCCTCTGACACTCCTACATATGTCAAGCATAAAATCAGCCTTTCACACACAGGGCTCTCGTCACTGGATCTAATTTTAGAAATGTGACTTACACATCAATAGGGCATTCCACTTTTTGAGCTGTCCAATCGAGCTATAAGCAACAGAACACTACTTTGAAATACTAATAAGAGTAATTAATGCCAATTAACCTCAATAATTAATAACATGATTCAGATGGATCGTAATTGTGGTGTTGGGTTTCGTTGAAGGGAGTAGATTTGTCTATTTTACTGATGTCACTTGGGTGTGAACAATTTGAATGGATGTTTCCTCTGGTATTGTATCAGTGCCATAGATCACTTCTCTCTTATAGCACTGTGGTTTGAATGAAACAGATACGGCAGGATCAGGCAGTTAATGGCAGTCTATCAACAGCCTCCATGGCAAACAATGGCACAAGTGAACAAAGGTGGTGTGAGGATGTGAAGACACATGCAAAGCATCAGAAGTGCAGGGTGTATCGGTAAACACCACAGAGAGAGAGAGGGAGAAAGAGACAGAGAGAGAGAGAGAGTGTTGTCAAAAATACCTGTCAGTTGATGTCTGTATATAAACATGTGTAGTCAATAAAATGGCTGAAGGCTTTAGTAGAAGCATGTGATTTGTTTATTGCCGCAGACTAGGAGATGTCTCAGACAGGATGTCTGTAACGGGACTGTGTGACCTCCACAGGTCATGATAGTACTGACCAGCAAATCATTACAACACATGTATTCTGTCAAAGCAGCCTGGCAGAAACTTTCCACTGGAACACAACCAACAGTGAGCCTTCTCGGGGTGCCTGAAACACACAGAGAAAAGGAGACTAATTTAAAGTAATTTGTAAGGTTCTGGAGAACTTTAAGCTCCTGTTCCTTCCTACAGAATAAAACTGTAGATTAACCAAATGTTCCACAATTTGAAAATGATAAAATCAGTTGTGTTAAAATGTAAAGTTAAGTAACCACTACACAACCCTTCTAATTTTTACAACAGTATATGTTTACCTTTACAAAGACTTGGACAGGCCATGATATGTTTACAGGACCTGTTTCAAAAAATAAGTAATAAGCCATCAATTAACACGCCCAACAGGGAAGCAACAGAATCCTAAAGTGTCCCTAACACCTAGAGTAAACCTCACTCCCATCCAAACAGTGAAATGGGATTTTGTTTTCTTAAGTGTGCAACATGAGGCCTAGAGCTTGTCCTGTCCCTTTATGCAGCGTGTTCACAAACTTCACGCTGCAGAGTACAGTCTGCCAGCCCACCAAACGTAGCCCAACACAAGTGTTTTCACTTAGAGGTGGAAGTCCTGTTATATATATATGTCCTGTGTAAGCCATGCTAAGAGAGATAGCTGGCTAGTTTAGCACCCCTGAAGTGCTAGGCTGCACTGTTCCTTCAGCAAATTTGGACAGATTAATAGAATGCTTTTTTTTCAGGCTGCAATCCAACAGAAATATTCCACAATGTTTTAAACACATATGTGGTTTAAAACATATGACTAGTCTTAGGGGCTTAGCACTGAGGTGGTCCTTGGAAAAAGTAACACTTGTGTATCCTACACTAATCTGCTGTTTGATTTTTACAAACAAATTTGGCTATACAAACAATTAAAGGCACATAACCAGAGGACTTGTATTATATATGAAGAGAGAACAAATGAAGGGCCTGATCAGCAATTATGAAAAGTGGGTAGCGTTGTGTAGCATTAGGCCCACACTGTAATCTGGTCAGAGAGTGCAACAGGGTGCAGGACCCAGAGATGAGCCTCATCCTACCCCACCCCCAATCAAATTTGCATACAGAGGTGTGAAGTGAGGTGATCAGATCAGATACACCCAGAGGAGCCCTTGTTGCAGGGTGACAAAACTTAAGGTTACAGAGTCAGGCCTATACAATTAAATTACACAAGACATTCCACCAACTACTGCTTGAACAATAGGACAGTCGTCAACTGATTTGAGCCCCTCTTTGCATGAGAGAGCGGTGGGGGATACTACATTTTGGCACCTTTTGGCCTAAAGAGATTATGCAAAGGACAGTGAAACTATCTTGTCCTCCCCCTTCCTGGCCCTACAGAGAAGACGTTCAAGAATTACATAAAACAAATGTTTAATTATTGTCCACAGAAAGCATGATCTTCATTAAACCTGCATTATACCACCCTGCTGTATTATATGCCAGCATATGTTTGCCCTATACTAGAATTCAGTTCTGTGTCTGAACAGTTCTTTGTGCCCTATACTAGAATTCAGTTCTGTGTCTGAACAGTTCTTTGTGCCCTATACTAGAATTCAGTTTTGTGTCTGAACAGTTCTTTGTGCCCTATACTAGAATTCAGTTCTGTGCCTGTACAGTTCTTTGTGCCCTATACTAGAATTCAGTTCTGTGTCTGAACAGTTCTTTGTGCCCTATACTAGAATTCAGTTTTGTGTCTGAACAGTTCTTTGTGCCCTATACTAGAATTCAGTTCTGTGCCTGTACAGTTCTTTGTGCCCTATACTAGAATTCAGTTCTGTGTCTGAACAGTTCTTTGTGCCCTATACTAGAATTCAGTTCTGTGTCTGAACAGTTCTTTGTGCCCTATACTAGAATTCAGTTTTGTGTCTGAACAGTTCTTTGTGCCCTATACTAGAATTCAGTTCTGTGCCTGTACAGTTCTTTGTGCCCTATACTAGAATTCAGTTCTGTGCCTGTACAGTTCTTTGTGTCCTATACTAGAATTCAGTTCTGTGCCTGTACAGTTCTTTGTGTCCTATACTAGAATTCAGTTCTGTGCCTGTACAGTTCTTTGTGCCCTATACTAGAATTCAGTTCTGTGCCTGTACAGTTCTTTGTGCCCTATACTAGAATTCTGTTCTGTGTCTGAACAGTTCTGTATTGCAATTCCATCATAATGATGACTCAGTGAGCGTGCCTAAACATATGGCACTTCTCAGAGCTGTTCCCAGGAGTAGCCTGGTCCACCGGTCCACTGGCATCAAGCTCCAGAAGGACCCACTTGGAGAAGGTTCAGTCACTCCCCAAAATGATGTGGCAGTGAAGGCTAAAAAGAGAACTGCCCACCCTTGGCTTTGATGTGGCTGCACCCCTCATTTCGTGTGGTCTCATGGTTTTTTTGCCTGTCCAGAAAAGGGCACATTAAATTACAGATGTAAAGTGCTGCTAGACCCTTATCAGACAACTTTAGCTAAACTGCATCGTTTCTTGAAGCACTAATTAGAGCAAAAAGAAAATATCAAGTATCCCAGGAATCCTGAAGGATTGGTGGTAGACAGCTAGGAACTTCCCACAAGCCATCCCCAAGCCAGATCAAGAACCTCGGATATCTAAATAAAGGACTGATCATAACTGTCCTTGAATGCTATGAACGACCACATCATTTAGATTCACATGCACAGTTTCTGGAACAGCTGTGCATACCACAGATGTTCAGCATGCCTAGATGTCTCCCAGATGAGTTTTGATGGTCTTATATGATTAAAAAAAACAAAAATAAAGATTATCTAATTTTCTTATTATCTAATTGTGAAATGGCAGCCAAAGTATCCTATCTGAAAGATTGTGAACACGACTAATTCAACCAATCAGTACACGCACATGATATAAAAGGTGAATATGTCCTATTCAAGGGCAGCAACAAACTTCTAATAATCTTACATTAATCCATAAGAGAAATAAAATTACAAGCATAACAAATATATAGTGGACATTTCTCTAATTTTAGTTAAACCTTATACCTAGCTAAAAACTATTTTCTGTGTCAAACCTCCTGACAGCATATTTTGTAGTTTGTAACTAAAGAGTTAAGGTATACTCAAGAGAATGTTTTACAGAGTTTGTAGGCACATACATTTACATAATTCTGCTGAATGAGGAGATAAGGCCTACGGGTTGCCTCTGATCCTGCTCTTTCTATCCCTTTGCCCTTCAGTGTATACACTTCTTATCGTAGCAGGTAAGATAAAAAGGAGGGCAAACGCACACTTTACCAATAAAGCGCAAGGTCACCACGACTAAACCTGTAATAGAAAATAGAGAAAATAACCAGATGAGGATCGTGTGCACTTTGGATGAGTCAGGATCATTTGTCTGGCTATTTCCGAAGCACTAGTAATAATAACGGACACGACTATCTTAGGTTCTGAGTTGCATGCATTTGCTGTGAGAAAGCATTCAGATTCCATAATTCCAGGTGTATTTTAAACACCCTTGTAGCAATTGCACCCGCTTTAAGCCATGCACACCTAAAGCATTCTGTGCATGTTGAATAACTAACCAACTGTATCAATAAAATGTGGGTCAAACTCTCCTTGGTTTCACACAATAGTAAGAAAAACTTTAAACTAGTTTCTAATGGGCCAAGAAGAAGTAGACATAAACCTCTTATGTTTGACAGGCTGAAGATGCCATTTAATATAAGCAATTTGTGTTAAACACTTACCAGTGGTGCATCAGGCTTTACTCTGGCTGGTATGCCTTATTGGCCTGTTGTACTGAGTATATTTCAGGTAAATTCACAGACATTCTATGATTTTATTATTTAGTTTGATTAAGATTTGCACTTGGTCATAACATTTTGGCAAACTTGTTTGTAGCTAAATCATAACTTCCTCTTCTGTATTGCTTTCAAACATGGTACACTGTAAAGTAACAAATACACTTTATGAATCTTTTGTAGGATGTTGGTCAAAGCCTTTTAAAATCTTACCAAATTTAATATGAATATTTAAACTGTACATTTTATTCTTATTAACTGAGAGCCACTTCCCTGTTTCCTTGATTTGTGGTGTCTTGGTGCATTTATCTGCGTTTTTCAACTATGTGTTCCACTTTTTAAGTACTGCTTTTCTCTTAGTGATACAGGGAGAGGCTTTTACATTCTCGGTGTTAACCCATGCAAATATGAGAAATAAAAGTTTGCATATACCTGGGAATTGGCGCCACGTGCAATCAAAAGACTTCTATTTATGATAATGTGTATTTTTCAATTGGATGAAAGGAGAAAAAAATGTTATTTATATACGCAGTTTCATTGGTTAAGTGCTCGGATTTGCAAATTGACATAGCACGCACCATCTAGACAGTGTTATCATTGAGCGTCAAAATAGTTCCCATTTATGTCACACCAAACTCTAAATATAATCAATATGCAGCGTTTAAAAACAGCAATATAGCCGATATTGTATTTTTCTAAATCTATGAACAAAGCAATGACGACAATGTATTACGTTATATTAGGGTGATTAATTATTTGCGCGGCGGAGAGATATTTCCCCGTACACGCGTCAAAATATTGGCGTTGAAGTGGGACAGTCCGCGCCAAACCTCAGACAGAACGTGACTGGTCACTTACAGCAACTGTACCTCGTGATACTGTGTTAATGTAAGCCTCCTCGTCCGCTGGTCTGCATTGCTTGTGTATCAAGAGGACAAGTGTCCACGCGTGGCCGGGATTTTTTTACACGGAGGATTGTGTTTATCGTGCTTGTTTCTGGAGCGGCGTGTGCGGCGCGGCGCGAGCTCGCGCACTGCACTGGAGCTAAGACCCTGTGCCTTTGACTGCCAGTGTAGCTCGTGCTCTAATAAACGTTTTGCAAAGATCGGACCCTCGCAAATAGAGACTTCACTGTTGAGAGAGGAAGGAGGTTGCATTTACACGTGTTGAATTATGTTGTTATCAAAGTTCGGCTCTTTCTCTCATATCTGCAACCCGAACGGTATGGAGCATCTGCCGGTGAAAATTCAGCTCCAGCAAGGTGAGTGCTCGGGTGGATTTACCCCGCCTGGACTAACACACTGCCCCGAGGATTACAATGCTGCCTTATGCATTCGTGATCGAAGCTTGAGTTAAATAGGTTAGCTGACCAGGTGAGCTGGCGTGTTGTCCTAAGTGAGTATAGCTGGCCAGGTGGCTGCTTTGCTGTTTTCTGTTGTTGGATTTACATGTTAAGCAAAACCATGTCTGTGTTTTGCTTTCTACTTCACGTCTTATGCATTTCACCATAGCCACGCTTTCGACCTTTTCAAACTCTGTAGACTGTAACTGCACAGTAGTGAATTAAATAAGATTAGGTGCCAATGGTTTGCATGCTTTTATGCTTTTATTTTTGCAGTGAAAATGGAGCCAGAGCCCTTTGAGAAGGTGTATCAAGTGGGCTCAGTGCTAGGAAGCGGGGGGTTTGGAACCGTCTACGCCGGCAATCGGATTTCTGACGGTTTACCGGTAAGAGTTGGATGATGGACTCGGTCACAGATAGAGCAGCTAGATACAGTTTTGAAATATGCGTTGGATTTTAACTTGTGCTCTCGTTTTAGGTCGCAGTTAAACATGTGGCAAAGGAGAGGGTCACAGAATGGGGCTCCATTGTAAGTAGCCGTCGCCCTCCTTGAATGTGTTGAGACCCAGCTGTCGTTGCGCCAGGAGGTTCACTGCATTCTTGCATTTCTGTCCCAGAACGGCGCGATGGTACCTCTGGAAATTTTGCTGATGAAAAAAGTAGGCTCCTCGTTCAGAGGGGTGATCAAGCTGTTGGACTGGTACGAACGAGCGGACGGCTGGCTGATCGTCATGGAGAGACCCGAGGTCGTCAAGGATCTGTTTGACTTCATCACCGAGAAGGGCGCTTTGGACGAGACGGCCGCCCGGGACTTTTTCCGCCAGGTTTTGGAAGCTGTACGGCACTGCTATAGCTGCGGGGTAGTCCACCGGGACATCAAAGACGAGAACCTCCTGGTGGACCTCCGCACCGGAGAGCTAAAGCTCATCGACTTCGGGTCGGGTGCGATTCTCAAGGACACGGTGTACACCGACTTCGATGGTATGCACAACCGCGCACATAGCCTAAACCTTATCACTTAGCCTCTAAACACGTAGGTCAGGATGTTTCGCTATTGTATATCTGACATTTTTTGGGGAAGTTTGTTAAGTTTTGAGATTTTTTTAGTGATTTTGCTGCCATGAAAAGGGCAGAACGGGGGGGGGGGTGTTCAGTATGGTGTGTGTGATGACGCAGTGATTTGTTTTGTACTCGTAGTACGGATTTTCCCAACATTATTAATACGTGTTACTGTCCAGGTTCCCCCATGATACGTGTTCGTGGGGTTTTCTTTTTAAATGTTTAAACCTTATTCGTGTCGTGTTTTTAACACACATTTTATACCAGTAGCAAACCGACGCATTGAAACCATTTTTAATTCAAGTTGTCCGAATTTTAAAATAGACCTCAGGACGTTTACACGGACGTATTTTATTTTTTAACTGCGGATTTAAAGGTGTTTTATTTTTAACTGCGGATTTAAAGGTGTTTTATTTTTAACTGCGGATTTAAACGGATCGGCTGCCACGTAACAGCTGTGTGTTGTGAAACCCGAGAGCGCAGCTCACGTGACGGCTCGCGTTGCTGTTACGGTTGCCGTTTGGTCTCCTCGATACTCCTGCCCTTCGGGGAAGGGCGGGGCTGTTGGCTCTTCTGAGGACCAGACACGAGTTTTATAAGTGAGGTGGCCTTTTTTCTTTTCTTTTTTTTAAACCTTAAGGAGTATTTCCGTTTTTAATTCCATTCTTTAGAATTAGAGTCTTGCTACAAGTCCAGATCAGCTGCAGTGCTGGAGTAGAGCGTGACACAACCACCCACATAGTTTTCACAGCTTTGTGTGTGTGTGTGTGTGTGTGTGCGTGCGCATGTGTACTCATGTCCACCCTGTTGACCTCTTTTGTGTTCAAGACCCAACGTTTCTTTCTCTTTCCACCTCGTTGTGCGTCACAGGTACGAGAGTGTACAGTCCTCCGGAGTGGATCCGTTTCCACAGATACCATGGACGCTCTGCAACCGTGTGGTCGCTAGGGGTGCTGCTGTATGACATGGTCTGTGGAGACATTCCCTTTGAGCAGGATGAGGAGATCCTCCGGGGCCGTCTCTACTTCAGGAGGCGAATCTCCACTGGTTCGTATTTGCGTCTTGTGCATCTCCTGGCCTCGACCCCACCCCACCCCACCGCTGCCTGACTTCACTGTAGAACAGCAACGTCACTCTGTCTCTCGTTGTCTTTCTAACAGAGTGCCAGCAGTTGATCAAGTGGTGCTTGTCACCGAGGCCGTCGGACAGGCCCACCCTGGAGCAGATCTTCGAACATCCCTGGATGCGCCCAGCTGAGGTGTCCAAGGTGGAAGAAAGCGACATCCGACTGCACACCATCAGTACGGACACTTCAAGCATCAGCTCCAGCAAGGAGAGCCTTTGAAAGAAACCCTCGCTCTCGTTTGGGGTGGGGGGAGGATTCTGCTCTTCTGCTGTCCTGCCATTACCGGGCTTATGGAGGTCTTCTAGTCCCCCACCCCTCCCTTTTAGGGAATCATAATTTATTACAGTTTGCATTTCCTTTATATCTTTTTTTATTTTTTATTTTTTAATAATTGATAAAGCGTTTCCTGATGGGGGAACATTTTGCTGTTTGGATGGACTTACCAGCGCTATTTATTATTGTTATTATCATTTTATTATCATTTTTCAACGCTGGTTTATGCATCTGGCAAGTCTACACAGATGTGGCTGCTCTCATAGAGCTTGGACACCTTTTTTATTTAAATGTTTTAATTTTTGATTTGGAGTGCCTTTTTGAAAGCTGCTTTTGGGGGCTTTCATCATTGCTTTTATGGTTGTGATTGTGTGCGTGCGTGTGTGTGCGTGCGTGTGTGTGTGTGTGTGTGTGTGGCTTTTTTTTTTTTTTTTTTTTTTCCCCCCTTGAGCTGGTTTGGAAGTCGCACGGCCACTGCCGATGTCCTCCATCGACCGCTGCACGCAAATAAGCAGCCAGCTTGGGGGGTCTGGTGGGCTGATGGGGGGTCTTACAATGGGGAGGGGTTGATCAGTAGAAATACTTGAAACGCACTCACTTGCTGCGTCTCCTTCTAACGCTGCTCAGTCACATTTTAGCCTGCACAGGTTGTCTGGAAAAACTGCTCCTCTCCTTCCTTTCTCTCTTCTCTCTCTCTCTCTCTCTCTCTCTCTCTCTCTCTCTCTCTCTCTCTCTCTCTCTCTCTCTCTCTCTCTCTGTCTCTGTCTCTCTCTCTCTCTCTCTCTCTCTCTCTCTCTCTCTGTCTCTCTTCTTTTCTCTCCTGAATGTGTATAGAGATTCTGTATAACCAATGTACCCTCTGGGGGTTTGTAAGCCCCTCCCCTCTCTCCACTGTTCCTCATCCCTCTGCTGACGCTACGTTGGCCTGGCTCCTGGGTTGTGGGGAGCCTGGGTGTGAAAATGCACAATCAATGCAATATTACATTTTTTAAAAATAATCTTGTACAGTGCGCGTGCGTGTGTGCGCGTGTGTGTGTGCAGGGGGGGGCTTTTTTTCTTCTTTGCATATAATTTATTTGTAACGTAGACATTCCACACTCTGTGGTTATTTATTTTTATTTATTGTCCATGCTTAAATTACACAATTTGCATACCTTTATATGGTGTTTGGTTTGCATTCCTGTTTTTTTTATTTTTGTTTCTTTTTTTTAAAATATTTGGACAAGTTAACAGATGGTGGATGCACTGAAGCTGTTGTCAATGTAAAACGGAATAAAACAAGGTTTACTTAAATTGGAAGAGCTATGAATGTTTTTTAATTTCTCTTGGTGGTTTCTTGTTTGCCTTAAAATGGCTTTAATCAAAACTTGCGTCCATGTTGTCTGGCTTTGTGTAACCTCTATATACTAGATGGGAGCGTTTTAGAAAATCGAGATGGGATAAGACTGTTGTCACTGGCTCCATAGCACAGTGTTAGATGTTCTTTAGATATCAAACTGTATGAAACAACAGAGATCCTATTTTTATACAAAAACATTTTAATTAAAGTTTTGTTTGTACAGAACATTTGTGGCGTTTCATTGGTCTGATAGGTAAATACGCACATGGAAAAATGGGGATGACGGGGTGAATGAGTGTCATTTCACGGGGAGGACGACTTCAGCGCTTCCACAGCTTTTAACAGCATGTGCCTAATGTACTTTAGCTTAATGAAATAAAGAATAAAAAGTACTTTGCTTTTTTTTCTCAGATACCTAACCATTACTCTGGGAAACATGTTCTTGATTATGAATTCTGAAGAAAGCAACAACTTCCAGTTCTGCTTTAAGTCAGTTTGGCAATATGGTTTTCCATCTCACAGGCACCACGACAAGAGTTATTACTAAAGTGGCTGGTGAGTAACAGCTTCTGACTGTTCCCAGTGTTTTCCAAGAGCTATGGGGAGAGGGTTCTGATGGGAAGGTGCTGCCCCCTATGGTGACATTGTGCATTTGGAATTTTGGCTTACAGGCATACATTTTAAGTTTAGGGTTCATGTCTTCTGCCTTACAATTTTTAAACGCTCCAGTTTATCACATTTTTTCCCGATAATGGCTGGTTATTAGCAGATACAACACATTAAAAACAAAATTCGGTGTATTCGCAATACATTTTGTCACATTTAGACACATTTAGCGCATTTACATTAGTCAAAAACCTCGGAACCAGTGGTCCAATGGCTTCAGGATGTGCAGACACTTCATGTTCTGCTTCCATCACACCTGAACCTGGACCTAATGTGTTGCTAAGTAAAAATGTGGACTGGGCAGGTGCTCCTGAACACTGCCATCCACTTGTTCTGCATCAAATACTATTGTAGGTTTGTAGGTTTTCGACTGAAAATAACTAGCTGTAACTTCTCACAAAAACACAGTAACTCATCTAAATCAGTTATGGGCCAGAAACACAAATAAAGCCCTACAGAGGTTCATGTACATTTGCTACTCACTATGATTTAAATGATGAAAAATAACTTGCAAAATGATGTTTGCATAATGAGGTTTAATAATGATCTTTAAAAATCTATTTCTGCTGCATGCTTCCCTGAAAATATCCACTATGAACTGACAATTTCATCAGTTAATTTAATCAGTTCAATATCATCCTTAGATAACCGATGGCGCAGTTTTATTTTAATGTTGTTTTGTTTAACTTTATTTTATTGCCAGAAGCCAATTGCAAGGTGATGACATCTGTTTCCAAAATGCACCCTGGGTAATATGTATTGTCTTTGAGTCCCAGGCTTTTGACATGTAAATAGAGGCAGATCTCTGTCTCTGCCTCTCCAAATTAACATATGCCATGCTGTTCCCCTCTCAAAGCTTAGCTCTTATCAGATGGGTGTCTTATGTTATTTGTCAGTTCCTTAATTGGAAGAAGACCACACAAGTATATACCATGTGATTAGATTTGTAAAATGTTTGCATCTTCCATGCTTTTAACCAAACCTCCAGATGATGGATTAATGAGCCTCAGTTTCACAAATACATTATTTACATTTAATGTTATTTGAAATAATACAACTACACAACAAACACAACTGCACTTAACAAATTTAACAGAGAAAAACAAAAGGTAAAAACCAGTCACACAATTATTTGGACATTGGTGATTTGTTTCTCGTCTCCAAGTGTGAATGTTAAATGAGTGACGGCTTGAATACTGGCTGGTGTTCAGTGACAAGGGCCTGCGGATCAGGGGGTGAGGTGAAAGACCGGGTTCTGTGTGCCACTCGGCACCACTGTCACACTGACAACCCGACAGACAGGGGGAAGCTGCCAGACAGGCCTATGGACTGTGGATTGCACAGACTGAGAGGTGGGTGGCACACAGAGAGCCAGATTTGACCAGCGTGGAAGCATGAAGAAAGATGAGGGAGAATGAGTGAGACAGGGAATGCGAGGACAAGGAAACCATCTGTATATAAACCCATCTTTAGTAGTTTGTGGTCTCTGCTGTTGTTTCCATAAGGCACTAGCAACCATTAAACCAGTAAGCAGTGAATCTGGAGAACACAGGTCCAAACAATGGTGATTACACCATTATACATTATTATGGCTGTCAAGTCCAAGCACAGTCTTGTTGCTCCTTTCCATTGACTATCTCATCTCTTCTTGCTGGGATCCTCTCCCTGCTTCCATTCTGGGCAAGTGTAGCCTGTACACCTTGTTTTTGGGTGGAGGTGAGGGAGGGAGCATGCTATGCTATTCCTGCCCACAGAAGCAGACGGAGCACAGCATGTTTGCCCGCCAGCAGACAAGGCGGTGGGGGGATCGCATTTGGCTGCAAGAAGGGGGAGTGACTCACCTGTCACCGAGAGCCGACACACCGCACCACAGGCTTCTGCCTTGGCAAAGACTTGCTTCATTCTGGTTGCCAGGCTGCTCAGTCAAACATGGCAACGTACAAACAGAGTGTAAAGAGAAACGCTAATAATAATATTGTGGCAATGGCCAATGCCAATGCACGGAAGTATGGCACATCAAACATAGTACATCATACATATAGATTATGGGCAGTAAATTGATTGTGTGCCCAGAGGAATAGGCATGTAAATCTTGTTGTAGAAAGATTTAAAAGATTTTAGTAAGATCCATACGGTGCACCAAACATTTTTGTAGTCATATGATAAAATAAACATGTTAATTCTGTAATTAACACATTTATTTTATGATCTGACCACTTTACAAACAATGTTGGGTTGTTTACAAAATTGTTTACAAAAGCAATTAATACATTTGTACCTTAGGACATTGCTAAAATTTGTTTGGTAAAAAGAGTATGACATATTCAGGGTTATTAGCGCTATCTGATATCAGTTCAGGGTCTGACTGAATAGGATATTTTGAGAGGAAAAATATCTTATGTGTTAGGCTAATTCTGGTTTAGCAGCTGTGTATGAATAACAAATGCATGACAATTATAAACCTACTTAGGTCGTTCGCTGTTCTGTGGTCAGCTGAAAACCAGTCATGCCACTGCTGATTTCTGTAGTCTTGGGATACAAGCTTTTACACAACGTAGCCAACACTGAGCCAAAACAATACGAGAATGTCACTGCTGCCACATTCAATTTCCTAACTGGAGAGGATGAGAAGAAAAACAATCCTTCTACCAGGGTCCAGACGGCGCCTTTAAAGCTAACCACAGAGGTCGCTTTGTACTTTTTGGCACATGATTAAGGAGATATACACCTGTATGCTTTCCTTTTATTTATTATGGCTGACTCATAATGTCAAGAATGGGTGGATTGTGCATTCTGCAGTGAAAATCTGATTATGCAATGAGCACAGTCTGACTCCGTATTTTTATGGCACGTGTTCGATAAGAAACATCGATCACCAGCATCAAGGAGCAATGAAACATGATTTAATCATTAAAATGAACAACACAAGGCCATGTTCGGGAAAAGATGAAGCATTCACCTGTGTGCGTGCTGGGGTGTGATCTTACCTCAGCCACTCCCTCAGGAGCTGGGCACAGTAGTGCTCCAGGAGGAGAAGTGAATCATGGGAGCACAGTGGAACTCACTGTAGGATCACTACTGTAAATAAGGAAAATGATTCCCTTCCTTTGGCAGTATTCCCTGTAAACAACAGCATGAAGAACAGCAGTGACTAGCCCTCCTCCAGATGTAATAACAGGGTCAAACGCAAAGCAGTAATCATAGAGAGGAGGTGGGTGGTGGGTGGGGGGGGGGGGGGTGATGTTTATTGTGCTGTTAAAATGGGAGGAATGTCTTTATTGTGTCCCCATGGAGAAAAGAAATTGTGACGTGTTGAGGGAATATTGCACAAGTGAAAGGGCTGATTCGTGGCCCTGTTCGGCATGTGATGTACAAGCAGGGTATGCTTTCCTGCATGTAGGACACAGAAACCTCACATAACAAAACAAGCTGTGATCTCACCTCTTTTTCCACTTGGCTTATATGGTCAGTCCATGCTGAAAAGTGAAGCTTAACGGAGACCTGTTAATCAAAACTGCCAGCCGACATATTCCTGGCTTGTCATTGTGAAGTATCAGGCGAGAAGTTATGAAATGGCAAGTGTCTGCCATATTTTCCACGATGAGCCACATCGAGCAAACGTCTTGCCACACTTGAATAAATACTCCCACTTCCACAGTCCTTGAAGGATACTTTCACAACTGTGAATTACCATGTGGTTTCAGCATGTGCACCAACCTTCATGCCAGATCCAAATAGACTTAAATATACTGTTGTTGGATGCATAGTATCCAGGGGGTCATGTTTTCATGTGCCCTGACTATGGCAAGGCACCAGAAAAACAATAGATGAGGTTTACTTTCAGTGTTGAAATTACACCAAACACTATGAGAATTAGTTGGTCTGCTACCAGCATCTCACTTCTGTTTCGAATGCCCAGCTAGATTCACAGCAAAAATGGGAAAAAGGTTTCCTGAAAGATGGATCCATCCCAATGTACTCAGCTGCAGTTGCCCTCAATCATCATTTCAATCTGCGTCTGCAAATATTGCAGAATTCTCCACCGCTGTATAATTGCCACCTGGCACCCCAGTGAGGTGACCAATGAAAGCAGTGGTCAAAATGACTGGGTAGAATACACTATGCAAAAGCTAAAACGAAAATGTAAAAAAAAGTGAAAAATTAGTCAAATTTGTGCCCTGCTGCAGCTATGGAAACCCACATTATGATTCATATTGCAAACATGTCTAATGGTTTCACTTTAAACCAGGGTCAAAACCCAGGATGTGCTATAGTAAGGAAAACACTGATTTTGCGTTTAGGCCCTCATATGAGTGTTTTTTTTTCTTTCTTACACCATTACTCTGCTACATCAGAACTGTGTAGTAAAGGCACCACAAATGCTGCTGGGATGATCACTAAGGGAAGCATAATCATGTTAGATCGGAAGACAAAGCTGCTTTAAGGCATTTGCAGTTATTTACATTTCTTACATTAATGAGCTGGCTGTGAGCTGACAAACCAAAGCTTTAGCATTGGTGGAGCTGTCCAAGAATCAAAACAAATGGAAATGGAAACAGGAAACCTTGTGATACTGACAACCAGGTGCTACAAGGTGCTAATGCCACAAAATAATGTCCCTGATATTTGAAAGAAAAAGCTTGTAAAAGTAGAGGGTCTTTCTGTGCATGGTGGGAAGGACCCATGCCAACAGAAAACTGGCGCCCTGTATGCGACCCTGTTAGATTAGGTTAGATTGTGTGTTTCCAAATGGTTGCATCCACACTCCTCTGCTGGTTCCTGCTTCAGGGAGAGAAATCACTGGATAGTGAGTTCAGCTGCTCTCCTCTTTCATCTCACTTTCTTCTCATGAGATCTCTTTTTTGTAGGACTGTCTAACTTTCAAAAATCCATTCTTTTTCTCTTCTCTTCTCAGCAAAGGACAGGACCTCCATCTGTTTCTCCTGTATAGAATCTGCATTTTGCCAACATTTCCCCCTTTTTTTTTCTTGAGTGTGAGTTACCATCAGAATGTGCACATACAGGCAAGATATATAACTCTCGAGCCTGCAGACTTTCTTTACTTGCTGTTTTTTTTCCCCATGGCGTCTGTTGGCACTGGTTTCTTTCTGCAGTAAATGTACCTCTTTTAGCACACTCTCATGAGCTGTGATTGAAATGAATTTTAACATTACTAGCACTTGACCAGCGGAGCCCAACAAGCCCTCCGTGATTTCTAATGAATCAAAGCCAGCCATCTCTGGGCACAATCAAATTACTGCTTACATGCACTGGCAGAACAGAAGCTGCCGTGTTCGAGAGTACTGAGGACAGATCTACCTGTGTGATGTGCCAACAGATGTCAAAACCAATATGATCATACTGCTAAGAGGCAAAACAACTACAGACAGCCTTATTTGTCAAGACAATGATGATGTTAAAGAGGTGAAGGAACTATGGGTACAGGTCCTGCCATGCTGGTGGCGCTAAGGTGTAACTTGGGCAGACAGTTTTGTTAGTCTTGACTAACCAGTAACCGATTAATACTAATAATTTGTATGAAATCTTTTAGTCTGGCCTTCACACTCTACACAGTACTGAGTCTTAATGATGATGTGTGTTTCCTCAATATTTTGGTGTTTTTGTATCTCACATTAGCTTTTGACATTATAAAACAAAACATACTGTTTTCTAGTCATTCTTGGTATTAGTGGCTTAGCTTTTTATTGCTTGCAGTCATATCTTAATAACAGAGACCCAATTCCTATCTAATAGGTACACACAAATCATCCCTTACCCCTATTACTCATGGAGTAGCCGAGGGCTCTGCTCTTGGACCTCTTCTTTTCATTTTATATATTCCTCCCCTATGCCAGATAAATGATAATCAAGGTCTTCATTCAGATTTATATTGGTATTGCTTCCCCCACAGCTTCTGCCCATGCATTCAATTCATGCATCACAGATCTAAAACTCATGTTACGTTACTATTATCTAATTGAAACTTATTGCTGATAAAACTAATGTTTTACTAGTAGAGTGCAACATTCTGGATTCTCAACCCTCAACGTTATTGTTCTTATTAGGTTAGCTCAAGCTCGTTAAAACCTTGGTTGTCTTTTTGATTCATCACTCACCTTTGAGTCCCATATTAACTCACTCATCAAAACTGCATTTTATCGTCTGCGCTATACTGCACGCCTTCTCCCCATGCTCAGTAGTAATCACACAAGAATATTGATAAATGCCTTGTTTTTTTCCTGCGATGATTACAGTAACTCTCCTCTTCATGGCCTCCCCTATATATCTCACTGAGTTCATCTATTTATACCAGCCCTCTCACCCCCTTGGATCTTACAGCTCTGCTTTCCTTGCTGTCCCACAAACACCACTCATAGGGCTGGAAGATCTTTCACTGCTGCAGCGCCGAAGCTTTGGAACTCTCCGCTACAATCTGTTCGGAGCTGTTTAACTCTTCCTTTAAAATTCAACTTGAAACTTTCCTTTTTTTCCATTTTCCTTTCCTTTTTACTCCTTATTTAGTCAGGATTTTTTTCTTCCTCTTCCTGTAAAGCATCCTTGGGTTTGTGAAAGTCGCTACATACACTGAAATAATAATAAAAACAACAACAACAACAACAATAATAATTATTGTTGTTGTTATTTCAATCTATGCATGTATTATAATAATAATAATAATAATAATAATAATAATAATAATAATAATAACAACAATAATAATAATAATTATTATTATCTAAAACTGATGCCTAATTGCATAGCCACCTGTCCACATAACCATCCCAACCATCATTGCCTGCTTCATGCATACGCTTCTCTCAGTGAGAGCAACATAGGACAGGCACACACTGACTCCTCAGTGTGTGTGTGTTGACATTCACGTTCACCCTCTGAGCTTATTGTGTCACCTGGTTATTTATGTAATCACCTAGCCCGAAACTGGTGTTCCGCTGGTGTTTTGGGTCACCACTTTTTTTTTACAAAGCAGAGAGAGCAGATAGAATGACAGTTGGATAGCAGTGTCAGCTTTCAGCCCAGAGAAAGCCATTCCTCTAAATGGCTCGCCGGAATGCATGGGTTTTTGTTATTGTAAAGAAAGGTGCATACGGGTATCTTCTGGGCCGTCATGTTTCACCTCTGAAGGTGAGTGGCCTTCGTCCCCTCTCTGTTTACGACATTGGTGCGGAGAAGGCTGAGGCCTGTCACTGTTCTCTTGTTTAGAAGCTGATCGGATTTCAGCAGGAACAGGTTGTTCTCTGAGATGAGCCCACTCACCCTCAATAATAAGGACTCATTGTTCCAGAATTTCCTGTGAAGAACAGTTGACACAGAATACCATGGCAGCGTGATTTTTAAAAATTATAATACATCAACAATAACTCTGAATATGATAGGAGAAAAATAGGTTACAAGTATTATAACATGCAGCCAACAATCCCGGCGTTTCCCTGCAGGGTTTGTGCTAGCAGCCCTGTCAGCCCCTCAGAAAATAATATTAAAAAACAACACTAAAAGTAAACCGTGGGTGTGAGATGGCATTTATTGTCCTGCCTATCGTGGAAAATGGAAGAACAAGTGGATTTTTTTCTTTCTTATCCTTCAGCTCTGTTGTCAGGCATGTACCTTAAGTTGCCTGTCCCACCTGTGGTCAGAGGCGGTGTGGCGGAATACTTGCTGTATAGGTAATCTCGGAACAAACCCTCCAATGAGAATGTGGCTTTTGGCATGTCAGGCAAACCAGCACTGGCTTTGTATGTAAGGCTTTCTGAGGTTACATACAGCAAAGTAGGTCAAGAGACATGTGGTCATTCAATTGAAAAACAGAACTGAAAAATAAAAGGATAACGTTGCCCTTCTTTCTCAGTCTTGTATAAGAAGAATGGTTTATTTTCAAAACTGAACTGGTTTCAGTCCGGCCCAGCAGGTACACACATTTGGTACACCATAAAATTCTCTTTAATTCTACAGTAATTAGGCTCCTCAAGCAGTGGGCAACTTCACTGTTAAAATGAACAATAAAAATGAAATACATTAATTACACTTTGCACTTTGCTCTATTTCAGCCCACCACTGTACAGTTTTTGCATATTTCAGCCTTGGTTCTCTATCTGAGCTTTAGGGGCTAACTAAGACTTCAACAACACTGATATTCTAACTGGAGACAGAAGGACAAGACCTGAAACAAAAGCCTAAAGGCTGGTACCTTTACACCCGAGCGTGGTGCCAACATGTTCATCTGAACCGAGCCATGACCTGAGCCGGAAATTCCATTGTGTACATGAAAGTAGCTGCTGCTTGACAGAGAGCTCACTGTCTGAAATGCTAGGCCAACACAGTCAAGCTTTGTCATGTCTTATCCTTAAAATCACTCTGAAAATTGTGTAAAGAAAAAATAGTGGTTGAGTGTGTAGATTTTAAGTCAGACATTACTGGTACGGTTGAGTAGACTTCTGCGTGTCATATTTTAATATTGTTTAACTGCAATGCCATGCGTGTACTAGGGTCTAAATGCCTTCCTGGGTCTGTTGGTGTTGCTAGGGGCTAATGGTATTCAACATCTGTCTGCTAGACATAGATAAACACACTTTTATGTATGTTATGTGATCATATGTTTTCAAAATTACTGGCGACATTAGACCTGGTCTAGATGATCACATCACAGCTACAGTATGTAATTTAAACTGTTAAATCAGTTACAGGCACAGCTGAGGTAAGACTTTGGGAATTTTAAAAATCAGACAAAATAATACCCAATCCTTGTAGGTGTTCTTTTTTTTTTAGTATACACATGTGAACTGATTGTAGAACCAGGATAGGTATTATAATAGCACTGTGAGCACTTCTATGTGTCGGTGATGAGCTTTAAGCGTACACTTTGTTTAGCTGGGAATGATTTGCTATTGTATTACTTTAGAAGACTGCATCAGCATCAGTGGGGGAAGAGAACAGACATCTGTGGGCTTGCTTCCTTGGAAGGGCTGGTGACAGAGTATGTTGCAGAACACACACAATAGCATAACACCATGTTCCAGAGCTGCGGGAATGAGCCTGAACCACTGGCGCTTCTGCTGCTGACGGTGATGAATGCCACGTGATAATGCATTGTGTGTTGGTGAAGCCATTGTTTCCTGATGTTCCAACCTGGGTGCTAGATTTCAGCACATGTTTCTCGTCTGTTTTTGTGTGTAATCTTGGTGCGTGAAAGGGAACAAGGTTGACTGTTTTCAGCAGTCAAAAGGACTGTGTGTGTGTGTGTGGGGGGGGGGGGGGGTGCTTGTTATTTTATAGTCTATGTAGAAAACCAGACCAGTATATGAGGATGTTTGTGTGTGTATGTATATGTATAGTGTGCCTAGTATGTGTGCTTCCCTGAAATACTGTCCCATTATGAATATTTAACATGAAAATTCTTTGGCACCTGCTACATCATTTGCTTGCCAAAACATCTAAAAACATGAGGAATCACCTGTGTTTTCATTTCTATGTGCAGTTGTGAGAGTCCCAAATGGACAAGGCAGGACTCTGACTGTGAGTGCTTGGGTCTCTGAGTCTGCTTCTGAGCATATTCCAGGTCCTGTAAACAGTGCGACGTTGGGTCTTGTTGCCATGGTAGGTGTTTGCCTCATGACTTCATTGTTGGGATGACTTCATCGTTGCTCTGGTCTTTCCTGCGCCAGGCCTTTCCTTTGTTCATCAGCAAGTTTATAATGATGTCATGAAAATCACATCTGCCCTCATGCGGAGTGAGTGGGTGGAACTGCCGCTTGTGACACGGGTCTGACCATGCTGATGTAATTACAAAAGAAAACATGGGAACCTGACAGAGCGCGCGTGTGTGTGTGTGTGTGTGTGTGTGTGTGTGTGTGTGTGTGTGTGTGTGGAGGTGGGTGGATGGGGTGAGAGATTGTTTTTGACAATCCTT